>NW_027361675.1:14792500-15357500 GCF_039654945.1 Dendrobates tinctorius | reverse complement strand
ATGATGAGGAAGAACCAGCAGTAACTGAGGATTTAGAGGAATCTAGTGACATTTCATCTGAAGATGAGGTAGCAGAATGTAACACTGATTCTGGAACAGAGCAGGATGGTGATGACACTGATACAGAGGAAACAGACACAGATCTAGCTTATTATTTGGGCAAAGATAAAAATACAAAGTGGAACAAAAAGGCACCCAAGAACAAACAGCGCAGAGAATCCCACAATATTATTACACACCTTCCTGGAGTTATTGGAAGTGCTAGAAAAGCTAAAACTGCAGTGGAATGTTGGAGTAATCTAATTACAGATAGCATGTTGGAAACTATTGTTCGGTTCACTAACCAGTATATTGACACAATCAAAGAGCAATTCTCCAGAGAGAGGGACATCAAAAACACTGATGTGATTGAACTCAAGGCATTTATTGGCTTGTTATACCTAGCTGGTGCTTTCAGAGCAAATAGGCAAAGTTTGGAGGAGCTGTGGGGGACAGACGGTGATGGCATCAAAAAATTCAGCCTTGTGATGAATCTGAAACGATTCAAAGTCCTGATCCGTTGCCTCCGTTTCGATGATCTTCTGCTGCAATTGAAACCACTGAAGATGAGAAGAAAATAATTAAGTAACATCTAACTGCAATATCCTTTAAGTTTTTCTCCATAATTTTATATTTAAGCAATAGTTAAGTAAAGATAACTGGAGCCTATTTGGCGGTACTACCGAAAAGTGGTACTTTTAGTTTTAATAAGTTTATGGTTAATAAATGTTTTTTTTTGCATCTGATTTGGTGTAATCTCTTTTAATACATTCCTATGAAGGTCACTGACTACTTCTATAGTCCTGAAATTGAAATATGTAGCTACTATAGGTGGTTTTCTGACCTGTGCTTGTCAGGCACATTGCGCATGAACTGAGGAGAATCTATATTGCGCCTGACGGAGGGTTAAGAAATCCGTAAATCCGGCGCAATAGTCTGACAACATTATTGCCAGATACTATATGTGAGTCATAAAGGCATGCAGGCATCTTCTCCATGCTGTTTCATTTTAGTTTTAACTCTTTCACTTCTATTTCAGCTTTTTTCGCATGCTGCCAGACATGTTTGTTGGGTCCAACAAAAAAGTATTGGGCTTTCCAATTGAATTGCATTGGATTTATTATTCGGTGCAAATACATGAATGTTAGAAATTATTGGTGCTGATTTTCCCGAATCCGAATATTTCACTATTCGATCATCACTAATAGAGAGCCTACTTAAAAATGTACAGAGTGCATGTCTCCAGAAGCATAAGCTGGACACTATGTATCGAGTGGTCTAGTTTCCAAATGGGGTCCCTTTTTAAGGCTTTTGTGTCGTTCTGGCAAATTAGAGGCTCTGCATATTATTCCTGCACACTATTCCAACAAGTCTGCATTCATGGCATACACTGGTAGTTACAGTAGTTTCCAACAAGATATCATCGCATTTGGTAGAAATTACATAACAAATGGTCAGATCCTTTTGTGCCTATTATCCCTTGTGAAAATGAATAACTTGCAGTCAATATAACATAGTGAAGTTTCAAAAATGTTGTCACTTGTGGATTGTTTTCTTTTTTTTTTTTTGCTGACTTGGCCCCTCTAAGGGGCTTCACAAATGGCATCCACAATCTATTCTAGCAAAGCATGCATTCGAAATGCAAAAAAAAGATATTGCAACATTCAGTAGAAAATGCATATAAAATTGTGAGGTCCATTTTCCGCTATTACATTTTGTAATAATGCACTAGGGAGAAAGTAGTGCAAATAGGGTCTTATCCGACAAACAATAAAGATCAAATTATGCTAACTTAATCCATGATAATATGCATTTTAAGTCGATATTCAGCTGCTGTGGATCAAAAGGTTTATCAAAACCGATGAAGATTTGGAAAATTTGTGTATATATCCCCCGCGCTGCTGATTTATTGAAGATGTCAATTCACAGGATAATATTAAACTTGCGGTTTGCATTCAACACGTTTCAAAATGTCATATGTGTGCTGGCTAGTGATGAGCGAGCATGCTCGCCACTACTTGGTACTCACCAGAGCGTCTCACTGCTTGAGATGCTCGGAGCTCGCCAGTTATTTCCGGGGGTTGCTCGGTGGGACATCTGTAGAGTCGATGGGCCGGGCTGGGGTGTGGCTCTCTGTATACCGCGCAGTGACGTACAGACACAAGATGGAGGCACATTTCGGGTGCAACAGGTCCAAGTTTATTCTTTCTTTCACCGTCCGCCTGACGGTCCCACAACACACCGCAATTCTCTTCACAGCTCTCGGGTTACAGAACACATTGAGACAGCTTACTTTCAACAGGGACGTATATGTACGTACCGTCCCTTTTCACTTTGTGACGCTCTGTCAGCTCCATCACTGTGGCTTCCGTAGGCCTGTACACCAACAGTAATTTTACTGGTCATACACAGTTCCAAATACGGTGTCCTACACCCGGAGCCTCGTCTATACTGCGGTACTTCGTGTCAGGACCACCCCCCTTGACTTCCTTTCTCCTCAGTCCCCTAGTTAGCTTTTTCTCACAGTGCACCAACTGTCACAGTCTTCTTGTCACTTGAGTTCCCCCTGGGGACTGGAATCTTCTGGAACCCTCCTGTCAAACTTATAGCTTTCCCGGTTCCCTGTAACTCCGCCCCCCATTAACAACGGTTTCTTAGCCCTAAGCTGATGTCAAGTCCTATGCTCACACTCCTCCCTGCCCTGTAATGTCAATTCCAGGTACTGCACGTCACCTACACTTTCCTGTTTTCCCTCCTGTCATAACTGACATCCTGCCTGACAAGTGCAAACCCCTTTGAAACCTGACCAGTCAGTCTGTCCATCAGGTCACCTTCCCTACAGATCGGGTCCCCTCCCTGCATGTTTGGCACTCTTTAGACAGTCAATGAGCATGCATAGTGAAGATATTGACATCAGTTTGCTGTTAAAAATGGTTACCTAGAGACTAGCTATTTAAAACTGTGGTTTGTCCATCACACGGATCACATATAAGTACGATCAAAATTCAGCCATTTTTGGCTTCCATTTAAATTTTGTTGCAGTTAGTTAGCGAAGTTATTGACATCAGTTTGCTGTTTAAAATAGTTACCTACAGGCCAGCTATTTAAAACTGTGGTTTTCCATCGCACGGATCAACAGGATCATCCATTTCGTGCAAAGACTGTAGGTGCATGTCACTCAGGATAACCACCCGCTTCACTGTGACTTCCCTAGTTGATAGTATAACCAAGTGCTTAGTCTCTGGGGCCCAGTTGATACTACATGCTTCCACCACCTTCCTAAAATCTTCATGCACAGCCTCACTGGCACAAGCTTCTCTCAAGTCCACCTGTACCTCTACTACGTACTTGAAGAGCAAAGTCTCATCCTCTTCCAGGACCGACGGCTCCTGCTTTGCCTTGAAAGTTTCCATCACATCCTCTGCCACCAACGGGTGAGTGTTGTTCAATAGATGATTTTCTTCCTCAGCTTCCGGTGTAATGCGCAGGGCTTTACTCGGGTATCCAGTGTCCAGGAAGAGTGTGTCTTGCATGTGAAGACTTCCGGGTCATAGACGGCAGGGAAAAATACCTGCGCATGCGCGAGCAGCCTTTTCAATTCGCAGGCGCGAATACACAACGGCATCTGTGATATTCACAGATGAAATTACGTCCAGCAAGCCATGGAGGGGGGGAGAAGGAGAATATACCATGCCCATCGGACCGGACCGCGGCGATTTACATACATCACAAGAGTGATAAAAAAGGTTTTTATGCATCAAATGTGCGGGGTCAGGGGGATCAAAAGTACTACGAGAATCCTTACGTAGCACACAATTGAATGATATCTTTACATGATATGTCAAAAAATGGGTGACAGATTCCCTTTATTGCTTCTTTGAGTACCTCCATATCTTCCAGTATGGCCTTGTTCACTGTTTGACACATTGATAAGTCATCCCTGAGCTCAGAAACTTCTTTCTCCAGATCATCCACTCTGTGTTCAAACACTTGTCCCAAGACCTTTTCTTGTTCGACATGGTCTTTTGCTGTCTCCTTGAACCCACACTCCATCTCTACAGCCTCGGGTCTCTGGAGTCCTCACCACCCACTGTCATGGGGTCACACGCCTCAACACAGTTCCCTTCCTCTTCAACAGTTTTGACGCAGTTGTCATTTTCCGCCACCACAGAGTTGCATGGACCACCAGTCTGCTCTCTGTGACCTTTGCGGGTTTTCCCTCCACCTGCACTATTCTGGGATATCTACTAATACTGTGATTTCCGCTGATGGAAATCTACCATCGCAAAGTGTTAGTTTTATTTTTGGCACATCAATGACTACCTCTTTGCTGGAGTTTGTCAGTGGCAAGGTGGCCTCCTTATCAAGGACATTAACCTTGTTTGCACCTTACCCTGTCTCTTCTTCAGTGCTCTTTTCAGAGAATGTAGCCTGTCCAGCCTTTCTGTGGCCACCGTGTCCCCAGCAACAAGAGGAAGACTTGCCATTTGTACCCAGCTCCACCTTACCTCACTCTCTTTCCCTTGCGTTAGAATCACAGTCTGAATGGGAGTCACCACCTCTCACCCTGTCATCCTGGTACAACAAGTCCCCACTTAACCAGGTTTCGGACCCCTTTCCTGGTGCTGCCCTGCTTCCAATGGTGATACTGTTGGTCACCCCTAACTCTGGGCTATTGACCATAGGGGGCACTACCTCCTCTCACAAGTTCCAAAATAATTTAAAGTCTTGGCCTATTATAATTGGGTAAGGCAAGTCCAGGACTACAGGGACGTCAAGGCTTTTAATAATCATCGGTGTCTCAATGATTACCCTGGACACCAGATAATCCCTAGTGACCCCATGGATTCAGTGGACTTCCATCTTCCTTCCAGGAATCAGATTGGTAGGGAGTGTTGCGCTCACCAGGGTCACAGAGCTCCCTGAGTCTAGATGTCCAGTCATGCTCTCTCCATTGACTTTCACAGAACACCTCTGTGACATCTTGTCTTGTCAGATGGATACTCTGTACAGGACACTGAACATACACTATTAGAGCATTGTTCCCGGCAACAGTCCATCTGTACATTCGCGCCTCTTTTGCCTTGGGACACTCTGCCCCCTTTTGGACATCCACCCCCTTTTGGGCAACCATCCCTGTTTGGGTCACCACGTGGACTCCCCATGCCCCTCTCAGGCCCCAGTTCACACAGCACACTGATATCTCCCTGGACTTGCGCTGGCCTTTTAAGAGTCTGCACGACCTGGTCCACCAATGTCCTCTTGCGACACCCCACCAACTTCTGCTGGTGCTGCCACACCTCCCACAGCAGCCACTGCATCTCCATAACGAGGCTCCACACCGCTTTGCAAGGCTCTATACGGCTCTGCACTGAGAGGATCTTCACTGCTCTGCAAGGCTCTGCATGGCTCTGCACTTCTCTGCACGGCTCAACACGGCTCTGCACAGCAAGGCTCTGCACTGCTCTGCAAGGCTCATATCTGCAGATTCCGTGGACCCGCTGATCCACAGCAAGTCGCCTGGAGTTCGTGAACCCGCCAATCCACAGCAATCTCCTACTGTAATCCTCCCATGTACCTCCTGGACCAATGCCCACAATCTAGCACCATATGAAAGGTTTTACTCAATTTGCCATGGATTGAGGTAAGTACAGGGAGCAGTTTTCATAAAAATGTCCATCAGGTTTATTTGCTCCATAAACCTGCTTAAGTTCAAGTAAACAAAAGGTGGCCTTCTGTGGCATTAAATGGAAACAAATAGAAAACATTTTATATAGCACAGCGGGTCCATCTGCTCAGGTCAGTGTCTAAGCAGAACACACACCTTCAGTCGCAGACCATGTGACACACAACAGCCTCCATTAAATAGGCTGTAATCACACCCAGGTATGTGGGTAGCCAGACCCGTCCATCTTTCATAGCTACTTGCAACCCGGACCCAGGTACACCAAGCGACATCTTAGTGCTTACGTGCACTAAAGAAAACACTCCGGGTTACATCACAGAGAGCAGCTATTTCTGTGACACATACCATACAGTGATTACACACAGCCCAGCCTCATCTCATCCCAATGTGGATTGAGTGACATTGAGGAAGAGGAGGATTAGGAAGAGAAAGAACAGGAACTAGTTTCAATAGATGGTACTACCTGCACAATTTTCATATCGTCTGCTCAGCGTGGATGGCCTGGGGACAGGGAGGAGGAGGAAAGCATGGTCTGTTGTTCTCTTGGTGAGGACATGGAAGTCTTGCCTTTTAGCAGTCTGGCACGCATGGCTGAGTTTATGTTACGCTACCTTTCCCGTGACCCTCGCGTTCTCAAAATTTTGGGTGACAGTCATTACTGGTTGGTGACACTTCTCGAACTATTCTACAAGGAGAACTTTCTATCTCTTATACCCGAGGCGGACAGGTCTACTGAAATGGGACAGTATCAGAAGGCTCTTGTGGAGGAATTATTAAAAAAAAATTCCATCTGAAAATGCTGGTGGCAGTGGTCACAGTTCATTGGACCACCAAGGAATACAGGCAAGAGAGACATAACTCCAATCCAGCAGAGGCAGGGGAACATGGAAAAGTTCTGGGAGAGTTTTCTCAGACCTTCCCATCACACAGGCCCTGAGGCGTGGGGTACTCTCACAAATAGTGCAAAGTTTGGGAAGATGCTGAGAGAGTACCTTGCTGATCGTACCAACATCCTCCGTGATTCCTCTGTGCCTTATAATTATTGAGTATCCAAGTTGGACAAGTGGCATGCTAGCGTTTTGTCAGAGCGGGTTTTTAGTGCCGCTGGTGGAATTATAACTGATAAGCACATCTGCCTGTCAACTGAAAATTCTGACAGGCTAACTCTTAAAATATTGAACAAGGGCTGGATTGGGCCAGACTTCTCAACACCACCAAATGATAGCAGCGTAAAAAAAATCAAATCCAGTGTCTTTTTTTGGGAGGTCTGTTCCCATGCACCAACTTCACACCCACACATGGGTATACGCTTCCTGATTTTGGCTATTTTCTGTTGTCCTCCTTCTCCTCATCCTCATCCTCCAGCACCATATCACCAGGGTGACTGTGGTCCGTGATGCAACACTCACATAATTTTTAAAGAGTGTTTATGATGCCAGTAATAAAATTGTTATACAGTATGTTCATGTATACCTCCCAGGGGTAAATATTTGTCAGCCCATGCACTTAGTGCATGGACATTACAAGTATAGGAGACCCACTCCTTTTTAAAGGGAACTTTTTTATGAGACCCTTCTCTATATCTCTTCAAAGGGGCATTGGAGTGCCTCCAAATTTTTGGCAGTCCTTGCATTCACTGCATAGGCAAACAATATAGGAGACCCACTTCCTAATAACGGGAACATTTTTTTAAGAGGCCTTCGTCTACATCTCTTCAAAGGGGCATTGGAATGCCTCCAAATTTTTGGCATCCCTTGCATTCACTGCATAGGCAAACAGTATGGGAGACCCACTTCCTAATAATTGGAACATTGTTTTCAGGAGGCCCTCCTGTACGTCTCTTCAAAGGGGTATTGGGGTGCGTCCAAATTTTGGGCAGCCCTGCCACTCTCTGCATAGGCAATAACAGTATAGGAGACTCACTGTTTAATAATGGAAACAACAAAGCATAGCTCTCTAAGAATAGTGAGGGTCGAGTGCTAGCCCTTTAAGAATAGTAAAGGCTGCCTGATGGCTCTATAAAAATAGGCTTTGTGACTTTCAGAGTCCCTCCTTCATAAATAAAACATGATGTGTCTGATGATGTGTCACACAACACATGGCCAAATAAGGTTGTAAAATGATAAAATTACATTTCCCAGTGAATGCATTTGTCTTGGTTGAAAGCAATGCTAAAGTTCAAAAACGCATCAAAACGCTATGTGTGAACATAGCCCAAGGTTTGGATGAGCATTTTTGTTTTTGGTTATTTATTTTGCCTCATATACCAGTCATTACCCTGGAAAGGATGTTCCTTAACGTATTTCCCAGGAAAATCCATTTTGGTTTAGTTTTTGTATGTTTTGTTGTGAGTCTGTAAAAGTGGCGTAACATTGAAAATGGCAGTGACCTGGCAGTCCGAAATTCTTCCAGGTGTCTTCCCCATGCTGTTCCCATGTCATTTGAGCACTGTTCCCATCAATTCCCGCAATTTCTAGTCCCTCTGCAGACCGCCGGAGAGGTCGCCGGAAAAATGCTTGAGTTTCCCATAGACTTACATTGGGCTCGTTGCTCTGGTTGAGCTCTCAAGCATTCCAATTTGCTCGACCTCATCATCGAACACCCAAGCATTTTAGTGCTGGCACCATCCACAGCTACTCCTTTTAATGCATGTGATATTCAGGGAGCTAGTCCTTGCAGAAACATGGATGCATATAAAATAGCATGAACAACAGAGCAGGAAAAAGTACAGGAAAAAAACGCACTCACCGTCCTTTAAAACGTTTTTTCTCTATTGGAAATTTAAAACATGGGGTTTGCAGGGGTGAATGGAATTTTTGTAGGACGACCGCTATTCCTCACCAACTAGTGCTTCAACAAGTCTTTGAGTGGCACAATGGCACAAAGACCTGTTGAAGCACCAGTTGGTGAGAAATGGCTGTCGTCCTGCAAGCATTCCAATCACTCCTGCAAACCCTATGTTTCAATTTTGCAATCAAGAAGAAGGGATGGAGTGTGTTTTTTCTCTACTTTTTCTTGCTATGCGTTTCAAAATTTCAAGCATTGCTTCTTCAGGAAACAACCACTCCACCACTTGGTGTGGACCCACTGCACCAAGGGAAAGACTTACCCTAGAGGGCTGTGACTAATGGACTACTTGGTGTTCACTAGAGTCACTGTGGGTGAGGTTAGGCTTGGTCGCAGAGAGTCTCAAAGTAAAACTCCAAGTCAGTCCCTGGATCTGCTAACGAGAGGGTGGTACAGGAGGGTAAAAATAAAGCATCGTCAAATAGTCCAAGGTAGGGCAGGCAGCTCAGGATCAGTATGAATAGCCAGTGTCAGGAGCGGAGAGGTCAGACAAGAAGGGTAACTAGCCAGGTGTCACACTGGGTGAGGGAGAACCTATGTGCGGAACAGCGGGAAATGGGTGGCGGAGCCCAAACACTATGAAAGAGGGGACTGGAGACCCCTAGGCAGATCTGATAATACCTTGTCTGCTCTTACATCCCTAAATAGGTTCTGCACCTGTCATCGAGCAAGAACCTAATCCCTGGCTGCCCTGCTATGATTGAGTCACCGTAGGAGGCAAAAACAGAAATACTAGCTAAGTCCAGAAAACCAGAGAAATTGGCAGCTATCGGATTGCAGACCCCTGAACCTATCAACACAACTAGAAGTAGCCGTGGGGGGTTCCTACGATGCCCTAGACCCCTCGATCACAGCCGGAGAATTAAATAGGCCTAAAGAAAGAAAGGGGAAATCTAAACTGCCCCAGAGCAGACCCCAAAGCAATAGGCAGCCCCCAACATATAATGACGGTGAAGCAAGAGGAAAACACTAACACAGGCAGAAAGATAGACTGAGCAAAGATGGGGCCCAAGTTAATTAGATAGAAAAGGACAGGAAGGCTGCTGTCTGCAATCCGTGAAAAACCCTATGAAAATAAGAGCCAACAGACTGACAGTGAAAAAGGCCCTGAAGATGCTAGGCTTCAAAAAAGCTATGTCAGTACTCAGGAATATTCTGAAGACAGAGCTACAGGCAAAAGGAGATTCAGCTCACCCCAGCAGGGAATGGCAGAATCCAGAAAAGCAAGGAAAGCAAAAACAAAACACAAAAGCTAACAGGCAAAGCAGAAAACTTAGCTTTAGAGGAGCAGGAATCAGACTGGTGTCCTAGAAGTCCACAGAGAAATCACCCGCAGGGCAGAAGGGTGTCGGCAGCCCTATATCCAGTCTGTGACTCCACTCAGCCAGTCATCCTCAATAGGCTCAGGTGCCTGATAATCAGGCTCATTACCTTCCTTTACCAGAATAGGGAGTTCACCAGACCTCAGTGACGAAGGGGAAAATGAACTCACAACAGTACCTCCCCCTTGAGGAGGGGTCACCGAACCCTCAACCACGCCACCAGGGCGATCAGGGTGAGCCCGATGAAAGGCACGCACCAATCTTTTGGCATGAATATCAGAGGCAGAGACCCAGGAATTATCCTCCTGACCATAACCCTTCCACTTATCCAAATACTGGAGTCTCCGTCTAGCCAGATGGGAATCCAGTATTTTCTCTACCTCATATTCCATGTTACCTTCAACCAATACAGGGTCTGGAGGAGCCACCCCAGGAACAACTGGTTCAACAAACCTCTTCAACAAGGACTTAAGGAACACATTATGGATTTTAAATGTGACAGGAAGAGCCAAACGAAAAGAGACCGGATTAATAATCTCCAAAATCTTGTAAGGTCCAATAAATCTAGGCTTAAACTTAGGAGAAGCCACCTTCATAGCAATATTTTTTGATGATAACCACACCATATCACCAATCTTAAACTGGGGACCAATGGTCCTATGTCGATTGGAAAACCGCTGGGCCTTTTCCTGGGAATGAGATAACTTATCCACCACTTGGTCCCAGATCTGGTGCCTTCTCTCCACCACAGTGTCAACACCTGGGCAGGCAGAAGGCTCCACCTGAAGAAAATCGAGGATGAAACCCAAAGTTACAAAAAAAAAGGTGACATCAAAGTGGCAGAACTAGCTCTATTATTTAAAGCAAATTCGGCCAAGGGCAAAAATGAAACCCAATCATCCTGATCAGCGGAAATAAAACATCTCAAATACGACTCCAAGGTCTGGTTTGTTCTCTCTGTCTGCCCATTGGTCTGAGGGTGAAAAGCAGAGGAGAAGGACAACTGAATTCCCAGCTTGGAACAGAAAGTCCTCCAAAATCTAGACACAAACTGAACTCCTCTGTCAGATACAATGTTCTCAGGAATCCCGTGTAAGCGAACCACCTGTTGCAAAAACAGGGGCACCAACTCAGAGGAAGACGGCAACTTAGGGAGTGGTACAAGATGAACCATCTTAGAGAACCTATCACAAATCACCCAAATAACAGTCATTCCTTGAGAGACCGGCATATCAGAGATGAAATCCATTGAAATATGGGTCCATGGCCTCCTGGGGACCGGCAAAGGCATCAACAATCCACTAGAGCGAGAACAAGATTTAGACCGGGAGCAAGTCCCACAGGACTGCACAAAATTCCTGACATCATGAAACAAGGGGGGCCACCAAAAAGAGCGACTCACCAGATCTCTAGTACCAAAAATACCTGGATGACCAGCCAATGCAGAGCAATGAACTTCAGACATCACTCTCTTCTTCCACTTGTCAGGAACATACAACTTTCCACTGGGACAACGCTCAGGTTTGTCCTCCTGGAACTCTTGCAGAGCAAGTCTCAAATCGGGCGAGATGGCAGAAAGAACTACCCCTTCGCCTAAGATGGTAGCAGGCTTGGTCACCACAGGAGAATCAGCAAAGAAACTCCTAGAGAGGGCGTCTGCCTTGACATTCTTAGTTTCAGGAAGAAAAGAGACCACAAAATCAAAACGTGTAAAAAACAAGGCCCAGCTAGCCTGTCTAGGGTTCAAGCGTTTAGCCGACTCTAGGTAAATCAAATTCTTGTGGTCAGTGAGGACCACAATTTGATGTTTAGCTCCCTCCAACCAATGTCTCCACTCCTCAAATGCTCATTTCATGGCCAACAGTTCCCGATTCCCCACATCATAGTTACGTTCAGATGGAGAGAACTTTCGGGAAAAGAAAGCACAGGGATTCATTTTAGATGTTACAGGATCCTTTTGGGTCAAAACAGCTCCTGCACCAATCTCAGAAGCATCCACCTCTACCTGGAACGGGAGTGAGACATCAGGTTGCCGCAAAACCGGGGCGGAGGTAAATCTTCGCTTCAGCTCCTGAAAGGAAGCAACAGCCTCCGGAGACCAATTCAACACATCAGCACCCTTCTTAGTCAGATCAGTCAATGGCTTGGCAATACTAGAAAATTTTGCTATAAATTTCCGATAAAAATTAGCAAAACCCAAAAACTTCTGGAGGGCCTTCAAAGAAGTGGGCTGAACCCAATCATAAATGGCCTGTACCTTGGCCGGGTCCATTTCAATAGTTGACGGAGACAAAATAAATCCCAAAAATGAAATCCTCTGTACTCCAAAAAGGCATTTCGATCCTTTGACATACAGGGAATTCTCCCTCAAGATCCGGAACACAGTCCGAATATGTTCCACATGAGAATCCCAATCCTTGGAGAAGATCAAAATATCATCCAGATAGATAATCAAAAATTTATCGACAAAGTCTCGGAAAATATCGGTCATGAAGCACTGGAAGACAGAAGGGGCATTAGTGAGCCCAAAAGGCATCACCAGGTACTCAAAATGTCCCTCCGGAGTATTAAACGCCGTCTTCCATTCATCCCCCTGCTTAATGCGGATAAGATTATACGCCCCCCTGAGGTCAAGCTTGGTAAACCAGCAAGCAACTCTAACTCTAGAGAATAGATCCGAAATCAGGGGTAATGGATACTGATATTTAATAGTAATTTTATTGAGGGCACGATAATCAATACAAGGCCTTAAAGAACCATCCTTTTTGGCCACAAAAAAAAACCCGGCACCTAAGGGTGAAGAGGATGGTCTAATATGACCCTTCTCCAACGCCTCATTAATATAGGACCGCATAGTCTCGTGCTCGGGTACAGATAAATTGAAGAGCCGACCCTTGGGAAATTTACACCCCGGGCTTAGTTCAATTGCACAGTCATAACTCCTATGAGGAGGCAAGGACGCAGACTCATTCTCACTAAATACATCATAAAAGTCCGCCAAATAGTCAGGAACATCATGCGACTGAGGAGAGGTGGAAAAAACCGGAGCCTCACTAAAGGCACACCGACAACCCCAACTCACCAGACACAGATTTCCAATCCAAAACTGGATTATGAATTTGCAACCAGGGAAACCCCAGAACAACGGCATCATGCAGACCGTGCAACACCAAAAATCTGCTATTTTCTTGATGGTCTGGGGCGACCCGCATGACCACCTGGGTCCAAAACTGAGGTTTATTTTTAGCCAAAGGAGTAGCATCAATCCCCCTCAAAGGGATAGGCGTCTGCAGAGGTGTCATCGGAAATCCACAACGTTTAGCAAAATCCAAGTCCATTAGGTTTAGCGCTGCTCCCGAATCCTCAAAAGCCTTGGCGGAAAATGTGGACAGGGAGCAGATCAGAGTAATTGCCAGAAAAAACTTAGGTTGAACACCACCAACAGAAAGCGTGTGTGCAAAGCATTTCTCTCGTTTAGGACAAACAGAAATAATATGCGAGGCATCTCCACAGAAAGAACACAGCTTATTACGCCTTCTGAACTCCTGACGTTGCGCCTTAGACAAAACTCTATCACATTGCATAGGTTCAGACGTCTGTTCAACCGGTGCCAACACCTCTCGTGCAATCCTGCGTTCACGTAAACGCCGATCAACCTGAATGGCTAATGACATAGAATCGTCCAGACCAGAGGGAACAGGAAATCCCACCATAGTATCTTTTACGGCTTCTGACAAACCCTTCCGAAAGAGAGCAGCCAAGACATTATCATTCCAGGTAGTAAGGACCGCCCACTTTCGCAACTTTTGACAGTACAACTCTGCAGAATCTCGACCCTGGTTCAATGCCAACAGAGTCTTTTCAGCCTGATCAATAGCATTAGGTTCGTCATACAACAACCCCAAAGTTTGAAAGAATGCGTTCACATTAGTCAGAATAGGATCATCTGGTTTCAAAGAAAACGCCCAATCCTGGGGACCGCCACGCAGCAAAGAGATGACAATTTTAACCTGCTGCGCGGAGCTCCCTGACGAGTTAGGCTTCAAGGCAAAAAATAATTTACAATTATTTTTGAAATTCAAAAATTTAGATCGATCCCCAAAAAATACATCAGGTGTAGGGATCTTTGGTTCAACAGCATGCGAACGAGCAAGGTAGGCGGAAATTTCCCGCACTTCCACAGCGAGCTGCTCCACGCGATCAGACAATTGCTTTATCTCCATTGAGAGAAAAAAAATTCCCCCTACGGCCTCAGAGATATAGAGGAAAAAGTATACACATTTTTTTTTTTTTTTTTTTTTTTACAATTCTTTCCTGCTATTGAGTACCCTAGGATCTGCGGTATGGCTGGTGATTCTGTTATGATTGAGTTACCGTAGGAGGGGAAAAACAGAAATGCTAGCTAAGTCCAGAAAACCAGAGAAGTTGGCAACTATCGGATTGCAGACCCCTGAACCTATCAACACAACTAGCAGTAGCCGTGGGGGGTTCCTACGATGCCCTAGACCCCTCGAACACAGCCGGAGAATTAAATAAGCCTAAAGAAAGAAAGGGGAAATCTAAACTGCCCCAGAGAAGACCCCAAAGCAATAGGCAGCCCCCAACATATAATGACGGTGAAGCAAGAGGAAAGCACTAACACAGGCAGAATGATAGACTGAGCAAAGACGGGGCCCAAGCTAACTAGATAGAAAAGGACAGGAAGGCTGCTGTCTGCAATCCATGAAAAACCCTATGAAAATAAGAGCCAACAGACTGACAGTGAAAAAGGCCCTGAAGACGCTAGGCTTCAAAAAAGCTATGTCAGTACTCAGGAATATTCTGAAGACAGAGCTACAGGCAAAAGGAGATTCAGCTCACCCCAGCAGGGAATGGCAGAATCCAGAAAAGCAAGGAAAACAAAAACAAAACACAAAAGCTAACAGGCAAAGCAGAAAACTTAGCTTTAGAGGAGCAGGAATCAGACTGGTGTCCTAGAAGTCCACAGAGAAATCACCCGCAGGGCAGAAGGGCGTCGGCAGCCTTATATCCAGTCCGTGACTCCACTCAGTCAGTCATCCTCATTAGGCTCAGGTGCCTGTTAATCAGGCTCATTACCTTCCTTTACCAGAATAGGGAGTTCACCAGACCTCAGTGACGAAGGGGAAAATGAACTCACAACACTGCCCCTAGCGATAAGCCCTGGATAGTTAGGGGACAGTGTGTCACCAGTCAGCCCTAACTACAATTAAAGAAAAAGCAGGAAGACAAATGAGGGAGTACATTTAGCTTGAGCTGACACAAAAGAGCTCACAACAGCAATCCTCAAAGAGGCTCCAAGAAGAAACTAGACGACTTCTAGCACTTCCAACAGACAGAGGTAAATAGAGCTATCACCGTCACCTTGCTGAAGTGACTAAAGGTATTTAAGCCTCCAGCAAGGGTGTGATAATCAGCAATAGACAAAGATATCACTACACAGCAGAGATGCAAGATCCAGAATGTGCCTGCAGAACTAGGTGCATGACTTTCTACAGCTGGATCCAGAATGACTGTCTGTCACACCTAACATACCTGTGACACTGGGTCAGTAATGAGAATCAGAAAACAGAATAACATGCACAGGTACAAACTGGGCAAGAACTTCATGCGTGAAATGGTGGGAGGAGCTGCAGAGACCAGCCATGCCCTCCTAATGCCAGATGATAACACCATACAATAGGTGACTGCAGGAGGAAACAAGTTCAGTGGCATGATCTGCCGTGAGGAGAAACCTTCACAGTGAATAGGGTGCTGATGAGGATACATGCTAGATGCCACCATGATAGTAACACTCTTTTATGCCCCCTCCTTTTTTGGCCAGATCATCAAAAAAAGCTCTCAAAAATGGCAAAGGCATTGATGTTCTCAGCAGGCTTCAAAGACCTTTCTTCGGGACTAAAATCCCTGCAGTCCACCAAGTAGAGGGTCTTTCTCTGGACCTAGAATCCAAAATGTCTTTTCTCTCAAACATGTTCAAAGAACTTCCAGAAATGTACGTAGGGATCGGAGAAAGGACTAGAGGCTTCAAGAGCAAGACTTGGAAGACAATTGGAATCTGAAGACTGGGCAGCAGTTGTAATACATAGGACACTGGATTAAGTTGCTTGAGGCCTTTATATGGACCTAGGTGAAGAGGAGCGAACTTGTATGAGGGTTCCTTCAGCTGAATGTTCTGAGAAGGCAACCACACCTTATCACCAGGATGATACCAAGGTGGCGAACCTCTCTATTAATCTGAATGCAACTTCACCCAGGACACAGCCTTAAGGAAGGTTGGACTGGGTTTGCCTCCAGATTTGAAGGAAGTCACCATAGACTGTGATCAGCTGCTACAGCCAGACACTGCCCTGGAGTGGTACCTTGCAGCAACCTGCTGCACAAGCCTGACCTCACCACTAGAGGCTCCAGTGAACACCAAGGTAGCTGCTTAGTCATGCCCCTCCAGGGTAGTCTAGTTTGTGACACAGTGGGGACACAATCCTCGCTCAAGCTACCCAGTCAGGAGGCGAGCGTTACAGAAGGATGACACTGCCAACTCAGGTCAGTCTCTGGTATTGACCCCCTTCTTGGTTAAGGTGGCGATAGGTGCCATAAGTCATGAGAAGTGCAGGATATATTGCTTGTATAAGTTGGCAAAACCCATAAAACACTGGATGATGAAGCGAATTGTTGATGAGTACCATGATTATTGGGAATTTTTTCTTGTGACCTTGATGCTTTGCACCCACTTGATTTTTTCTCCATGGGACTAAGAGGGAACTATTTTGTGGTACCTATAATATAGGACTATGGGATAATTGTGGGTATTGTGCAATGGTATCATACATGATGACTGTCTGAACTACAGCTTGAAATTTATTGTCATTGATGTGACTATACGCTCTGGCTGTATTTTTTCCAGATTATTTTTTGTTATTGTACACCTTGGCCATATCCCTTCTGGAAGCTATACAGCAATAATTATGAGATATTTATCTTCCTATTGGACCACTATTTGATCTTTATATTTGGGGTATTCTCTAAAACTGTTTTTGTATGTGTGTGTTTTGTGTATATCTTAGTGTTTAGCATGTTTTTGGTGCATTAGGGTCTTTAGGGTTACCGAGCAGGGGTACCATCACGACTACAACTAGGGTGCCAACCTCTGCTGACAGGTAGGGTGACTTTTAGGGCTCTTCTAGGGAGAGATTAGCCCTTTAGAATAAGTTATTATGCTTTCTTTCCCCTTTTGGCACTCACACTCTCTGCATAATTTTAAAGCAATATTTTGACTTTTAAATATATATTACTATAAGTTAATTCCTGTAACCTGTACCATGGTTTGGGGACCCTGTATCCTGACTTGTCAGTGGGATCCATAGACTGAGCATAATATAATGGACCCAGTGCACCACAGCAGGGATTAACCTGGAAGGGCGTGACTAAGCGACTACCTGGTGTTCACTAGAACCTCTGGTGATGAGGTTAGGCTTGGCTACAGGTAGTTACTAAGTACTACTCCAGACTCCCTCATACTAAGAAAGAATGGAACTGTGTTCCTGGGATGCTCCAATTTACATGAGACTGTTGTTTTATCCTGATATTGGCAGTTTCAGACAACTTTAATCTAATGTGTATTGGGGCCCTAAGTCAGATCTAAAAAAATATTTAATAAATTATTGCCATAGTAAACAGTAAAGACATTGAACAGATGTTGTATATTACATTTATTTGCATTTTTTTTACATTATATGAACTGGCCAAAATATGACAAAAATAACCACCTCTGTTTACTGAAAATAAAATAGAAATTAATTCCTTCCAAATTTTGTACAACTTTCAGATAATAAACTTTTGACCACTGTTTATGTTAATACCACTTTAATTAGCTTTATACCAGTCTACTGTGAGTGTCAGGTCTCTAAATAACAATAATCCATTCAAATGCAGTCTCTATATACTGCTCCATGAAAACCTTTCCTAACGTCTAGTCTTTAATAAAATGGAATTTTAAACAGCAACAACTCAGTGTTTCCAGAATGACCCGATAGTAGACCCATTAGAAAAAGCCATTGAGTTAATTAGCATATAGATTTTTCCATAGAAAACTAATTTTCAAAATGATTAACACTTGAATCTTTTGACCGCAAATCTATTGACTTTTCAACTCTTTTTTTTTTTTTAAGTTTTGTTTTTCATTTGCTTTATATTCCATTTTCCAAAATTTGTAGCTCTAGTCCTGGGTGCAGTTTGTTAAAAGTTTTGAAGTTTGTCAACTTCTTTTCTGAGTTCTGCTTGAAGGCACTGTATTTGCATTGCAAAACCAAAGCCTATAATATTCAAAGTGTCTTTCTAGCCTTGAAATATTGTGTATGGTATGCCAATCCTATGCATATTGCTAGAACAGTCCATTCAGGCCAAGTAGCTTTTTGCAGACTAATTAGAGAAATAACGACACTTGAATTTACCTGCTTCCTTACCACATAACTAACATTTCCATATAATCAGCATGGGGGTCAGGAAAGTGAATGCAGCCGTGCCATTTCTGATGAGAAAGTAAATAATAGGTAGCATTTTAAATCTCAGATGTAATTCATAGGTCCATTGAAAGTCTCCGTAAAAGCTACTTAAAAGTCCAGTTCTTTAGGCCATTTTGTTTTCTAGAAGGACACAATGAAAAATGCTGGTAACGTGGCCAATTAAAATGGAGAAAAGTTTTACTTTTGTAACATCAAACAACTTGTCTGAGGTAGAAGCGCAGGTTTCAAACTTTAAAAATGTAATGGTGCTGTAAATATTCTAGCAAGCAAACAAATACTATTAACCATTAAGATGAATCCAAGGGTTTAGCTATAGGGGGGTGCAGAGGTGGCAGTCATAACTGGGCTCTGGTGCTTGAAGGGGCCTTTAGCACATAAAACGGATCTACTATTATATATGGTACATGTTTGGTCTCTAGCCCTTTTACAGATTTTTCATTATTATCTAGAAGCTTCATGTAATGCCTCTGGCTGATTCCTAAGTTTCACTATATTATGAGAGATAAATTGTGCCTCATGATAAATTGTGTGCTGCTTTTCGTTGGTAGACCCAAATTGCCAAAATTGATTTTGTTACCAATTTTTTCTTCATCTGCAGAGATCTACTTCCATTAGTTTAATCGCCATGCTGTCAAGGTTATACTATCTGGTAATGCTGCTTCCTAGCAGTGCAACACCCAATAAGTTTGTCTCCGTCAGCTGTAGGGATGAGCGGAACCGTGGAAGTCCAAAGTTCGTTTTGGGAACCAGAACTTGACTTCGGCCCTGAACCCCATATAAGTCAGTGGGGACAAGTACTTTGGTGCTGTAAAATGATCTAAGTAAGGGCTAGGGGGCTGCAAAATTAAACAAAATGGGATTAATATCAGTAGGTAATTACCCTGCAGGCAAATGTGGATGGGAAAATTACTTAAAATAGCATAGAATAAAAAAAATAATAATAATCTTGAAACAGAAGGCGGATATACAAGTGGAGTAGTGCCGTGTGTGTAATTTACTTTAATCTTTATTTTTATATAGCGCTAACATATTCTGCAGCGCTTTACAGTTTTGCACACATTAACATCGCTGTCTCCATTGGGGCTCACAATCTAAATTCCCTATCAGTATGTCTTTGGGAGGAAACCGGAGAATTTGAACCCAGGACTCCAGCTAATCACTGAGCCACCGTGTCACTCTACTTTACTTGTTAATGAATAAATAAATGAAAAAAATAATGTGGGGTTCCCTCTATTTGTGATAAGCAGCCAGAGGAAAGCAGACAGCTGTGAGATGGTTTTATATTATGCTGAGAAGCTGCCACTATCCATGGACCTTCCTGCTATTAATATCAGCTTCCAGCTGTCTAATTTGCCTTTGTTGGTTATTAATATGGGGGACCCTAAAAAATGACTTGAGGTCCACTCTATTTTTAATAACCAGCTAAGGCAAAGTCAATAGCTGGGTCTGATATTAATAGTCTGAGAAGGGCCATGGATATTGGTCCCTTCCCAACCTAATAAAACCAGCTCTCAATCACCTTAGAAATGGTGCATCAATTTGATGCACCAATGCTGGCGCTTAGCCTCGACTCTTCCTGATTGCCCTGGTGGGATGGAAATCAGGGAAATAGTGTTGGGGCTGATGTCAACTGTGTAATGTCATCATTAACATCAAGCCCAGGGGATAGTAATGGAGAGGTATCTGTCAGACAGTCCATTATTAACTCTGTAGTCAAAAGAAATAAACACACACACACACAGAAGTCCTTTATTTGAAAAAAATAACTCCCTGACAATTTTCCTCATTCACCTATTTATTAAAAAATATAATAATAAACACAGATCCGCTGTAAGTAAGGTTACCTAAGTTCACAGGCGCTGGTTTTAACAATGGAAGAGCGAGACCTAGAATGATGAGAGAAAACATCATCGGGAACAGTTGAAGGTGGGTTTGGCCGTGATCACACCCCCACCGATCTGATATTGATGACCTATCCTAAGGATAGGCTATCAATATAAAGTGCAAGACAACTCCTTTAACTTTTTAAAATATAATACATTATACTATGTGTATATAAAATATTTTTAACACATTAGGGTATGTCAACAAGTCAGTTTGGCAAAAATTTCAGCTCTATTAGGGACGTCCAAGTCAAAAGAACAATCAGACAGAAATATCTAAGAATATTACCAACTCTATTTGGAAACTGTTGGTAAAGAATTGTTCTGCAAAATGATGAAGCAATAAAGCAGGCCCAGAAAGGCACCTGTTGCTTGGTTGGATAATCAGTGTAGAGTCTCAAGCAGTTTGTGAAAACACATTGTAAGCATAAATCCATTTGTCATTGGTAAGGTTTCTGAACAGTTGAACACTGGCATCACAATGCACAACACCAAGCATCTTCAGGAATGGTATAGACTAGAGTTGAGCGAAACGGGTTGAAAAAATTCAAAAGTCGCCGACTTTTGGCAAAGTCGGGTTTCATGAAACGAAACCCGACCCTAGGATGAGGTCGGCCACGAGGTCGGCGACTTACGCGCCAAAGTCGCGTTTCAAAAGATTGTTTTGCGCTCTATTTCAGCCAATCAGGATCCACGGACACTGTGGGCAACGTGATGACATAGGCACGGGTCACCACCATCTTTCAGAAGGGCATGCAAGTGATTGGCTTGCTTTGGTGGGCGTCACAGGGGGTATAAAAGGGCGTGCACGCCGACCGCCATCTTACTTCTGCCGATCTTAGTATAGGGAGAGGTTGCTGCTGATTCTGTAGGGAGAGCGTTAGGCAGGGAAGAAGACAAAAAAACTGCTTCTGCTGCTAGCGATTTGGCCTGCACAACACACAAGTCACTGTGTGTGCAGTTCAAGGGGAGGCTATATTGTGGTGTATCAGTGGTGTTGGTTGTTGGGCTGCCTTCTAAGGCTTCCTGACAGGCTGGCATTGCTGTTTACCCACTGCTCCGCAAACTGCTTTTTTAAAAGCAATCCAATCTCCCTTATCCTCTCGTCACTTTGGTCACAGGCAGCTGTGCCATCGAGCGTGTCACATAGTGCTCAGATATCAGTGGGCCGCACACAATCCACAAGTGTCCAGTGTCCAAAAGTGTACGCAGAGATTCAAAATCTCCATTATCCTCTCGTCACTTTGGTCACAGGCAGCTGTGCCATCGAGCGTGTCACATAGCGCTCAGATATCAGTGGGCCGCACACAATCCACAAGTGTCCAGTGTCCAAAAGTGTACGCAGAGATTCAAAATCTCCATTATCCTCTCGTCACTTTGGTCACAGGCAGCTGTGCCATCGAGCGTGTCACATAGCGCTCAGATGTCAGTGGGCCGCACACAATCCACAAGTGTCCAGTGTCCAAAAGTGTACGCAGAGATTCAAAATCTCCATTATCCTCTCGTCACTTTGGTCACAGGCAGCTGTGCCATCGAGCGTGTCACATAGCGCTCAGATATCAGTAGGCCGCACACAATCCACAAGTGTCCACTGTCCACAAGTGTACGCAGAGATTCAAAATCTCCATTATCCTCTCGTCACTTTGGTCACAGGCAGCTGTGCCATCGAGCGTGTCACATAGCGCTCAGATATCAGTGGGCTGCACACAATCCACAAGTGTCCAGTGTCCAAAAGTGTACGCAGAGATTCAAAATCTCCATTATCCTCTCGTCACTTTGGTCACAGGCAGCTGTGCCATCGAGCGTGTCACATAGCGCTCAGATATCAGTGGGCCGCACACAATCCACAAGTGTCCACTGTCCACAAGTGTACGCAGAGATTCAAAATCTCCATTATCCTCTCGTCACTTTGGTCACAGGCAGCTGTGCCATCGAGCGTGTCACATAGCGCTCAGATATCAGTGGGCCGCACACAATCCACAAGTGTCCACTGTCCACAAGTGTACGCAGAGATTCAAAATCTCCATTATCCTCTCGTCACTTTGGTCACAGGCAGCTGTGCCATCGAGCGTGTCACATAGCGCTCAGATATCAGTGGGCCGCACACAATCCACAAGTGTCCAGTGTCCAAAAGTGTACGCAGAGATTCAAAATCTCCATTATCCTCTCGTCACTTTGGTCACAGGCAGCTGTGCCATCGAGCGTGTCACATAGCGCTCAGATATCAGTGGGCCGCACACAATCCACAAGTGTCCAGTGTCCAAAAGTGTACGCAGAGATTCAAAATCTCCATTATCCTCTCGTCACTTTGGTCACAGGCAGCTGTGCCATCGAGCGTGTCACATAGCGCTCAGATATCAGTGGGCCGCACACAATCCACAAGTGTCCAGTGTCCACAAGTGTACGCAGAGATTCAAAATCTCCATTATCCTCTCGTCACTTTGGTCACAGGCAGCTGTGCCATCGAGCGTGTCACATAGCGCTCAGATATCAGTGGGCCGCACACAATCCACAAGTGTCCAGTGTCCAAAAGTGTACGCAGAGATTCAAAATCTCCATTATCCTCTCGTCACTTTGGTCACAGGCAGCTGTGCCATCGAGCGTGTCACATAGCGCTCAGATATCAGTGGGCCGCACACAATCCACAAGTGTCCACTGTCCACAAGTGTACGCAGAGATTCAAAATCTCCATTATCCTCTCGTCACTTTGGTCACAGGCAGCTGTGCCATCGAGCGTGTCACATAGCGCTCAGATATCAGTGGGCCGCACACAATCCACAAGTGTCCACTGTCCACAAGTGTACGCAGAGATTCAAAATCTCCATTATCCTCTCGTCACTTTGGTCACAGGCAGCTGTGCCATCGAGCGTGTCACATAGCGCTCAGATATCAGTAGGCCGCACACAATCCACAAGTGTCCACTGTCCACAAGTGTACGCAGAGATTCAAAATCTCCATTATCCTCTCGTCACTTTGGTCACAGGCAGCTGTGCCATCGAGCGTGTCACATAGCGCTCAGATATCAGTGGGCTGCACACAATCCACAAGTGTCCAGTGTCCAAAAGTGTACGCAGAGATTCAAAATCTCCATTATCCTCTCGTCACTTTGGTCACAGGCAGCTGTGCCATCGAGCGTGTCACATAGCGCTCAGATATCAGTGGGCCGCACACAATCCACAAGTGTCCACTGTCCACAAGTGTACGCAGAGATTCAAAATCTCCATTATCCTCTCGTCACTTTGGTCACAGGCAGCTGTGCCATCGAGCGTGTCACATAGCGCTCAGATATCAGTGGGCCGCACACAATCCACAAGTGTCCAGTGTCCAAAAGTGTACGCAGAGATTCAAAATCTCCATTATCCTCTCGTCACTTTGGTCACAGGCAGCTGTGCCATCGAGCGTGTCACATAGCGCTCAGATATCAGTGGGCCGCACACAATCCACAAGTGTCCAGTGTCCAAAAGTGTACGCAGAGATTCAAAATCTCCATTATCCTCTCGTCACTTTGGTCACAGGCAGCTGTGCCATCGAGCGTGTCACATAGCGCTCAGATATCAGTAGGCCGCACACAATCCACAAGTGTCCACTGTCCACAAGTGTACGCAGAGATTCAAAATCTCCATTATCCTCTCGTCACTTTGGTCACAGGCAGCTGTGCCATCGAGCGTGTCACATAGCGCTCAGATATCAGTGGGCTGCACACAATCCACAAGTGTCCAGTGTCCAAAAGTGTACGCAGAGATTCAAAATCTCCATTATCCTCTCGTCACTTTGGTCACAGGCAGCTGTGCCATCGAGCGTGTCACATAGCGCTCAGATATCAGTGGGCCGCACACAATCCACAAGTGTCCACTGTCCACAAGTGTACGCAGAGATTCAAAATCTCCATTATCCTCTCGTCACTTTGGTCACAGGCAGCTGTGCCATCGAGCGTGTCACATAGCGCTCAGATATCAGTGGGCCGCACACAATCCACAAGTGTCCAGTGTCCAAAAGTGTACGCAGAGATTCAAAATCTCCATTATCCTCTCGTCACTTTGGTCACAGGCAGCTGTGCCATCGAGCGTGTCACATAGCGCTCAGTTATCAGTGGGCCGCACACAATCCACAAGTGTCCACTGTCCACAAGTGTACGCAGAGATTCAAAATCTCCATTATCCTCTCGTCACTTTGGTCACAGGCAGCTGTGCCATCGAGCATGTTACGTAGCGCTCAGATATCAGTGGGCCGCACACAATCCACAAGTGTCCAGTGTCCAAAAGTGTACGCAGAGATTCAAAATCTCCATTATCCTCTCGTCACTTTGGTCACAGGCAGCTGTGCCATCGAGCGTGTCACATAGCGCTCAGATATCAGTGGGCCGCACACAATCCACAAGTGTCCAGTGTCCAAAAGTGTACGCAGAGATTCAAAATCTCCATTATCCTCTCGTCACTTTGGTCACAGGCAGCTGTGCCATCGAGCGTGTCACATAGCGCTCAGATATCAGTGGGCCGCACACAATACATAAGTGTCCACTGTCCACAAGTGTGTGCAGAAATTCTAAAACTCCCCTGTCCTATAGACACCTTGTACCTTGTTTTACATTACTATATAGTTTGTTGGATTTTGTCTACATTTCTACCAAAAATGAGGAAGGCTGGTGGAAGAGGCCGTGGAATTGGGCGGGGGTTGGCAGCTGGTAATAATGGTGTTGGTGGTGGATCTGATGGTAGTGGCAAGAGCAAAATAGGACCGAATGCAGGAGGTGCTGACCCTGCGTCATCGTCTGGCCACATAAGGACTCGAACGCTTAGTTTTCTAGGAGTTGGCAAACCGCTTTTAAAGGCAGAGCATCAGGAAAAAGTTTTGTCTTACATTGCTGACTCAGCCTCCAGCTCTATCGCCTCCTCTTCTTCAGTTGTAAAAAGTAAAAGCACTGAGTCGTCATTGGAGGCTCATGTTCATGAACCACACCTTTCCTTGTGTCCTTCACCCCAACCAAGATTGAAGGATGACGCAGGCCATACTACTGATTACTCCATGGAGCTGTTTTCACATACCATGCCTGGATTATCAAGTCAAATGGTGAATTACCCAGGCCAAGATGAATCTGACATGGAGTGCACTGATGCACAGCCGCTGATGGATGATTCTGCTGGTACATTCACTCAGAGCACTACATTGTCCTCGCAGTGTACAGAGCCAGATTTTGACCCTGATGAGACTCAGGTGCCCCTTCCCGCACACTATACCACCATACACGGTGACAAAGAGAAAGGTGCACATGACATAGAAGAGGAGGTGATGGATGACCCAGTTGTTGACCCAGATTGGCATCCATTGGGGTAAGAGGGTGCTGCTTCCAATAGCTCAGATGAGGAGCATCCACAGCAGACATCGACATCGCAACAGCTGTTATCTGGCAGGCCTGGAGCACTCCAAAGACAGGTTCCAAACATCAAAAGAGTTGCTGGACAGCTTGTCCAGAGGGTCAAAAGATCACAGCGTGCTAGGCCGCAAAATGTCTGCCAAAGTAGGAAGAAGTGCAGTGTGGCAGTTTTTTGAACAAAATCCTCATGATCAGGCCAAGGTTATCTGTAAGAAGTGCGCAAAGACCTTTAGCCGAGGGAAAAATCTGAAAAATTTGAATACCAGTTGCATGCTTAGACATTTAACCAGCATGCACTTGCAAGCGTGGACACAACACCAAACCTCAAGTGCCACATGTGCAACTGATCACAACGAAGGTAGTCAGCAACGCTACATTGTTTCCCCCACTGTAAGCCCACCGGTTAGCACAGCAGCAAATGTTGAGGTGTCGTTGCAAGGCCACAGCAGTCAGGGAATCCCACTGTTATATCAACGAAAGACTGATTCTAAGCCATCAGAAAGAACAACAACTCCATCACCATCATCAACCCTCTCTCAGTCCGCCCTGTCCACCGCTACTTCCACCATATGCAGCTCTCAAGTCCAGCTCAACCTCCCAGACACTATGAGTAGGTCAAGAAAGTACTCAGTCTCTCATCCGCGTACACTGGGTTTGAACGCCCACATTGCCAAACTAATCTCGTTTGAGATGATGCCCTTTCGGTTGGTGGAAAGCACAGCTTTCCGCGAACTCATGGCCTATGCAGTACCACGCTATGACCTACCCAGTCGCCACTTCTTCTCTCGCAAAGCCATCCCAGCCCTCCACCATCATGTGAAAGACCGCATTGTCCATGCACTCAAGCAGTCAGTGAGCGGAAAGGTGCACCTCACAACTGATGCATGGTCCAGTCGGCATGGCCAGGGCCGTTACGTGTCCATCACTGCGCACTGGGTTAATGTGGTGGATGCAGGGTCCACAGGGGACAGCGGTGGTGGGACAGTACTGCCTAGCCCACGGTATAGGAAACAGTTGGCTGTAGGCGTTCGACCCTCCTCCTCCTCCTCCTCCTCCAGAAGCGACAGCTCGTCCACAGAGCGCAGTCGTACGAGCACTCCATCTGCAGCAGCCACTGTTGCACACGATGTGTCCCCCTATCGAGCAGCTAGTGGAAAGCGTCAGCAGGCTGTGTTGCTGATGATGTGTTTGGGCGACAGACACACCGCCGAGGTGCTGGCCGAGTACTTGAAGCGACAAACTGAGTCATGGCTGGGCAGTGTACATCTTGAGGCAGGCAAGGTAGTTAGTGATAACGGCCATAATTTTGTGGCAGCCATAGCCCTTTCAAAACTCAGCCACATACCTTGCTTGGCTCACACCTTGAACCTGGTGGTGCAGTGCTTCCTCAAAAATTATCCGGAGTTAACAGCCCTGCTCCAGAAGGTGCGAAGACTGTGCGCGCACATCCGCCGGTCGCCTGTACACTCCGTTCGTATGCAGAAGCTGCAGCGATTGCTCCACCTTCCCAACCACCGCCTCATTATCGACATTGCAACAAGGTGGAACTCCACCCTGCACATGGTGGAGCGGCTGTGCGAGCAGAGGCAGGCCATAATGCATTTGTGGGAGCATACACGGCCAGGCACTTTGAGAGCAGACATGGAGTTGACAGGCGTGCAGTGGTCGAAGCTGAAAGACCTTTGTAAAGTCCTTCAGTGTTTTGAGGAATGCACACGGCTGGTAAGCGCAGACGACGCCATCCTAAGCATGAGCATCCCACTTATGCGTCTGCTCATGCAAACTTTGACGCACCTTAAGGAGCAGGCGTCTGCAGCCAATGTTGATGAGGAGGAAGAGGAGGAGGGAATCCTTGATGACATTCAGCCATTGTCTGCTCAGGGACCGCTCCTGGACGAGGTGGAGGAAGAAGAGGAGGAGGAGGAGGAGGATGATGGGGATGATTACTTAGGGGAGGAGGATGCATCTCGTGGGGCAAGTGAAAATGTTGGCGTGGCAAGGTCTGGTACAGGGTTTGTGCGTGACTGGAGGGATGTGGATTTGCCAGAAAGTGCTCCTCCACCCAGCACTCGCAGTGCATCATTGACACCGGGAACATTGGCCCACATGTCAGATTATGCCTTGCGGATCCTAAAAAGGGACCCCCGCATTGCCAAAATGATGAACGATGATGACTACTGGTTGGCCAGCATCCTGGATCCACGCTATAAAGGCAAATTACAAAACATCATGCCACAGGACAACCTTGACCTAATATTGGCTAATAAACAAGCAACTCTGGTAAATCGGTTGCTTGAGGCATTCCCAGCACACAGCAGCGGTGATGGTTCTCACACGAGCCGTACGGGCCGGGGGCAGCTTGGCAGAGGTGTTCGTGGTGCACACAGCAGAAGTGGCGTTGGAGACAGGGGTTTCATGACAATGTTGTGGACTGATTTTTCAAATACCGCTCACACAACTGGTAATACTGCATCGATGCAAAGTGACAGGAGACAGCAGTTGTCAACTATGGTTACAAACTACTTTTCCTCCCATATCGATGTTCTCCCACACATGTCATTCCCCTTTGACTATTGGGCCGCTAAACTGGACACCTGGCCTGAATTGGCACAATATGCCTTACAGGAGCTCGCTTGCCCAGCTGCAAGTGTGCTATCGGAAAGAGTCTTCAGTGCAGCTGGATCAATCCTGACAGAAAAAAGGACCCGTCTGTCAACCCAAAATGTGGATGATCTAACCTTCATTAAAATGAACCACGCATGGGTTTCCAAGGATTTTGTCCCACCTTCCCCTGATGACACATAGGGTGACAGAAAAATGGCTTGCTTTGGTCCACCTCTTCCTGGTATTTCACCTATTTCGCCTTTTGCATCAGTTGAATGTCCAACATCAACATATGCCACTTTCTAAAACTCCCTAACTGTGCTGCCTCCCCCCCCATGGCCGGGGTCACCACCTAGCGCACGACACTGTGCAAGTGCCGTTGCCCTGGACAGGTGGGTAGGCCGACTCTTGGGCGCGGGCACTGGCACAGGGTCCCTCATAGTGCAATCAAGTGTCTCTGACGGTGGTGGTGCACACCCGCCGTCAGACACACCGCTGTACTATGAGGGGCCCAGTGCCAGTACCGACGCCCACGAGTGGGCCCCCCTTGCTTGGCCAGGGCCCCAGCATTTGCAATCTTTACCTCTCCCTGCTCCTCCGCTGTGTAATCTGGGCCGTCAAATCCATACTGTGCCTGACACCATCTGAGCCTGCCTCCTGAGACATATATTTTGAATGTGTACGCTATCCATACATGTTATCCAGGGATACGGTACCCTTTCTAACCTTTGTGCAATGACGTGCAATCCATACTGGGCCTAACACCGTCTGAGCCTGCCTCATGCTGTATAGACATATATTTTGAATGTGTACGCTATCCATACATGTTATCCGGGGATACGGTACCCCTTCTAACCTTTGTGCAATGACGTGCAATCCATACTGGGCCTAACACCGTCTGAGCCTGCCTCATGCTGTATAGACATATATTTTGAATGTGTACGCTATCCATACAAGTTATCCGGGGATATGGTACCCTTTCTAACCTTTGTGCAATGACGTGCAATCCATACTGGGCCTAACACCGTCTGAGCCTGCCTCATGCTGTATAGACATATATTTTGAATGTGTACGCTATCCATACATGTTATCCGGGGATACGGTACCCCTTCTAACCTTTGTGCAATGACGTGCAATCCATACTGGGCCTAACACCGTCTGAGCCTGCCTCATGCTGTATAGACATATATTTTGAATGTGTACGCTATCCATACATGTTATCCGGGGATACGGTACCCCTTCTAACCTTTGTGCAATGACGTGCAATCCATACTGGGCCTAACACCGTCTGAGCCTGCCTCATGCTGTATAGACATATATTTTGAATGTGTACGCTATCCATACATGTTATCCGGGGATACGGTACCCTTTCTAACCTTTGTGCAATGACGTGCAATCCATACTGGGCCTAACACCGTCTGAGCCTGCCTCATGCTGTATAGACATATATTTTGAATGTGTACGCTATCCATACATGTTATCCGGGGATACGGTACCCCTTCTAACCTTTGTGCAATGACGTGCAATCCATACTGGGCCTAACACCGTCTGAGCCTGCCTCATGCTGTATAGACATATATTTTGAATGTGTACGCTATCCATACATGTTATCCGGGGATACGGTACCCCTTCTAACCTTTGTGCAATGACGTGCAATCCATACTGGGCCTGACACCGTCTGAGCCTGCCTCATGCTGTATAGACATATATTTTGAATGTGTACGCTATCCATACATGTTATCCGGGGATACGGTACCCCTTCTAACCTTTGTGCAATGACGTGCAATCCATACTGGGCCTAACACCGTCTGAGCCTGCCTCATGCTGTATAGACATATATTTTGAATGTGTACGCTATCCATACATGTTATCCGGGGATACGGTACCCCTTCTAACCTTTGTGCAATGACGTGCAATCCATACTGGGCCTAACACCGTCTGAGCCTGCCTCATGCTGTATAGACATATATTTTGAATGTGTACGCTATCCATACATGTTATCCGGGGATACGGTACCCCTTCTAAACTTTGTGCAATGACGTGCAATCCATACTGGGCCTAACACCGTCTGAGCCTGCCTCATGCTGTATAGACATATATTTTGAATGTGTACGCTATCCATACATGTTATCCGGGGATACGGTACCCCTTCTAACCTTTGTGCAATGACGTGCAATCCATACTGGGCCTAACACCATCTGAGCCTGCCTCATGCTGTATAGACATATATTTTGAATGTGTACGCTATCCATACATGTTATCCGGGGATACGGTACCCCTTCTAACCTTTGTGCAATGACGTGCAATCCATACTGGGCCTAACACCGTCTGAGCCTGCCTCATGCTGTATAGACATATATTTTGAATGTGTACGCTATCCATACATGTTATCCGGGGATACGGTACTTTTTCTAACCTTTGTGCAATGACGTGCAATCCATACTGGGCCTAACACCGTCTGAGCCTGCCTCATGCTGTATAGACATATATTTTGAATGTGTACGCTATCCATACATGTTATCCGGGGATACGGTACCCCTTCTAACCTTTGTGCAATGACGTGCAATCCATACTGGGCCTAACACCGTCTGAGCCTGCCTCATGCTGTATAGACATATATTTTGAATGTGTACGCTATCCATACATGTTATCCGGGGATACGGTACCCCTTCTAACCTTTGTGCAATGACGTGCAATCCATACTGGGCCTAACACCGTCTGAGCCTGCCTCATGCTGTATAGACATATATTTTGAATGTGTACGCTATCCATACATGTTATCCGGGGATACGGTACCCCTTCTAACCTTTGTGCAATGACGTGCAATCCATACTGGGCCTAACACCGTCTGAGCCTGCCTCATGCTGTATAGACATATATTTTGAATGTGTACGCTATCCATACATGTTATCCGGGGATACGGTACCCTTTCTAACCTTTGTGCAATGACGTGCAATCCATACTGGGCCTAACACCGTCTGAGCCTGCCTCATGCTGTATAGACATATATTTTGAATGTGTACGCTATCCATACATGTTATCCGGGGATACGGTACCCCTTCTAACCTTTGTGCAATGACGTGCAATCCATACTGGGCCTAACACCGTCTGAGCCTGCCTCATGCTGTATAGACATATATTTTGAATGTGTACGCTATCCATACATGTTATCCGGGGATACGGTACCCCTTCTAACCTTTGTGCAATGACGTGCAATCCATACGGGGCCTAACACCGTCTGAGCCTGCCTCATGCTGTATAGACATATATTTTGAATGTGTACGCTATCCATACATGTTATCCGGGGATACGGTACCCTTTCTAACCTTTGTGCAATGACGTGCAATCCATACTGGGCCTAACACCGTCTGAGCCTGCCTCATGCTGTATAGACATATATTTTGAATGTGTACGCTATCCATACATGTTATCCGAGGATAAGGTACGCTTTCTAACCTTTGTGCAATGACGTGCAATCCATACTGGGCCTAACACCGTCTGAGCCTGCCTCATGCTGTATAGACATATATTTTGAATGTGTACGCTATCCATACATGTTATCCGGGGATACGGTACCCCTTCTAACCTTTTTGCAATGACGTGCAATCCATACTGGGCCTAACACCATCTGAGCCTGCCTCATGCTGTATAGACATATATTTTGAATGTGTACACTATCCATACATGTTATCCAGGGATACGGTACCCTTTCTAACCTTTGTGCAATCACGTGCAATCCATACTGGGCGTGAGAACGGCTGGCGAGCTGTTAAGCAAGCTACAGCACCTGTCCAGACAAGTACAGGGATTCCCTAGCGAGGAGACTTATTTGATTGTTTTCTATGTTTGGACAGCAATTTTTGGGGAGCACTATACTCTGGAGAATGATAGATGGGGCCCACCATACACTGGAACATTCCAAAGGTGGACATCAGACACTGGAGCAGCATTTACAGGGCCCATTATACACTAGAGCATTAGAAATGGGGCCCATTATGTTTGGAGCATTATTTGGGCCCATAAGACAGTGGAGCTTCATCCATGGGGACCAACATATACTGTAGCATTATGTGGAGCTCATCATATACTGTTTCAAACATTATATGGGACCAATGATTTTGTATGGAGAAATAGATGGGCCTCGTCATGAGATGTAAAAAGTGAGGTATTTTTCATTGTACTATACCGCTATTTCTCTGCCGTATCGGAGCATGATGAGTTGTGGTATGTATTAAAGGGGCGCTCTTTCGCCCAGGGCACATGAAAACCTGCAGCCAGCCCTCCCCCCTCACAAATTTAGCCAAATAACCCCCATTTTTCAGTGCGTAACTTGTATTATGAAGTTAATTAAGGTTGACAAGCTTAAGTAAGAAGAATTGATGCTTTTGGCATTCAAATGGGCACTGTAGGTGTGTTTCCTGTCCTCCTCTCACTGCCGACTTTTATTCCCCATTGACTTACATTGGGTTTCGTGTTTCGGGACGACCCCGACTTTTCCCTATAATCGGACGATCTTGCTCGACCCGACTTTTGGAAAAGTCGGGTTTCACGAAACGAAACGCGACCCTAAAAAACCAAAAGTCGCTCAACTCTAGTATAGACACATTAACTTTGGACCTTAGAGCTATGAATATCATAATCTGCTGGTTGACTAAAGAGCACTGTATCAGCAAAGGCTAGTCTGAATTGTAGGAATTGTCAGCTGTAATGTTTGGTGCTGGAGTGACAATGTTCTGGTGCTCTTTTTTATATTATGTCATATTACGTAGTGTACTCTATTAATTGTGCCAGCAGAACCTTCTTAATATATAATTGTAAATAATCACTAATAAACACCAGCAACAAATATAATACCTTCTTCTCCCTGCAGAAGGCAATTATAGTATGTATATTTACCAAATAGTCACTGAGGTCTATCAGTTTGCCCAAATTCCCTAAGTAACGTAGATGTATCTAGACAGAGAGAACCCTTTTGACCATTAAAGATTACACTCTACAGGAGAGAAAATATCCCGTTAATCATAAGAGCTTACACTCTACAGATGAGAGAGAGAGAGATGACCCTGGTGATCCTAAGACATGACACTCTATGGAAGAGAGAGAGGGCCCTGCTGACCATAAGAGCTCTATAGGACAGAGAGGACTCTGTGAACATAAGAACTTCCACTCTATGGGAGAGAGACTTGCCCAGGGACTCTGAAGATGGAAAATGAATCTGATGTTCAAACTGTGCTCCACTAGGAAGCACTGCTCTTTGATGGCCCAGGTACAGACCACAACTATACAAGGCATGATAATGGGGAAGCCTGTATGGCAATGCTATGGCCATTAGCGTGCTCTTTGATGCTTCACCAATGTGCGAAATGGTGTCAGGCATTTTTTTGTTTCTTTTCAAACCACTCAACTCTAGTATACACTTTTAAATTACTCTTGTGTATAATAAAAGAGAATTTCTCCAAGGACCAAAATAAGGTGTGCATAATTTTGATACAAAAATTGGCTTGTTAAAGTAATTTTTACCTGGCATGTTCATCTTGGTGTTGATTGAATAAAGCATTATTTTTACTGAGTGGTAAGTATTACAAATCTTCTTCTCTCCAACCTTTGACCTAGAGTTGATCTATGCTTTCATTGCTTGGCACCACCATCTATAGAGGATGTGTGTTGCATGGTACAGTGTTAGGGTATTGTCACACTTAGCGATGTACCAGCGATCCCGACCAGCGATATGACACGGTCAGGATCGCTGGTACATCGCTAAGTGGTCGCTAGTGAGCTGCCACACAGGCAGATCTCACCAGCGACATCGCTGGGGACGGGGGTCACTACTTACCTGTCACACTAGGCGATCCTACGTACTCCCGCCCGGCTCCACGCGTCACAGCAGGAAGCGCCGCAGGAAGCTGACGACGAGAAACAGTCCAGGACGTTCTCGCGCGATCAGCGATAACCAGCGGGGGAGCCAGTCGTAGGTAAGTATCAGACACAGCGATATCGCTAGCAATATCGCTATAACGTCACAAGTTATAGCGATATTGCTAGCGATATCTCTTAGTGTGACATGCCCTTTAGTCTTTTTATCTCTATCTGAGACCTCCTAACTGTGCAGGAGATATTCTTGCAGGAGATTTCCTAACAAACTGGCATTCCCCATGTGTATTCAGGCTGTCCAGCAGCCACAAATCATGCAGCTGCGGTGACACAAACTAAATCTCTGAGCACGCCAAAATACTTGGCGGACCCCCGAGCAATGAGTATACTCACTCATCACTAGTGCCCAGCTCAAATTTCATAGGACCTCACAAAGTAAAGTACAATACAGCAAAACGTGAGAGTTAATATTAAAAGTTTTAATATGCAGCTTTTACTAGGTCACTTAAATGAAAGATAATTGCAGTTTAAAATTGGGAATAAACAAGGGCATATGACCGTTGGCATAATGTGGAAGCCCAGGATCCCAAAGGATTAGACAGAGAAGGGAGTGACCCACTTTACCCTGCACTAATTACCATAGACTCTACTTTTGCTACAGGTCCCCTGAAGAGTCTATCGGGGAAGAAAAAAGTCGGGTGCACATCTGGGGATGCAGAGCCCCCTTGTTAGGGCTAGTTGTAGACTGCCCTTGTCAGTGCTGGAGATTTTGGGGATTCAGGCAATTGTAGTCCCTATAGGGATATTTAGGGCCATACTGTAACCCATATCTCTGGGATGGATTCTTACCAAGATTTATATCACTTCCCCCTACAAGAATGAACATCAATTGGGTGAGGACCTTCCTATTTATCTCATTGCTTGGTTGTGTTACATTACTATTATTATTATTATTATTATTATTATTAATAATAATTTATTTATTTATAAAGTACCATTGGTTCCATGGTGCTGTACATGAGAAGGGGTTATATACAAATTACAAATATCACCTACAGTAAACAAACTAACAATAACAGACTGATATAGAGGGGAGAGAGGACCCTGCCCTTTTGGGCTTACATTCTACAGGATGGTGAGGAAGAAGACAGAAGGGTGGCGGGTTGCAGCAGCTCCAGTGATGGTGAGGCAGTAGCTCCAGTAGTAGTGAGGAGGCAGTGGGGATCATTGCAGGCTGTAAGCTTTCCTGAAGATATGGGTTTTCAGGTTCCGTCTGAGGGATCCGAAAGTGGTTGATAGTCGGACATGTTGGGGCAAAGAATTCCAGACAAAGGGGGATATTCAGGAGAAGCCTTGGATGCGGTTGGGTGAGGAGCGAATAAGTGTGGAGGAGAGAAGGAGGTCTTGGGAGGACCGGAGATTACGTGAGGGAAGATATCCGGAGATTACTTCAGAGATATATGGAGGAGACAGGTTATAGATGGCCTTGTAGGTCAGTATTAGTAATTTGAACTGGATACGCTGAGGGAATGGGAGCCAGTGAAGAGATTTGCAGAGGAGAGAAGTGGAGGAGTAGCGAGGAGAGAGATTAATTAGTTGGGCGGCAGAGTTAAGGATGGACTGGAGAGGTGCGAGGGTGTTAGTAGGGAGGCCACAGAAAAGGATGTTGCAGTAGTCGAGGTGGGAGATGATGAGGGCATGCACAAGCATTTTAGTAGATTGAGGATTGAGGAAGTGATGAATTCTGGAAATATTTTTGAGCTGGAGGCGACAGGAGGTGGAGAGAGCTTGGATGTTCGGTTTGAAAGACAGGGCAGAGTCAAGGGTTACTCCAATACAGCGGACCTCTGGTACGGGAAAAAGCGTGATGTTGTCAATTGTTATAGATAAGTCGGGTAAGGAAGATCTGTGAGATGGGGGAAAGATGATGAGCTCAGATTTGTCCACATTGAGTTTGAGGAAGCGAGAGAAGAAGGAGGATATGGCTGATAGACACTCCGGAATTGTGGAGAGCAGAGAGGTGATGTCTGGGCCAGAGAGGTAGATCTGAGTATCATCAGCATAAAGGTGGTACTGGAATCAATGGGACTTTATGATTGAGGAGAGTAGGGGTCCTAGAACAGAGCTTTGGGGGACTCCAACAGAGAGCGAGTGGGATGAGGAGGTAGTGTGGGAGTAGGAGACGCTGAATGTGCGGTTGGAAAGGTAGGAGATCCAGGATAGGGAGAGGTCTTTGATGCCAAAGGAAGAGAGGGTCTGTAGTAGGAGGCAGTGTTCAACTGTGTTGAAAGCAGAGGACAGGTCTAGAAGGAGGAGTATAGAGTATTGTCCGTTAGCTTTGGCTGTAAGTAGGTCGTTGGTAATTTTGGTCAGGACTGTCTCATCGGAATGATGGGGACGGAAACCAGATTGTAGATTGTTAAAGAGCAAGTTAGAAGAGAGGTGGGAGGAAAGTTCAGCATGGATGTGCTGTTCCAGGAGTGTCGAAGCGAATGGGAGCAGCGATATTGGGCGATAATTGCACATGGCTGTTGGGTCGAGGGTTGGCTTTAAAAATAGGCGTGATTGTGGCATGTTTGAAAGCAGAAGGGAAGGTAACAGAAGTTAGTTATAGGTTGAAGAGGTGGATTAGGAATGGGATAAGAGTGGTGGTGATGTTGGGGAGGAGGTGGGATGGGATAAGGTTAAGTGCACAAGTGGTGAGGTGTGATTTGGAGAGAAGAAGAGCAAGCTCCCCATCAGTGATGTTAGATTTTTAGGTTATGGGGTTTGGGCATTGGTCTGGTGTGCAAAGGGGCTGTGGTGGTTGAGCAATAAAGACTTGCCGTGTTTCGTTTATTTTGTTTTAGAAGTGTGTGGCAAAGTCCTCGGCAGAGATTAGGGAAGTCTGATGGGTCAGTGGTGGGCGGAGGAGGAAGTTAAAAGTATTGAACAACTGTTTGGGGTTGTGGGAAAAAGAAGATACAAGGGATGTAAAGTAGGCCTGTTTAGCAGGGGTGAAGGCAGATTTGAATGCGAGTGTTGCTTGTTTGAGTGCAGTTAAGTCGCCTTATGAGTGCATTTTCTTCCAGCGCCGTTCAGCAATTCTGGATGCTTGCCGAAGCTTTTTAGTGATGTTATTGTGCCAGGGTTGTCCAATGATTCGTCGCACTCTATTATGCATGACAGAGGCGACCAAGTCGATGGCTGATGCAAGAGTGGCAATGTAGAAACTAGTGGCAGTGTCTGTCGTGGAGTGAAGATATGGAGGACAGTGGTAGAATAGAGTCAGAGAGTGTGCGAGTGTCTAGATGTGTGAGGTTTCTGTGGGGCTGCACAAGTTGCTGGACATGAGTGACAGGTGAGGAGGCCAGGGATGAGAAAGTGAGTAGATTGGGGTCAGATAGAGGGAGAGGGGAGGTTGTTAAGTTAGATAGGGAGCAGAGATGGGTGAAGACCAGGTCTAATGTGTGTCCGTCTTTGTGGGTGGTTGAGGAGGGCCACTGAGTAAGTACAAAAGATGATGTAAGGGACAGGAGTTTGGAGGCAGCCGACTGGTGCGTGTCAATGGGGATGTTGAAGTCACCCATGATGATGGTGGGAATGTCAGCAGAAAGGAAGTGAAGGAGCCATGTGGAGAACTGGTCAATAAAGGCAGTGGTCGAGCCTGGAGGTGGGTATATGACAGTCACATGGAGGTTGGAGGGAGAGTAGATGCGGATAGAGTGGACTTCAAAAGAGGGGAGGATAAGGGAGGGAAGAGGTGGGATTGGGTTAAAGGTGCAGTTGGAAGAAAGGAGAAGACCCACTCCTCCACCATGTCTGTTGCCAGGGAGAGAAGTGTGAGTGAAGTAGAGGCTTCCGTAACCTAGCGCAGCATTGGAGACGGTGCCAGAGGGTGTCAGCCATGTTTCGGTGAGGCCAAGAAAGGAAAAATTACAAGAGGTAAAGAGGTTGTAAATCACATGGAGTTTATTGCAGATGGTGCGGGCATTCCAGAGTGATCTAGAGAGTGGGAGCAGGGTGGTGGGCATCAAAGGCTATAAACTGTTTACAGGATGCCTATCCAAGCAGGCACTACGGTCATGTGTACTGTTTACTCACATCTATCATTCATTATGCTCTAAGATGTGTATTCTGGCTTATTTCTCTATATCACAGCTGACAACTGTCAGCTCATATTTCATTATCCTTCCATAATTAGCCAGAAACTGTGCCTTTATGTCCAGCAACGATTTGTGATTGCCAGCAAGACATTTTGTTACTCGGATCAGCATTGACATACCGAAGTGTCTGGTTAGATGTCTCGCTGTTATCCGTGTTACCGTACCTTAAGTGATTTTTCTGATTATAAATATCACTAGTTGATAATGGACAAAGGTTTGAATTATTTTTTGAGTCCTGAATTTTTTTTACAAAAGGGTGGGCCTCCACCTTATACCCTAGTTGGAGCCCCTTTTCTTTTTTTTAGGCAGTTTCTTTTTCATTTTAGTGACCTAGTAAAAGTTATGTTTTAATATAAACTCTCACGTTTTGCTGTATTGCACCACATACAGCAAATAAATAGGGAAAGGTATGTACATATAAGTTACTATAATAATCCTGAGTGGAGTATTCATCAAATGATGTGTATCATGAATAAATGATAAAAGGATATATTTATTACTTGTATTAATCTCTTCACGTCACATCTCATTTTAATTTTTGCATTTCTGTTTTTTGCTCCCCTTTTTCCCAGAGTCATAACTTTTTTATTTTTCCTTCAATATGGCCATATGGGGCTTGTTTATTGCTGAACAAATTGCACTTTTGAACAATACCATTGTTTTTGTCATATAGTGTACAGGAAAAAAAATCCAAGTGCGATGAAATTGAAAAAAAAAGTGCAATTCCACAATTTTTAAAATTTTTTTTGAAACTATGTTGTTCACCAAACGCTAAAACTGACCTGCCGCTATAATTATTCAGTTTACTACTAGTAGATACCAAACATCTCTAGGTTCTTTTTTTATGTAAATGGTGAGAAAACATCCAAAATTTGTTAATAAAAAAAAGGCGTCATGGGTGGATCGCGATTCCACCTGTGGCTGTTAGGGGCACATGTCAGCTGTTCATGTGTCGGGAAAGATGTGGGCTCAGCACCGGAGCCCACATCAAAGGGGGAGACAGGACACGAGCACATGTCGTGAAGGGGTTAAACATCAGAAAAGGTTAAAAACAAGAAGAGTATTTTATAATTTATTTGTGGCTATACCTAATTGGTGAATACCATAGATCTATTTCACTTTTTTTTACATCTACTGTATATTAACACGGTAAATGCCTTGATACTTTTTAACTGAAGATAGATAGATAGATAGATAGATAGATAGATAGATAGATAGATAGATACAGAAGATGATGAAAGTACTGTGTTTGAATAAATGTTGACTTCTGTTCATGAATACCGGTTGATGTAGATTGTTGTACATGGGAAAAGCAAATACTTTAGAATCTCAAATTCATGATGGAATTCAGGGTTTGGAGCGATATGATGATGCTCCAGAATGACATGATTATATTTGAATTAATGATGATATTAGAATAAATGCGGATTGTTGTCCATGGAAAAATATGTAATCTCCTGAAAATAAGCCCTAGCTCACTTTTCAGACCCAAAAATAATACTTGACCCTGCCTTACTTTCGGTGAAACATAGTATGAGTAGGCCATAGGAGTATACAAGATACCAGACATGCATTTGCACTCCACCGCTGTGGACAAAGAGAGCCATAGTACGGGGCTAAAAGAAGCACTAGGAGATTGGGAAAAGTAGTGCTTGTGAGACTGCCAGCAGGCTGTGTGAATTGTCACTTGTGCTAGGCAAAGCCCAACCCTGATGTTTATTATCCACCACTATTCAAGTTGTTGCCTGTTGTAACCATCAAGCTCATTGCCTCCTTGTGAGTAAAGTTATTTTGAACTGCCCTGTGTATATCTACATTTTTCCAGCCATTTTTCTGTGGGTATACCACTGTTACACCAAGAGCCACTGTATCTTACATAATATTTAAAGGGGCACATCACCATCCAATACACATAAGGGTTTTGCATTGCGAGGGAAATAAAATGATACAATAAGGCATTAGAACAAATATGTAACAGCAATAAATAGACAAACGAGAATTTTACAAATGATTTCAGTGAAATTATATTTGTGGCTAATCTAATAGAGTAAAAGAGTAAATTAATAATTTTTTGTCGGGCACACCCTTTACATGACTGGAATTCGTTTTCGGTGCACGTATTTCTGCAACACATCTGCCTCGTGTGAATATACTTTTGAGGGTATTTCCATTAGTGTGAAATATGATATCATTTATGGTACATGTTTATAAAGCTTTACTAAATGGTAATGAGAGTCATGTAATTACCTGCCTCCTCTAGGTATAGGTGTGGTAAGACATTCAGTGGAAATTATTCCAATTCTTTAAGTGACATTTAATAAAATATAATCCATGTAATTGGCCCAACAGTTCTAAACATCTTTGGCATCCCTAATATACTACCTATGACAATGAGCTTTCCCAGAAAGATTCTATACATATTTATTAGTTCATTCCTAGGCATGCACCTTGGTGACAGGTACTGGAGGTGCCAAAAAGCCACTGCACCTAGATCTGGGTATTTGGAAACAAGGCCAGGGCAATGAACTGAAGGTTTGCATCTTTTAACAGGGGTGGCCCTCTTAAAAAAACTTTCATGCCATTAGCTGCAATAGTTATCTAAAAACAAACTGATTACTACTTACACTTCCTGGGGGCCAGGAAGTGCCCCGAATCCTTGTTTGGCTGCAGCAGTGATGTCACCTCTAAAGTGCTGGGACCAATCACTGAGCTCAGCTGCTTGTGCCAACTTCAATAGCAGAGCCTGTAAACACAGATTGGCTGCAGTGTGGTCAACGTGATTTCAGCACTGCAGCCAATCAACAGAGACTAGAGCAATGGCAAACAGCCAGTACTGGACCCTGGGAGGAGAAGTAATACCCAGTTTGTTTGTTTTTATAACTATCGCAAAATATGGCATAAAGTTTTCTAAAAGAGAAAAACCCCTTTAACTATAGCTCAGCCATAACTGTGAGTCAGCCTCATATCATTTTTATGCAAGAAATTAAGGCAACCATAGGATAAACCTGTCATGATCCAGAACGGGATTTCGCTTTGGCCCGTCCTGGTTAGACTATGGGTTAATTGTGCTGCCTCTCTCTGGCAGAAGGAGGCTATTTAATGCTCACTGGACCTAGGTCCGGTGTCAGTTATACTCCTGCCCTCGGCTGAGTTAAGTGACCTCTTGTCTATGTGTGCCTTGTGCCTGATAACTTGTTGCTTGTTTGGTTGTGATCTGGTTCTGTCCCTGTTACGAGTTCTGCCTGACCCTCTTGTACTGCACTGTCCTCTCGTGTATGACCCTCTGCTTGTGACTCGACCGCTCTCTGCTCGTCCTTTTGGTACCGCACCGCCCTCTTGAGTATGACCTTTGGCTTCGTCTGACCTCCCATCTGCTTGTCCCTCCTGTACCTTGTTTGCCTGTATTGTATATGATCTCTGGTTTGCCTGACTCTGAGTGTTCTTGCATTTCAGTAAGCAGGACGCTAAGCCCCGTCCCCTTGTGGTCACGAGACCGTAGGTCCCGTGCCTGCTTGCTAATACTTCAGCGTTCAGGTCCTGTGCGTCTGTACTTTCCAGCTGTTACTGTTTCCGGGACCCCTACAGCACTGGTGAGTCCCTGCTCAGCGGAGGCTGTCAGGAACCTGATAAAACCTTTGTCTAACTATGAATGATGCAAAAAAAGCAACTTCTAAAGGACTATGCTATCCAGAAGGGGCGAGATCCAAATGTTTGGGTAGAGGGACCAGGCATGCTGAGTAGCATCTGGTAACTGTCCACTGCAGGCTTCGGTCTTACAATTCAAAGTCAGGCAGAGCTTTGTGCATCATTATCGCAGCAGTCACCAATTGGCACCTGCTGTGTTCATATAGACATGACTGCACCACAAGTGCCAGGATGCTGTGGTGTACCAGACTATGGCCATGTTTCCAAGCAATATTATACTGCTATGAGGAAACAAATGACTAGCAGATTACTGTTGACTGCAAAATGGATAACTGGGTTGTATAATAGTGAGACTATTCCTGGGGTACAACTATAAAGGTATATTCACATGGGGTTGATATGAGAAAAAAAATTAAGTTGGAAAAATCTGCATATTTTAATGCAGGAGGAGGTGGCTACTCTTAGTATGCATCTGTTTACACCAGCTCTCTGTTTGGAAGTGGCGGTCAGTCTTTGATATTTAAATGCATATTTTGCAACAGATTTTTCAAGGATTTCACCTTATCCATGCAAAACATAAAATCAGTGATGAAATTTCAAGACATAAATTTACATCCTGCATGTGAAAACTCCACATCATAGGTCGATATCAATTCTGAGATATCCAGAAAGAAAATCCACACTGCTTCTGCCATATAGCTAAAGAGTTAGCATCATCTGAAGTAGTACAGTTTACAACTTCAGACTTAGCTTATATTCTGGTTTAAAAATGAAGAACTACAAGTGTCAGCATGCAAAGCCATATGCAGCAGAGGATATTCTGCTTAAACCACTCAAGTGTTGCTTTAGCAGTAAGCTTTGGGTCATTGTCTTGTTGGAATGTGAACCTCCATCCCAGTCTCAAATCACTTACAGACTGAAACAGGCTTTGCTCAAAAATATCCCTGTATTTCGTATTTCGCATCATCCACCTTCCCTTCAACTCAGACCATTTTCCCTAATTTTGCTCCTGAATAACATCCCCACAGCATGAGGCTGTCACCACCATGTTTCACTGCGGGGATGGTGTTCTTAGGATCATGAGCTGTATTGGTTTGGTGCCAGACATAGCATTTACCTTACTGGCCAAAAAGTTCAAATTTGATCTCCTCTAACCAGAGCACTTTCCTCCATACATTTGGGGGTCTCCCACATGTCTTTTCGCAAACTCAAGATCAGCCCTACAATTTTTGTGTGTAAGTAAAAGCTTTATTCTGCCCACTCATCCATGAAGGCCACCTCTATGTATTGTACAGCTTATTGTGGTTGTATGGACAGCTACTCTCATCTCTGCTTGGGAACTCTGCAGCTCTTTCAGGGATATCTTTGGTCTCTGTGCAGCCTCTCTGATTGATGCCCTCCTTGCCCAGGATGAGAATTTTGGTGGGCGGCCCTGTCTTGGCAGATTTGTTGTGTTACCATGTTACCATGTTCTATCCATTTGATGATAAAGGATTTGATTGATGGTGCCTCGGGGGATAATCAGAGATTTGGATATTTTTTATAACCCAATCATGACTTGTACTTCTAAACAACTTTATCCCTGGCTTGTTTGGAGATCTCCTTGGTCTTCATGGTATTGTTTTGCTAGTGATGCTGCTTGAGGGTGTTGTAGCCTCTGTGTACTTTCAGGAAAGGTAAAGTATCTATACTGACAGACCATGTGTCACTTAGATTGCACCCAGGTGACTTCCTTTCACTAAGCATAATAAGTCTACCAGATGTCCAGATAATGAAAAAATGACTGGCACTTCGCATAAGATGATCAAAATTTTAGACTGACATACAAAGCTGCTGAATGAAGAGATCAAGGGAATAAATAAAATACTAATACTTTATTAATACATGTTAAAAGATAGAGGTGCAGAGTAAAATTAATAACCAAAACAAAAGTGCCCTAACTAGGGGGACACTGGGCTGTGTTACAGAATCCTATGTATTATAATGAAAACCAATTGCACATAAGTATTGGGATAGCATGACAGCTAAACATCAGGTCAAGTGACCTCCTAAGGGGAATATAAGTATAAACAGTGCATTTACTGCAATTTGGTATGTCAGTCCGAGGTTTTGATCAACTTTCACTAAGCATGTGACTTATGAATTTATTCCTATATTTTTCTCACTTCACCAACTTAGACTATTTAGTGCTGATGCATCACACACAAATAGAATTTCAAAAATATTTAAACAGAGATTGTAAAGTAACAAAATAGGTAAAAAGCAAATGGGTCATGAATGCTTTTGCAAGTCATGGTATATCCTGCCATATACTAAGGCAAAATATCCTGGTGACACTCATCTATGGAAAAGGAAAAAAGGAGAAAGGGATGAATAATGAAGAGCTTTAGAAAAAGAAGAAAGTAAAATATATAAATGGGGGTGTGTGGGAGAGAATATCACAATGTACTGTGCTCTCATTTGCAAGTCCCAAAGAAAGACAGGCAAACCTTCCTCTAAAGCCCCCGTTACACACTGCGATATCGCTAGCAATATCGCTGTAAAGTCACCGATTTTGTGACGTTACAGCGATATTGCTAGCGATATCGCTGCATGTGATACTTACCTCTGACCGGCTCCCCCCGCTGGTTATCGCTGATCGCGCGAGAAGCTGCTGGACCATTCCTCGTCGGTCACTTCCTGCGGCGCTTCCTGCTGTGACGACGAGCGACGCGTGGAGCCGGGCGGGAGGACGCTGGATCGCCGCGTCTGACAGGTAAGTAGCGATCCCCGTCCCCTGCGATGTCGATGGTGAGATCTGCCTGTGTGGCAGCTCACTAGCGACCACCTAGCGATGCACCAGCGATCCTGACCGCGTCATATCGCTAGTCGGGATCGCTGGTACATTGCTAAGGCTGGTTTCACACTTGCTTTTTTTTTCGCGGGATTTTAGCGCTAAAAAACGCATGCGTTTTTTTTTCCTATACTTTGCATGGGATGCGTTTATGTGCGCATACACATGCGTTTGTATGCGTTTTTCCGCGCATGCGTTTTTTTGCGGTATGCGCTCGGGCGCACAAAATGCATCCTGTTGCATTTTTTGGGCGTCCGACTTGCCTCAAAAAAACGCATGCGCGCGCAATGCGTTTTTTTACAGCAGGACACCCATTATAAGTCTATGGGTGCGCATATGTGCGCATTGGCATGCTTATGTATGCGTTTTTTTGCACATGCGTTTTTTTTTTTACCATTAGTTTGACAATGGAATTTAGGGGTTTGGGTTAGAGTTAGGGTCAGTTAAGGGGGTTTAGGGTTAGGGATAGGGTCAGGGTTAGGGTTAGGGTTAGGGTTAGTATGGTTTGGTTAAGGGTTAGGGTTAGGGTCAGGGTTAGGGTTAGGGTTAGGGTTAGTATGGTTTGGTTAAGGGTTAGGGTTAGGGTCAGGGTTAGGGTTAGGGTTAGTATGGTTTGGTTAAGGGTTAGGGTTAGGGTCAGGGTTAGGGTAAGGGTTAGGGTTAGGGTTAGTATGGTTTGGTTAAGGGTTAGGGTCAGGGTCAGGGTCAGGGTTAGGGTTAGGGTTAGGGTTAGTATGGTTTGGTTAAGGGTTAGGGTTAGGGTCAGGGTTAGGGTTAGGGTCAGGGTCAGGGTTAGGGTTAGGGTTAGGGTCAGGGTCAGGGTTAGGGTCAGGGTCAGGGTCAGGGTTAGGGTCAGGGTCAGGGTTAGGGTTAGGGTCAGGGTCAGGGTCAGGGTTAGGGTTAGGGTTAGGGTTAGGGTTAGTAAAGTCATGGTTTGGGTTAGTGTGAGGGGCCACCTAATGTTGGAAAAAAACGCAAACGCGGTAAAAATGCACTAAAAACGCATACAAACGCATAAAAACGCTGCGTTTTTTTCATGCATGCTCATAAAAATGCTTGAAAAAAACGCAGCATTTGTATGCGTTTGTATGCGTTTTTTCAATGCGTTTTTTTGCGGGAAAAACGCGCTGCAAAAAAAAGCAAGTGTGAAATTAGCCTTAGTGTGACAGTACCTTTAGTCCAACTACTTGTTATTTCTTAGGCCCATAGTACCAAAAAAAAAGTCCCAGATAATACCTTTAACTAGATATCCTAGATATGAAAAATTGACATACTTACTGTACTTTTGATATCCATGTTAGAATGTCTGCATCCGTTTTGAAAGTTTTTAAAGTGATTGGGAACATGATTTAGTGTCACCTCTCCTGAACTTGTTAGTTTGGACTTCGTCACAGGCTGCATTGCTTTACTTTTTATAAAATAGCAGATGATGGAAGCGCACGTGACCAGACTTGTTCATCAGCCTCATCCAATTAAAATTCCAGATATATGCAGTGTCTTTCAGTGGATCTGTCCACATGCCCTTCCATTAAATGCCATTTTGAGAACATTAGTCATGTGCAGTGTCTGTGACTTCCGCTGCACTAACAAGTGGGCGTGCTTCACGAAAGAAGAGAACCTTTTATGCTAACACATTAGCAAGTTCAACCAAAACTTGTTCTCAACTTTCTTGCTAAAGTAAGGATAAAATGACCAACCTCCTTCTCTGAATCTTGTGCCATTTAGCCTTAATAATAGATTCCTTAGTGTCCCTCCTCCCTCTGCTGAAATCTCACAATAATCTATACTACTGTAGCTTTTGGCTGTCAGGCCGTGAGGATTGAATGCACTTGGGCTTATGAGCTACTTCCCTCTTTAGCTGGACTCATAAAAGTTTAAAATCAGAATTATACAGTCTTTTCCGCATGCATTTTCAAAGTAAATACACCAGTCTCATCAAGTCTAAGGGCTCATACTCACTTGCGAGAGACTTGCACGATTCTCATGTTAGATTCTTGCATGAAAACCTGGCACTGCCGTTGGCACTCAGACCGCAGCGTGCGGCTGCATAGAAGTACATGTAGCCACACACTCCGGTCAGAGTGCCGGTGACAGTGCCAGGTTTTCATGCGAGAGACTCGCACGAGAATCGAGCAAGTCTCTCGCAAGTGAGTATGAGCCCTAAGGGTAGGTGCAAACGGTCAGTAAACGCTGCAAGTTGGACGCTGCGTAATTCCGCAGCATCCAACCCGCAATGTCCAGATGTTACAGCATAGTGGATCAGATTTCAAGGAATCCCATGCCCACTATGTGTGCACCGGCGCCTGTGGATGACCTGCGGAGATGGACACGTGACACATCTTTCCAGACCGCAGCATGTCTATTTCTCTTGCGGAGACGCGAGTCTCAGAAAGATAAATTTCACCCGTACAATGTATTGGACGCAATGATTCCGCACGGTTCAGTGAACACATGCAGATTCACATGCGTTCAATAGTCGGCAGCGCTTTGGTCCCAGCGGACATGTGCTGAGTCGAAAGCGCTGCCGATTCCTGAACATGTGCACATACCCTAAGAGATCTATTTATTAATATATGTAGTTTGTATTGTGAAATCTGGTGAGGAATCCACTTTAAGCGTTCTACATATTTGCTAAGAAAGTGGTGTTCTGTAATTGCCGAAGCCTACTGACCCATGCAGGCCTCAGATACAAGTCTACTCTTCCTTCTCCTTTTTGGTGGGTCTCTGATTTTGACTCACTACAACAAATTAATTTTTTATCTACATTATATATGTACATAGTGTGATATTTGCAAAGAAATCTGAGCCTCAGGAACAATATTGACGTAATGATTAATTTCAATGTATTTTATGATTTTAGAAAGTTTTTAATAAAAAACTTTTCCATACTCACTCCTAATAGCTCTTTCACACCTCAGTGACTCCAGTAGGTGTGGTGACAGTTTTCACACGTACCAGAGACAGACATGTAGACCCATTCAAATGAATGAATGGGTCTGTACACATGTCAGTGTGTTTCCACCATGTGTCCATTTGACCCACATGTAGACATGTACATTTTTTACTGACAATATGGGCCGCAAAACGTCCTGCACATGTCCACACAGATGACACACAGGGGTGGCATCCGTGTGACACGTCCTGACGTCTGAGAAGCAGCAGTACAGTAAGCTCTGTTCACTAGCGCCTGGTGCTGAAGTCGGCTCTCATTATTCTCCCCTCTCTGCTGGCAATCAGCGTGAGCAGGGGAGAATGCTGAGAGTTATATTCAAGTGATAAAAATGACAACTATTACTCCCATCATCTTACACCTGTTGCTAATAACAGTGAGAGCAGAAGCGGCTGATAGGAGTAATCATCAGCCGGATCCAGCACAATAAATAAATAAATGAATGAAAAATCTGGCCTGGGTTTCCATGTATTTTCTGTAACTAGCCAGGCAAAACTCACAGCTGAGGGCTGCAACCCTCAGCTGTCAGCTTCAGCAAGGCTGATTATCAAGAATAGAGGGGTCCCCATGCTGTTTTTTATAATTATTTAAATAAATAATTTAAAAAAGGCATGGTTCCCGCCCTTTTTTGACAACTAGCCTTGCTAAAGCTGACAGCTGTGGGCTGGTATTTTCAGGCTGGTAAGGGGCCATGGATATTAACTCTCCAGCTTAAAAATAGCAGCCTGCAGCCACTCTAAATAGGAATATCTATTTGATGCGCCAATTTTGGCACTTTGCCCGGATCTTCCCACTTGCCCTATAGTGGTGGCATGTGGGGTTTATATTTGTGGGGTTCATGTCACCTTTGTATTGTCAGGTGACATCAAGCCCTCAGCTTAGTAATGGAGAAGCATCTATAAGACACCTATCCATTACTAATCCTATAGTTGCATGGTAAATAAAGACACAGCCACAATAAAGTGTTTTATTAGAAATAAAGCAAAACACAGTTTTCAATTTTTATTTAAAAATAACAAATACAGTTATACTCACCTAACGCCTAATTCAATTGAAGCCCTTGTCTCCTGTAATAAAAAAAACAAAAAACAAACAAACAATATCCTTCACCTGTCCATTGTTCTGTCCCACGCCGTAATCCATGTCTGGGGGATAAATAGTTTTCAACCTGGATGGTGTCAAGATGTGACTGTCCAGGCTGAGAACCACTGGTGAATGAGCTGCTGCGAGCGCAGCATCATTGACCAGCGATTACATCATAGAGGTTACTGCCAGTCTGTGATGCTGCTTTTCCAGCAGGGCTGAACTGAGGTGACCTCAGCGCCATGGGAAAAAGTCAGTGGTGAGGTAACCGCAGTTCAATCTCAGTGACTTCACAGCAGATACCTGTGAGAATGTCTCACCCCCACACCATTTTTTAAATTATTTATTTAAATAATTTAAAAAAACCAGGGTGGTGATCACTCTATTCTTGATAACCAGCCTTGCTGAAGCTGACAGCTGAGTGTTGCATACCCCAGCTGTGAGTTTTGTCTGGCTGGTTATAGAAAACACAGGGGAACCCAAGCTGGATTTTTTATTTATTTAATTTATAGCGCAGGTGGCGTGTGAGGAATACTCCCATCAGGCGCTCCTGCGCTCACTGTTATTAGTGGCAGCAGGTGTAGGCTGATGAGACTATAGTCCCAAAAGTCTTCGCCTGCTGTCACTGTTCTCACTTGAATAAAACTCTGATCATTCTCCCCTGCTTGCTCTGATCACTGGCAGAACAGTTGAGAATGATGAGAGCCATCTTCAGCACCCGGCACTTGGCAACAGCGCTTACTGTACCGCTTCTTCCCTGGCGCCTGTCTGTGTGGTACTGATGGGGCACACGGGTGGCACACGGTTGCCACACGTAAGCTGCAAGTATTACACATATGGACACTGACATCTCTGGTGCTGGTTTTACCGTAAAAAAACAGACGTGAGAAACAGGCGCTAAGGCTACTTCACTTTGGAGCGGCCAGACAGGTGAAACTTGATGAGAGTTTGCAGATACTTTGTACTGCACTTCTTTGCATCACCTCATCTTATTTAGTTCAAATTCAGAACACACGACTAACGATGGACATCAGTAACAGCTCTCATTGCCTGTGTACTCTCTCAAATCAATGCAATCAAATCCAGGTCTCAACACCTTGAGACGTAAAATTGAAGCCAATGCTCGGTTTAACACATAATCTTGTTTCTTAAGGAGGGGGAAAGTTTGAAACACTTCAGCAAGCAAAGGAAATATTAGTTAATGGCTTGAGATATTGCAACGTTTAAATATTCAGTTTGGTGTAGTAGAAATGTATTGCAGCTGGCTTCTCCTGCTCCGATAGAACTACTGATTCATCCAGCCTTTTGGCTCACCGGCATAAGTGAATAATTGGCCAAGATAGGAGGCGTTTATCAGGGAAAGTCCTAATCTGAGCAGAGGCGTAAGGGTGATGGAAGAGTAATGGTTGGAAAACGTAATAGATAAGAGGCCGAGGGTTGGATTTCCAGAACATAGACATTTGTGATATGGAAAGAAAGTAGGTTTGTAACCAGCAGTGGAAGAGAGGTGATACGGTGTATCTATTGCTAGTTGTGGGTTAACCGTATGAGTCCCTAACTGCTGTATAAAAAGGTCACTGCGAGTGTTAAACATAAGTTAATTGTTGCAGAGAACTCCACCATGGATATCGACCTCATGAATGAAGATCGAAAAATAGTTACTATGTATTTTTCCTATTTAAGGTTTATGTATACTGCGCATTGAATACTATGGGTGCAGTTAGATAGTACTGTTAGATATTATTTCTGTATACAAGTTCAGGGTTTAAAAGAAAAGTCCCACAAAAGTAAATCTCAATGATTCCAAAATGAATCATTTTAAAGGCAATTTGTGTGTTAGATAATGAAATAACAACCGGCACATGCAATTTGTTAAGATTTATTACATGTTTTGTGTAAGAAAAAGAAGAAAGATACTAGGGTAGTAGGCAGAGGTATTCTAAAATCAAAGGTAGGGGCCAGTGGAGATAGTTTCAGGGGTGCTTAAATACTGTTCACTACAGATAAACAATTCATACAATATTTACAACTATGTAGTTTATCTGAATATGCTCCTAAGGTTATTCTATAACTAGGTTTTTCCTCCTATCTGAAAGCAGCATGATGAAGATGCAGAAACCCTGACTACAGAGATGTGTCACTTTACTGGTTGCTACAGATTGATAAAATCCCTGTTTTATCTGTTGCAGATCTAGCTGTTCTCTGAATGCTGAGCTCTGTGTAACCCCACCCACACCACTGATTGGCAGCTTTTTGTATTGTGCTGTGGATAAGCAGAAAGCTGCCAATCAGTGGTGGGGGAGTAGTGGGAATAGCTGGCAGCTGATTTATTAGTCCTGTAGTGATAGGTCTCTGCTGATAAAACATGAATTGTTTCAAAACTACAGCAAGCAGCCCAATAAGTGACACATCACTGGAATCAGAATCTCTGAACCTGCATCATGCTGCTCTCGTATTAAGTGGCAAAAGCCTGGTGACAGATTTCCTTTTAAACTATGTAAAACAGATGTGATTACAAAACCTTAAGAAATTTGTTAACGTAACTAAAGGGCCTGTCACACTAAGCGAAATCGCTAGCAATGTCGCTATAACTTGTGACGTTATAGCGATATTGCTAGCGATATCGCTGTGTGTGATACTTACCTACGACTCGCTCCCCTGCTGGTTATCGCTGATCGCGCGAGAACGTCCTGGACCGTTTCTCGTCGTCAGCTTCCAGCGGCGCTTCCTGTGGAGTGACGAGCGTGGACGCGGGCGGGAGGACGCAGGATCGCCTAGTGTGACAGGTAAGTAGCGACCCCCGTCCCCAGCGATGTCGCTGGTGAGATCTGCCTGTGTGGCAGCTCACTAGCGACCACTTAGCGATGTACCCACGATCCTGACCGCGTCATATCGCTGGTCGGCATCGCTGGTGCATCGCTGAGTGTGACAGTACCTTAAGTCATGTAATAGCATGGTTGTGACATCATAAGCAATAATTTTATCTGAGACTATATTATTTGGCCTTTTGTGGTCTACAATTCTGATTTAAAAACAATATTAAAGTGTACATTCAATACTATAGAAAAACTATTCTAGAACTGTAGAAAAAATACATGGACCACACATCCAAAAATTATACGTTGATCTAATGCCACTAGACAATAAGCAAGTGGACTCTGCCTTGCAGCATGCGTGCTAAGAGGCATCAGGCTGCCCACCCTGCTGATTCACTGTCGCAGTGGTTAGCGCACACCACACCACCTGTAAGGCTATAAGAAGTTAAGCAGTGGGCTTCGTACTGTCTGATCAGAATGTTAAACTGAGAACTTCATGCTCAGTTTTGCAAATTTTTGCCCATCAGCTTTAGATCAACATATGACTTTTGCATATGCGGTCCATTTTTTTCCCTACAGTTCTAGCATAGTAAAATTATTATAGTGCGGGAGTGTACAAGATATTTTTTGCAAATATTTTATACAGGAGAATCGACTTCTAAAAAGTAGTGTGAAAACATAGGGATTACCATTTTAGTGCTAATTAAATCACGGGCATACCCAAGATCAAAACTAGGGGGGGCAAGCCATGGTCAGGCGTGCGGCAAATTTTAGGCCACACCCAACCACGCCCATTTCACAACTATTCACACCAATATCCTTGCCCCAACCGCACCCATTTAGCACTTCTGATCATACTGACTGGTACTGAGGGTACAGTGGCTGGCATTATGGGCACAGTGGCTGGTACTGAGGAAAAGAAAGAAAGAACAGAGGGAGAAAGAAAAAAGAAAGAACAGTTAGAGAGAGAGAGAGAAAGAAAGGAGAGAGAGAAAGGAAGAACAGAGAGAGAGAAAGAAAGAACAGAGAGAGAGAAAGAAAGAACAGAGAAAGAGAAGGGAAAGAAAGAAAGAACAGAGAGTGAAAAAGAGAAGGAAAGAAAGAACAGAGAGAGAGAAAGAGAAGGGAAATGAAGAAAGAACAGAGAGAAAGAAAGAAATAATAGCGAGAAAGAAGGAGAAAGAAAGAGCAGAGAGAGAAGGAAAGAGGGGAAAGAAAGAACAGAGAGAGAGAACAGGGAGAGCTAGAAAGAGGGGAAAGAAAGGAAGAAAGAACAGAGAGAGAAAAAAAGAACAGAGAAAAAGAAAGAACAGAGAGAGACAGAAAGAAAGAGGGGAAAGAAAGGAAGAAAGAACAGAGAGAGAGAGAAATAAAGAACAGAGAGAAAGAAAGATTAGAGAGGGAAAGAAAGAACAGAGAGAGAAAGAAACAGAGAGAGAAAGAAGAAAGATTCTATAAAGATACAATAGCAGCCTGGCTTCCATTGTAGTGCCGACCTGAGCTTCCGGTGCAGGACATATCATGAGCCGCACACATGGCCGGCATCCCCGATTCCAAGACAATCCCATTGTCTGAGCTGTAGGAGGACATGGTGATGCATCTGAAGCATTCCATGAAGTGCCTCCATGGTTCCGTCACAATTTCCTCCCGAAATTACCTCCTTTCCGGTCAGCTTCCAGCACATCACTTCCGGTGGAATGTCCCGTGTGAGTTTTAAAGTGATCCTCGGGGCTCCGTCGTGTACTCCTGCATCCGCGGGAAAAGTAAGCTCCCGGCCGGCACAGCGAGGCAGAATCTCAAACAGGATTGTCCCGCTGGATCTGGGACAGTTGGGAGGTATGAATGCTCTCTACCATACACCTTATACACGCACAGCTCTGCACACCTCATACACACACGGTTCTGCTTTGTATGCCTCGTACACGCACGGTTCCACACCCGTACATCTTGCGCACACACACGGCTCCACTCAGTACACACATGGCTCCACTCCGTAAACCTTATATAAATGCGGCTCTGCTCCATACACCTCATTCACACGCGGCCACGCTCGGTACACCTCGTACACACATGGCTCCACTCCGTAAACCTTGTACTCATGTGGCTCTGCTTCATACACCTCGTTCACACGCTGCTCCGCTCCGTACACCTCGTAAACACACATGGATCCACTCGGTAATCCTCGTACAAATGTGGCTCTGCTCCATACACCTCATTCACAAGTGGCCACGCTCCGTACACCTCGTACTCACATGGCTCCACTCCGTAAACCTTGTACACATGCGGCTCTGCTTCATACAACTCGTTCACCCACTGCTCCACTCCGTACACCTCGTACACACACATGGCTCCACTCCGTAAACCTCATACAAATGCGGCTCTGCGCCATACACCTCGTTCACACACGTCCACACTCCGTACACCTTGTACACACACATGGCTCTGCTCCGCATACCTTGTACTCATGCGGCTCCACTCCGTACATCTCGTACACATGCGGCTCCGCTCTGTACACCTCGTACACACGCGGCTCCACTCTGTATGCCTCATACACACACGGCTCCGCTTGGTACGCTTCGTACACACACGGCTCAGCTCCGTACACTTCGTACACACATGGCTCCGCTCCGTACACCCATGCTTCCTGCTATGAATGGGTCACCGAAGAGGAGAGCGCAATAGGCTATGCCACCAGAACACCAGAGAGGTTGGTCGCTCAGCGGATTGCAGACCCCTGATCTTAACAACACAACTAGCAGTAGCCGTGGAGCATTCCTACGTTGCCCTAGACGCCTCGTCACAGCCGGAGGACTAACTAAGCCTAAAGACAGAAAGGTGAAATCTAAACTGCCCAGAAGCAGCTCCCCAAAGGAATAGACAGCCCCCAAACATATATTGTCGGTGAGACAAGATGAAGCACAAACACAGACAGAAAATAGACTGAGCAAATGATGGGGCCCACACTGACTAGATAGGACAGGACAGAAAAGGCACTGTCTGCAATCACACAAAAACCCTAATTAGAGTTGAGCGATACCGTCCGATACTTCAAAGTATCGGATCGGAATGGATCGGCCGATCTTTAAAAAAAGTATCGGTATCGCCGATTCCAACACCGGAAGTCCCATTCAAGTCTATGGGACTTCCGGTATCGGAATAAGAAAAACCCTGTTTTTGCCTTGTACAGCCTCTCTGGGGTCTGTACGGGCCTTTCGGGGGGCTGTGCCGGCCTGCCAGGGGGTCTGTGCAGGCTCCGGTGGTCTGTGCCGGCCTGTCGGGGGTCTGTGCCGGCCTGCCGGTGGTCTGTGCAGGCTCCGGTGGGCTGTGCCGGCCTGCCGGGGGGCTGTGCCGGCCTGCCGGGGGGCTGTGCAGGCTTCGGAGGTCTGTGCAGGCATCGTCCGATGGGACTACAAGTCCCATCGGGCGATGCCTGCTACCATGACAGTGATTGACACATTAGCCAATGATGGGACAGTAGTAGTCCCATCATCCGGCTAATGTGTTGAATGTAAAAAAAAAAAAAAAAATTACATGCTACATACATGCTACATACATACAACATGCATACTACATACATGCTACATTCATACTACATACTACATACATGCTACATTCATACTACATAAATACTACATGCAACATACATACTACATATATACTACATACATACTACATGCATGCTACATACATACTGCATGCTACATACATACTACATGCTACATACATACCACATATATACTACATACATACTACATGCATGCTACATACATACCACATACATACTACATACATACTACATGCATGCTACATGCATGCTACATGCTACATACATACCACATACATACTACATGCATGCTACATACATACTACATGCATGCTACATACATACTACATGCTACATATATACTACATGCATGCTACATACATGCTACATACATACTACATATATACTACATGCATGCTACATACATACTACATGCTACATACATACTACATATATACTACATGCATGCTACATACATACTACATGCTACATACATACTACATATATACTACATGCATGCTACATACATACTACATGCTACATACATACTACATATATACTACATGCATGCTACATACATACTACATGCTACATACATACTACATATATACTACATGCATGCTACATACATACTACATGCTACATACATACTACATATATACTACATGCATGCTACATACATACTACATGCTACATACATACTACATATATACTACATGCATGCTACATACATACTACATGCTACATACATACTACATATATACTACATGCATGCTACATACATACTACATGCTACATACATACTACATATATACTACATGCATGCTACATACATACTGCATGCTACATGCATGCTACATACATACTACATACATACTACATGCTACATACATACCACATATATACTACATACATACAATACATACATAGACATACAGTACATATAACATAGAGTAACATACTTACCAATACTTGTCACATTGTTCCCCGAAGCCATTGTCTTTTCCGGAATAAATATTAACATAACAAACCACAAAAATACTCACCCACGATCCGAAGCAGTCCACGAGTGTGTCCCACGACGATCTTGGGTAGAGAACTGCAGCATCAGCTGATGCTGCCGTTCTCTACGGGCTGTAGGAATCCAATGACGGAAGGTAGGTATCCTTCCGCACTGTATTCCTCCGCCACTTAAAAAAAAAAAAGTCCCTAGTCTCACTTTATGCCATTGCTGTGTGGGAATTTCCCACGCAGCAATGGCATAAAGTGAGACTAGGGACTTTTTTTTTTTTTAAGTGGCGGAGGAATACAGTGCGGAAGGATACCTACCTTCCGTCATTGGATTCCTGCAGCCCGTAGAGAACGGCAGCATCATCTGATGCTGCAGTTCTCTACCCAAGATCGTCGTGGGACACACTCGTGGACTGCTTCGGATCGTGGGTGAGTATTTTTGTGGTTTGTTATGTTAATATTTATTCCGGAAAAGACAATGGCTTCGGGGAACAATGTGACAAGTATTGGTAAGTATGTTACTCTATGTTATATGTACTGTATGTCTATGTATGTATTGTATGAATGTATTGTATGTATGTAGTATATATGTGGTATGTATGTAGCATGTAGTATGTATGTAGTATGTATGTAGCATGCATGTAGCATGCAGTATGTATGTAGCATGCATGTAGTATATATGTAGTATGTATGTAGCATGCTTGTAGTATATATGTAGTATGTATGTAGCATGTAGCATGTATGTAGTATATATGTAGTATGTATGTAGCATGTAGTATGTATGTAGCATGTATGTAGTATGTATGTAGCATGCATGTAGCATGCATGTAGTATGTATGTAGTATGTATGTAGCATGCAGTATGTAGCATGTATGTAGCATGTATGTAGTATGTATGTAGTATATATGTAGTATGTATGTAGCATGTAGTATGTATGTAGCATGTAGTATGTATGTAGCATGCATGTAGTATATATGTAGTATGTATGTAGCATGCATGTAGTATATATGTAGTATGTATGTAGCATGTAGTATGTATGTAGCATGCATGTAGTATGTATGTAGTATGTATGTAGTATTTTTTTTTTTTTTTTTTAACATTTAACACATTAGCCGGATGATGGGACTACTACTGTCCCATCATTGGCTAATGTGTCAATCACTGTCATGGTAGCAGGCATCGCCAGATGGGACTTGTAGTCCCATCGGACGATGCTTGCACAGACCCCCGGACATCAGCACAGCCCCCCGGCAGGCCGGCACAGCCCCCCGGCAGGCCGGTACAGACCCCCACAGGGTGCACAGACCACCGGCAGGCCGGCACAGCCCCCCGGCAGGCCGGTACAGACCCCCACAGGGTGCACAGACCACCGGCAGGCCGGCACAGCCCCCCGGCAGGCCGGTACAGACCCCCACAGGGTGCACAGACCACCGGCAGGCCGGCACAGCCCCCCGGCAGGCCGGTACAGACCCCGGGCAGTCCACACAGCCCCCGGCAGGCCGGCAGAGACCCCCGGAAGGCCCGAAATGACGGCGCATCATGATGCGCACACACCGCGCATCATGATGACGTCAGGCTGTCAATCAACTTTGAACTTCCGATTCTGATGCCGAATTCCGATATTGAAAAAATATCGGGAGTCGGTATCGGAATTCCGATACAGCAAGTATCGGCCGATACCCGATACTTGCGGTATCGGAATGCTCAACACTAACCCTAATATATCTAACACGACTGATGTACAAAAATATTGAGGTTTGAACAACCTCGCCCCCACTATATCAGCACTCAGGTGTGAACTGGTGGCTAGCAACAGGCTAATACAGCAGGGGACTGAGCAAACAAACACAAGATACAAAAACACAGGGCAGGAGCCAGCAGCCCCAGGGGGAGCAAGCTGACCCCTGACAGCAAGGTAAAAACAGATGCAAAGGGTTTAGCAAATGACACTTAGCTGAAAACATGCAGGATCAGGCAGCAGACAGAAATTCTCAGTAAGCAAAGAAAGGAGTATCAACGGCAGTCACTGAGAGAAGTCTGATCGCTTATGTAGTCCCAGTCACTACCACCACTCCTCCAATTATCTTCTGCAGCTGTTGGGTTAACATCATGCTGACCAGCATCACTATCAGCAGTATCGACCAGAGGGAGCCTTGCCTCAAAAGTCGGATCAAGAGAGCTCACAACAGCTTCCGCTCCGTACATCTTGTACACACGCAGCTCTGCTCCGTACACCCCGTACACACACGGCTCTGCTCCGTACACCTCGTGCACACACAGCCCTGCTACATTCACCCTGTAAACCCCTACGGACCCCACACATAAACTTCCCCTCATCCAGCACCATACCAACCCGCACAGAGTCCTGCATACACAGAGGCCCCTGATCATGTCACCCTTGACTCCTCCCCTCCTGTGACCTCATCACAGGTCCTGTGCAGCCCAGCGACGTCATTGCTGGGATTTAGCAGTGAGGGGTTGCAGTGAGGGGCTGTGGTGGATGGCAGGGGTGCGCTCTGGGGGGCGTGGCGGCGGGAAAGTAAACTCGCTCTCCACTACCGCGGCCAGGAGGTGTTGTTTCATTGTGCACCCCTGCTTCTAGGGGGAGTAGCTGCCCCCCCACCCCACGGTGGGTACGCCCATGAATTGAATAGCTTTGCATTTTTAGGTTCTGTACTAAACTTCTTACTAACCTACAAAAATGGCAAAATAGGAACGGGTTCATGAAAGCATGCAATGTATGACAATAGGATCAGACTACAGAAAGGATCCATTTGTAGTTTGTGTCCATGGAGACACATACTGTAAATCTATAAAGGAGCTAAAGTTATGAAATGGTCTATAAAATGGCTGCTGGTTGAAAAGCATGTGACCAGACTACTCATGAGCGAGCATGCTCGCCACTACTCGGTACTCGCCCGAGTATTGCTGTACTTGCTGTACTCAGCGAGCATTTCCGGGATTATTCGGCAGGAGCTCGGATCCCTGCCCTGCATGTTTGGTGCTCTTTAGAGCGCCAATCAACATGCAGGGATTGTCTGCCACGCACTGTAATGCCACAACCATCTTTGTTGTGGTATTACAGTGATTGGCTGGCCGCACAGCATCATCAGGTCTATATCAGACCTGGCACCACAATGCTCGGCGCAGTTGCCTCCGGAATCAGACAGTGTAGGGAGAGTTGCTGCTGAGACAGGGAGAGATTTGCGCTTTTGTTTAGTTAGTGTGAGTATACCATTGTTGAATCCACATATCCAGCTAAACCAACAGTCCTTTTAAGGACTAATTACGAGTTATATAGATTGCAGTGCTATGTAGGCAGGGAGTGTATATGTGTATATACATATCAGTGAAAGGCATGCAGGCACTGTATGTGGCTATATAGATATCAGTAGCACTCAGGCATTGTATGTGGCATACTTCATTGCATACATCAAGAGGGTCCATTCCATTACTGTCTGTTACTGCTGCAGCCTATTACATATATTGACCTAGCCCCAGGTATCAGTGGCCAGGAATACATTTTTGGGCATCTTAATCCTGATTATTTTATTCCAAAGCAATGCAGAGCCCCCTTTTTTTCTCCATTTGCTTGTTGACACTGCAGAATACAGCCAGATCTTTTTCATAGTACAGCGTGAAAATCCAGCTATTTTAAGCGATGTTGCCCATCCCAGCCATTACATCTGAGTGCGCAGAAATTTCTGACATTTTTGTGGTACTGTTAAATTTTTTTGGAGTGTCTTATCGAATTTCTTGAAACCATTTTGCTGCCCAAAAAATACTTAAGTTACCTTAAGTTACCAATCAGGGAAGTCTAGAAAGGGCAACTGCGTTACTGTGTAGCTTCCCAGACCTATGCACCACTTGAAAGCTGAAGTCCTGTAGCCCTAGAAACAATCTAGTCAGTCAGGCATTCTTTCCCTTCCTTTTCCTCATCCATCTCAGGGGCGTATGATATGACACTAGCCTAAAGTCATGACCTAACAGGTGGCACCTCAGGCCATCAGTTAACCATTTGGTTCACCCGCACATGTGCTTTCATCAGAATTTCATATTCAACAACACTGCGTACGTCCTGTCAACTTATAAATTGTTGGGCTGTGAAGGCACTGAGATTGAACTGTGGTGACCTCAACATTGACTTTTTCCCCATGTTGCTGAGGTCACGGCAGTTTAGCCCTGTGGAGAACACAACCTCAGTGACCGGAAGTAACCTTGATGACGTCATTGCTAGTTACTGAGGCTGCAATGACAGCAGCTCATTCACCAGTGGCTCTCAGCCTGGACGATTGCATCTTGGTACAGTCCAGGTTGAAAACTAGTAATCCCCCAGACATGTTTTACGGTGTGGGACAGAATGACAGACAGGTATGGTATATTGTCGTTTTAGTATTTTTTTTATTACAGGAGAACAAGGGCTTTAGTGCAATTAGGCGTTAGGTGAGTATAACAGTGTTTGTTATTTTTAAATAAAATGGAAAACTGTGTTTAGTCTTATTTCTAATAAAGAACTTTATTCTGGCTGTGTCTTTATTTACCATACAACTATAGGAGTAGTAATGGATAGGCATCTTATAGACACTTCTCCATTACTAATCCGTGGGCTTGATGTCACCTGATAATACAAAGGTGACATCAACCCCACAAATATGAACCCCACTTGCCACCGCTACAGCGCAAGTGGGAAGAGCAAGGCAAAGCCCCAGAATTGGTGTATCTAATAGATGTTCCTTTTCTGGATGTCTGCGGTCTGCTATTTCTAGGCTGGGGGGGGCCAATATCCTTGGCCCCTTACCAGCCTGAGAATAACAGCCCCCAGGTGTCTTTTTTAGCAAGACTGGTTGACAAAAATGGGGGGGGAATCTCATGCCATTTTTAGTAATCATTCATTTAAATAATAAAAAAAATACAGCTTTGGGACCCCAATATTCTTGCTAACCAGCCTTGCTGAAGTTGACAGCTGAGGGTTGCAGCCCCCAGCTGTGAGCTTTGCCTGACTGGTTATCAAAAATACAGGAGAACCCACGTGGGGTTTTTAAAATTATTTATTTACAGTCTACGAGCGGCTGATGAGGGCTGGCGTGACAGTGCTATAAAATACGGGCAAGTGCTATGCAAGAAAACAGCGCACAGCACTTGGCCCAGTGTTAATCTATGGGCTCATACTCATTTGCGAGAAAAACGTATGAGTGTAATCCAATAAAAAATCGGATAGCACTCTGACCAATGTTATTCAATGGGTTCCTTCCCATATGCGATTTTTTTTTCTCAGCTGAAATCGTACTGAGAAAAAAATCTCAGCATGCTGCGATTTTTCTGCATATCTCGGACGAGATTTGCCCACGCAAGTCAATGAATGCGAGAAAAAAAAACGCACAGCATTCAGACCATGCGAGCGCTGTCCAATTTTTATGCACTGATGTCCTTTGAAAAGGTGGTGATTCATGTGCCTCATACAGCAAAATCACACTGACAGGTAAGAATAGAATAGACAGAATAGATATATATACATAGAATACATAGATATATAGATGTCAGTGACACACACACTATATATATATATATATATATATATTGTGGGGATGTGGCTCGCTTAGGTGCAGCGGGAGACAAATGTGAGACAGGTTCTTCCACAGTGCTTGCAGTTTATTCACGGCATAAACGCACAAGGCAACGTAACACCAAACAAATAGCCTTTTAGCTCAGGCAAAATAACACAATGTCCGTAGTTGTAGACTCAGAGCAGGAGTCTCAGCACACATGGGAGGTTTAGTCCTCCCCACACACAACTCCTTGGTTCAGGAGCAGGCCACATTATAAGGCTGTAGCCGCACCCACGTTCCCAGCAGCTGACTGGTCACCTGACTGTGACCTCACCACAGGTCCTTCAAACAAAAACAATAACAATATCTGTTATGCTTTACTTCTGCCTTACATTATAGAGACAAGCCATTTATGAGACACATATCTCCCATCGATTACACGACCCTTAGCCCTGCCACATACCTCCCCCCTCTGCCTAAAGCCGTGGGGCTTGGCACTTTCACCTACCAGGCAAGGGATTCTGGAGAGGGCATCGGCATTCCCATGTAGCTTCCCGGCCCTATGCTCTACATGGAAGCTGAAGTCTTGTAGGGCTAAGAACCAGCGGGTGACCCTAGCATTCTTGCCCTTGGTTTCCCTCATCCACCTGAGTGGGGCATGGTCGGATATTAACCTAAACTTCCATCCCACCAGGTAGTACCGTAATGTGTCCACTGCCCATTTTATGGCCAAACACTCCTTCTCTACAACTGAGTAATTTCTCTCACAAGAAGTCAACTTCCTACTCAAGTAGAGAACAGGATGCTCCTCCCCACGTATCTCTTGGGAAAGGACAGCTCCTACCCCGACATCTGAGGCATCTGTCTGGAGGACAAATTCACGTTTAAAGTCTGGGGCCACCAAAACGGGTTGCTTACAAAGAGCTCCCTTCATTTCTTGGAAGGCTGACTCTGCTTCTTCGGACCAGCTGACCATCACTGACTTTGTCCCTTTAAGCAGATCAGTTAGAGGTGCAGCCATTGTGGCGAAGTTTGGGATAAACCTCCTGTAATATCCCACAATCCCCAGGAAGGCTTTAACTTGCTTCTTTGACAGAGGCCTCGGCCATGTTTGAATTGCCTCCACTTTATTGATTTGGGGTTTGATCTCGCCACGCCCCACTACATATCCGAGGTACTTGGCTTCTTCTCTCCCCAAGGCACACTTCTTCGGGTTTATTGTAAACCCTGCCTCTCTTAGAGCGTCAAACACTGCTTGGACCTTTTCCAGGTGAGTCTCCCAGTCCGGGGTAAAGATGACGATATCATCCAGGTATGCGGCAGCGTATAGCTTATGAGGTGCAAGGATTCTATCCATCGCCCTCTGGAAGGTTGCTGGAGCTCCCTGTAGGCCAAACGGCATCCGGACATACTGGAAGCACCCGTCTGGTGTGGAGAATGCCGTCTTCTCCTTGGCTTCCTGTGCCATGGGGATCTGCCAATATCCCTTGGTCAGATCCAAAGTGGTTATGTACCTGGCAGGTCCAAGTCTCTCGATGAGCTCATCAACACGTGGCATGGGATAAGCGTCGAACTTGGAGACCTCATTCAGCTTCCGGTAATCGTTGCAGAACCTCCATTCACCATCAGGTTTTGGGACCAGGACAATCGGGCTCGACCAGCCGCTCTTGGATTCCTCAATGACCCCGAGCTTCAACATACGCTGCACCTCCTTGGAGATTACCTCTCGCCGGGCCTCAGGAATACGATATGGTTTCACGTTCACCCGCACATGTGGCTCGGTCAGAATTTCGTGCTCCACCACCTTCGTGCACCCCGGCAACTCTGAGAACAGGTCGCGGTTTTTCTGGAGTAACTCCCGGCACTGCTGCTTCTGGGCCTTCGATAGAGTCTCCACTATGGTAACGGCTCCAACCTCCCCTTCTAGGTTGCCCAGCAAGCACGGAGTTACCGCTGGCTCTCTATCTTGCCACGGCTTGATAAGGTTAACATGGTAAACCTGGTATGGCTTCCGTCTTCCGGGTTGGTGGATCTTGTAGTTTACGTCTCCCAGTTTCTCCACCACCTCATATGGCCCTTGCCACTTGGCCAAGAACTTACTTTCCACCGTCGGGATTAGCACGAGAACTCGGTCTCCCGGATTGAACTGCCTCACGCTGGCTGACCGGTTGTAGACCCTGGCCTGAGCCTCTTGTGCCTGGCGGAGATGTTCTTTAACAATGGGCATCACCTTTGCAACCCTCTGCTGCATCAGTGCCACATGCTCAATGACGCTTCTGTGGGGCGGGACTTCGGCTTCCCAGGTTTCCTTGGCTATATCTAGGAGACCTCGCGGATGCCGGCCGTACAGAAGCTCGAAGGGGGAGAACCCCGTGGAGGCCTGGGGAACTTCACGGATAGAAAACAGTAAATACGGTAAGAGACAATCCCAGTCTCTACCATCTTCCTCTATGACTTTTCTCAGCATGCTCTTCAGGGTCTTGTTAAACCTCTCAACAAGGCCATCTGACTGTGGATGGTACACTGAAGTCCTCAGCTGGGAAATTTGCAAGACTCTGCACAATTCTCTCATCACCTTGCTCATAAAAGGTGTCCCCTGGTCGGTCAGGATCTCCTTCGGCAAACCCGTCCGGGAAAACACATGGACCAGCTCACGGGCTATACTCTTCGCAGAGGAGTTTCTCAGGGGAATGGCCTCAGGATAGCGTGTGGCATAGTCCAGGATGACTAATATATACTGATGGCCCCGAGCTGATTTAACTAAGGGACCGACCAAATCCATGGCAATTCTCTCAAATGGCACCTCAATAATGGGCAGAGGCACAAGAGGGTTCCGAAAATGAGATGTGGGGGCAGTTAACTGACATGTCGGGCAGGACCTGCAATAGTTTACTATTTCCCGGTGACACCCAGGCCAATAGAACCTCTGTACAATCCGTTCCTGGGTTTTTTCCACCCCCAGGTGTCCCCCCAAGATGTGTGAATGGGCCATGTCCAACACTTTTCGTCTATAGGGGCCTGGTACTATTAACTGCTCTGCCACCTCCTCCCTTATTTTCGTGACCCGGTACAACAATTCCCCACTCAACATAAAATGGGGAAACCTTGTGTCTGCTCCCGGCTCTTGTGCAACCCCATTAATGACGGTGACATTGTTAAAGGCTTCCCTTAGTGTGGGGTCCCTATGTTGGGCAGTCCCAAAATTCTCCCCGGCCACCCCCAACTCCGGGATGTCAGGTACAGGGGACCCTTCCTCTTCATCCCCAACAAGGACACATAAAGGGAACTCGTCTGCCTCTGGTGGTGGCGATACCTCAGTGGGGTGGATTGGTTCCCTGCTCTTGCTAGCACACTCAGAACCCATCCCCCACAGATCCCAAAACAGACAGAAATCCCGGCCAATAATTATGGGATGCAACAAGTCTCGAACAACGCCAACTTCATGCGACTCGGTGCCATGCGCCGTTTCAATCTTCACCCTAGCCATAGGGTAGTCCTTTGCATCGCCATGTATGCACCGAACACCAATCTTTTTACCCGGGAGTATGTTTAGAGGAAAACTGGCCCTCACAAGGGTCACCAAGCTCCCGGAGTCCAGAAGCGCCATTACTGCTCGACCGTTCACCTTCACAGGATACGCTTGTGGCCCCTTGTTAGGTAGCGAGTTCACACTGCAAGGTGGATATGAGTAGTATGAACTACGGCGTCCCATGCTGCAGTCCATCTGCTCGGTGGTCTGGGGACAACGGGCCGCTATATGTCCTGGCCCATGACACTTCCAGCAAATAACACCCGAGGGGACCTTGGGCACCGCCTCCCCCGCCCCTTTTGACCTTGGACGCACCACCCCTTTTTGTGACTCCGCCCCCTGCTGGGACCCCCAATATGGAATGGGCTGCTTCCCCAAGGAACCTTCCATCCCCTGGTATCTCTCGACCAGCCCAACCAGTTCATCAGCATTTTGGGGATCACCCTGGGCAACCCAAGTCTGTAGAGGTCTCGGCAGAGAATGCACAAACCGATCCATCACAACTCGCTCTACCATCTGTGCAGGGGAAGCCGACTCTGGCTGCAGCCATTTCTGGACCAGGTGCAACAGGTCAAACATTTGGGAGCGCGGGGGTTTGTCCCGGTGATAGGCCCAACGATGCACTCTCTGTGCCCTGGTAGTCATTGTTACCTCCAAGCGGACGAGAATTTCCGCTTTTAATTTGGGATACTCTCTGGCATCTTGTACCGTCAGGTCAAAGTACGCCTCCTGGGGCTCCCCCATTAGGTATGGGGCCAGTACCTCCGCCCACTGCTCTGGCTGAAGTTTTTCCCTCTCAGCCACCCTCTCAAACACCGTCAGGAAGGCCTCCACATCATCCTCAGGGGTCATTTTTTGTAATGCGCGTCTTACCGCCTTCTCGACGTCGGTGGCATCAGCCCGACCTGGGGTTGGGGCGCTCGTCCTGCCCTCCTGGATGGCGGTTGCCAGAAGCTGCATCTGCTGCCGTTGTTCCTGCTGGCTCTGCTGGAACTGCTGCCGCTGCTCCTGCTGGCCTTGCTGGATCTGCTGTAACAGCAGCTTGTTGGTTTCCTGCTGCAGTGCCTGGGACTGGACCAGGTGTTTCATGAGGTCCTCCATGATTCCAGGCAATGCTTGTTGCCCCGCTGCAAACTTCACCCAGGACATGCAGCAACTGTCTCAAGTCTCTGCTGGGACCGCTGCCCGCACGTGTACCACCAATTGTGGGGATGTGGCTCGCTTAGGTGCAGCGGGAGACAAATGTGAGACAGGTTCTTCCACAGTGCTTGCAGTTTATTCACGGCATAAACGCACAAGGCAACGTAACACCAAACAAATAGCCTTTTAGCTCAGGCAAAATAACACAATGTCCGTAGTTGTAGACTCAGAGCAGGAGTCTCAGCACACATGGGAGGTTTAGTCCTCCCCACACACAACTCCTTGGTTCAGGAGCAGGCCACATTATAAGGCTGTAGCCGCACCCACGTTCCCAGCAGCTGACTGGTCACCTGACTGTGACCTCACCACAGGTCCTTCAAACAAAAACAATAACAATATCTGTTATGCTTTACTTCTGCCTTACATTATAGAGACAAGCCATTTATGAGACACATATCTCCCATCGATTACACGACCCTTAGCCCTGCCACAATATATATATATATATATCTAATATATAAAGCTCAATGTGGGTGTGTATGTGTGTGTGTGTATGTGTGTATGTGTGTATGTCCGGGAATGGCATCCGCACCGTCGCAGCTACAGCCACAAAATTTGGCACAGTCACACGTCTGGACACCGAGAGCGTCATAGGCTATGTTGTGAGGTGAAATTTTAACCCTGCGCATTCCAATTCACCAAACAATTTTGCCCCTATCTACATAACGGGGAAAAAGTGTGTGTATCAAGCCCCGCCCCTCATTATGATATCATAACGGTTGCCATGGCGACGCTGATGTCATCATAGGTTGCAAGCCCCGCCCCTCATTATGATGTCATAATGGTTGCCATGGCGACACTAATGTCATGATAGGTTGCAATGGCGAAGATGCAGTCACAATGGTTGCCATGGTGACGATGATGTCTTAATAGGTTGCAATGGTGACGGTTATGTCATAACAGTTGCCATGGTGATGAAGATGTCATAATGGGTATAGGGGCACGGGACTAAGGGATGGAGGATGGGTATATGGGCACTGGACTATGGGATGGAGGATATGTATGACGGGTATATGGGCACGGGACTATGGGATGGCGGATATGTATGATGGGTATATAGGCACGGGACTATGGGATGGAGGATATGTACGATGGGTATATGGGAATGGGACTATGAGATGAAGGATGTGTGATGGGTATATGGGCACTCGACTATGGGATGGCGAATATGTGTGATGGGTATATGGGCATGGGACTATGGGATGGAGAATATGTATGATGGGTATATGGGCAGGGGACTATGGGATGGAGGATGTGTGATGGGTATATGGGCACTCGACTATGGGATGGAGGATATGTGTGATGGGTATATAGGCACGAGGCCTATGGGACGGTGGATATGTATGATGAGTATGTGGGCACGGGACTATGGGATGGAGGATAATTAAATTTTCTTATAACTAGAGAGGACCATGCATACCAGGGATTGGGGGGTGAAGGCACCATGCATACCACGGTAGGGATGAGGGGGTACCATGCATACCACGATAGGGATGAGGAGGTGCCATGCATACCAGGATTGGGGGGGTGAAGGAACCATGAATACCATTATATGGATAAGGGGGTACCATGCATATCAGGATTGGGGGGTGAGGGTACCATACATACCAGGATAGGGATGAGGGGTGCAGCACATACCAGGATGGGAGACCATACCATATACCAATAAAAATGCCCGCCACCTGGGCGTAGAACGAGTTCATAGCTAGTATATATATATATATATATATATATATGTATATATCTACTATATAATTGTCTAATTCTCTCTGTCTGTCTGTCTTTCTGTCTGTAATTGAAATCCCGCCTCGCTGATTGGTCGCGGCCTAACTGCCGTGACCAATCAGCGACAGTTGCTTAGTCATCGCGGCAACACGGCCGCATTGCTTATTGTACAGGCACATTACAGCCATTAAAGACATCACTGCTGCGTCGCTCATTACGCGAGGTTGGGCGTGTGGAAAGAAGTTCGGAGGTGAGTATAACCTTTTTTTATTTTTTAATATTATGGGTGTAACAGGAGTACATTAAGTAAGAGCAGAACAGTGACTGCAGCTCTGGGTGTAACTGGAGTACAATACATTAGGTAACAGCAGAACAGTGACTGCAGCTTTGGGTGTAACTGGAGTACCATACCTTAGGTAACAGCAGAACAGTGACTGCAGCTCTGGGTGTAACTGGAGTACATTGCATTAGGTAAGAGCAGAGAAATGACTTCAGCTCTGGGTGTAACTGGAGCGCAATACATTAGGTAACAGCAGAACAGTGAAAGCAGCTCTGAGTGTAACTGGAGTTCACTACATTAGGTAACAGCAGAACAGTGACTGCTGCTCTGTGTGTAACTGGAGTACACTACATTAGGTAAGAGCAGAACAGTGACTGCAGCTCTGGGTAAAACTGGAGTACAATACATTAGGTAAGAGCAGAACCTTTTCTGCAGCTCTGGGTATAACTAGAGCACAATACATTAGGTTACAGCAGAACAGTGACAGCAGCTCTAGGTTTAACTGGAGTTCACTACATTAGGTAACAGCAAAACAGTGTCAGCAGATCTGGGTGTAACTGGAGGACTGTTGTGAACTCATTTTCTGCTCCACCAGTTGAGAGTTCTCCTTCCGTTCTCTCTCTGGTGGTGACAGGAGATAGTGAGGTTGGTTTATTTGGTAGTGATCTGCCACCTGATGAGGAGGATATCGATTGGATCTCTGGAGTATCAGACTGGATATAAGACAGCCGACGCCCTATCCTGGTGCTGATGATTCAGTCTGCTTCTCAGGTCTTGGACTTCAGCTTTGTTCCAGTCTTCTCAAGTTAAGCTTGTTTTTGCTATTGTTCACACTTACTCTTGTTGGTCAATTCAGTTTTTCCAGCCCCTGCTGGGGTTGTGCTGAATTTCCACTCCTATTTATCTGTATTTGCCTTTTGTTCCCTTATTAGATTGGCCTCTTTTTGCTCTGTCTCAGAATATTTCAGAGTGCTGATATAGTGGGAGAAGTCTAGTGACTTCAGGGTTAATTTTGCTATCAGAAGTGTTGGACATTATTTTGGTAGGGTTTTTGGCAGATTGCAGACAGTGTCTTTCCTTTCCTGTCCTTTCTAGTTAGTCGGGCCCCATCGTTTGCTCAGCCTATATTTCTGCCTTTGTTTGTGTTTTCATCTTGTTTCACCGTCAATACATGTGTGGGGCTGTCTTTCCTTTGGGGTCTGCTCTGGGGCAGTTAGTTTTCCTCTTTTCCTGCTTTAGGCTTTTGTAGCTCTCTGGTTGTGACGAGGCGTCTAGGATCATCGTAGGTACACTCCACGACTGCTGCTAGTTGTGTGGTAAGATCAGGGATCTGCAATCTGCATAGTTACCAACCTCTCTGGTTTTCTGAGACTTGGCTTGTGTTGCTTTTTCCTCCTCAGTGACCCATTCATAACAGAGTTCATTACATTAGATAACAGTAGAACAGTGACAGCAGATCTGGGTGCAACTGGAGTACAATCTATTAGGTAAGAGCAGAGCAGTGACTTCAGCTCTGGGTATAACTGGAGTACAATACATTAGGTAAGAGCAGAACCTTTTCTGCAGCTCTGGGTGTAACTGGAGTACACTACATTATACAACAGCAGAGCAGTGACTGCAGCTCTGGGTGTAACTGGAGTACAATTCACTAGGTAAGAGCAGAACAGTGACAGCAGATCTGGGTGTAACAGGAGTACATTAGGTAACAACAGAGCAGTGACAGCAGATCTGGGTGTAACTGGAGGACACTACATTAGATAACAGCAGAACAGTGACTGCAGCTCTGGGTGTAACAGGAGTACATTAGGTAACAACAGAGCAGTGACTGCAGAACTGGGTGTAACTGGAGTACAATACATTAAGTAACAGTAGAACAGTGACTGCAGCTCTGGGTGTAACTTGCGTACAATACATTATGTAACAGCAGAAAAGTGACTGCAGCTCTGGGTGTAAATGAAGTACAATTCATTAGGTAAGATCTGAACAGTGACTGCAGCTATGGCTGTAACAGGAGTATAATACATTAGGTAAGAGCAGAACGGTGACTGCAGCTCTGGGTGTAACTGGACTACAATACATTAGGTAAAATCAGAACAGTGACTGCAGCTCTGGGAGTAACTGGAGTACACAACATTAGATAACAGCAGAAGTGTGACTGCAGATCTGTGTGTAACTGGAGTACACTACATTAGGTAGCAGCAGAACAGTGACTGCAGATCTGGGTGTAACAGGAGTACATTAGGTAACAGCAAAACAGTGACTGCAGATCTGGGTGAAACTGGAGAACAATACATTAGGTAAGAGCAGAACAGTGACTGCAGCTCTGGGTGTTACTTGAGTACAATACATTTGGTAAGATCTGAACAGTGACTGCAGCTCTGGCTGTAACAGGAGTATAATACATTAGGTAAGAATAGAACGGTGACTGCAGCTCTGGGTGTAACTGGACTACAATACTTTAGGTAAAAGCAGAACAGTGACTGCAGCTCTGGCAGTAACTGGAGTACAATACATTAGATAACAGCAGAACAATGACAGCAGCTCTGGGTGTAAATGGAGTACAATACATTAGGTAACAGCAGAACAGTGACTGAAGCTCTGGCTGTAACTGGAGTACAATACATTAGGTAACAGCAGAACAGTGACAGCTGCTCTGAGTGTAACAGGACTATAATACACTAGATGGTGGTCCCGGTAATGCTTAGCGAGAAGGGCGGAATATGACGTCACTCTCGCGAGAGCGCAACGTCATTAGCCGTGTTTCGCGCAAAGCATTACTGGGACCCGACGATGCCAGGCGCGTGGTGAGAGGAGGAACAGAGTCTGGAGGCCATTGGAAGGTGAGTAAATCACTTTTTTTTATTTTAACAGAGACTCTAGAATACCCGATGCGATAGAATCGGGCCACCATCTAGTGTGTGTGTGTATATATATATATATATATATATATATATATATATATATATATACATTTATATTGCATAGATATACAGTATAGATAGAAGAAAAGCCAGTAATTCATGTGCCGTGTTCTGTAAAATCACTGCAGGAGCCGATAGGATAGAAGAGCTGGATTACATACAGTAAATACAAATAAAATAGGTAGATATACAGATGTCAGTGACAAATATAATTAGTTCAGTGTGTGCAAATTACTTCACCTTTGTGACGTCAATGCGAGTGCCATGGGAAAATTTCCCACAGCGCTCGCGCTGATATCACATAGAATCTGTCACTCCCTGGAACTTTTTTCACCTATTCATATGGGCATATAGGTGATACAATGGTAGAAAGAGTCATACCTATAAGCATCATATCAGCAGTATTCTTGTGGAGAAATCCTCTTTTATTCTGTTATGGTAGTGCGTTCTTCCAGGCTATGGGCTGTGGGATGCCTGGAAGAAAACTCTGCCTCCAGTCCTCATTATGATACCATCCCCCTCTCATCAGAGTCACACTGCACTGATGCTTAGTGGTTGCCCCGGAATCCCACCCACACTTAGGGCTCATACTCACTGGCGATTAAAAAAACTGTCCGATTTCTGGACTGGAAAAAAGGGTGTAGTGTTATGCCAGTGTCATGCGATTTCTATGCGATTTTTTTATTTTTCCATCCGTTTTCCATCCGTTTTTCATCCGTTTTTTTTCCCAGCCACTCTTTTTCTACAGTTATTTACAGGATCATTTACAGTGTTCTATACCACAGAATGGTGATGTATCCTTTAAAAACGGATGGAAAACGGATGGTCCGTTTTTGGTCCGTTTTTTTAAATCGCACCCATTGACTTCTATTGGCTAAAATCTCTGCAAATCGCAGCATGCGGCGATTTTTTTCTCCGACTGATTTTGGCTGAGAAAAAAATCGCAAGTGAGATGTCACCCATTCACTAACATGGGTCAGAGTGCAATCAGATTAAAAATCGGATTGCAATCGTCCGATTTTATCGCCAGTGAGTATGAGCCCTTAGACACACTTTGGGCAATGGCTTCTTTATTTTCTGCGCAGGCGCCGGTGAGTCACTGCTACCTCCGCACTAGAGACTGTCGGCGTGCTTCTTGAAAAGGTGCTCTCACCACTTTCAACTTCCAGTGACTTGCCATGCCTGTGCAGAATAAGCCAATTCCCATAGAAGGGTGGAAAAGTGATGTGAAATCACGCTATTTTAGGGCACAGGTGTGGGATTCCAGGGCCACCACTACATGTTACAGGACGATGTGACGCTTATGGGAGGGGGCTGGCATCATTATGAAGCCTGTAGGTAGAGTTTTCTTCCAGGCATCGCATTCCCCAGAGCTTGGAAGAACTCCTTACCATAACAGAATAAAAGAGGATTTCTCCTCAAAAATACTGCTGATATGAGGCATACAGGTAGGACTGCTTTTACCATTCTATCACCTGTATGTCCATATTCATAGGTTAAAAACATCCCAGGGGGTGACAGATTCCCTTTAAATCAAGACAAACTCCAGTTGCAGTCCTCAAATCTCCTGCAACCTATTCATCATATATTTAGTTTAATAACCTCTCATTCAGATAGTTGGAAGTTAAGTTCTCTTTCGAGATTCTTCCATTCCCACTCCCATGACTGTTTTCTATTTTATTTTTAATAACCACCCCTTGTTTAACAAAAAAAAAAAATCCACGCGTCCGTTTATCCACAGCTATCAGCCTTGATTGAAAGCTAATGAAAATGCTGTCCCACGTCAGTTTATTCCTTGTATCCATTAAGAATAATTACGGCTGAACAATTTTTGATGCCTGTAACCTTCGCAAGTGTTGCTAATGGCATTATAAATTGCTCCTTGTCCAATGAGTAACGCAGGATGCTTAATTCCAAAGCTTTCTGTCAACGAGGTTGATTTGTACGACTAATGAGTGCATTTTAAACAAGAGCCACTGCTCATGCATCCTGATGCCAATAACAAGATTTGGTTCAATAAAGAGGCTTGTCTGTAATAATTAGCAAAGGCAAAAGTGTCAGGTTGGTCTGATGGAAACATGTACATCTTTGTTTTTCAATATACATAACACATAATTCATTTACCTATTTTTTTAACCTTATATTTCAGGAAGATACGTAATATTTGCTATAAGTTAAGTAGTCCATATGACAGATTATCTATACATACAACTGTATAGCTGTTAGCCGCGTCACCTGGGATGGTATAATTTCCAAGTAAGCCTTTTTTCTTAACTATAATATGCGCCATAACACAAATGAGCTCCCCATCTCTTGGCCATTTCTAATTACCGTATTTTTTGGACTATAAGACGCACCGGACCATTTGACGCACCAAGTTTTTAGAGGAAGAAAATAGAGCAAGATATTGAAGCAAAAAATGTGGTCATGACTAGTGTTGAGCATTCCGATACCGCAAGTATCGGGTATCGGCCGATACTTGCTGTATCGGAATTCCGATACCGACTTCCGATATTTTTTCAATATCGGAATTCGGCATCGGAATCGGAAGTTCAGTTGATTGACGGCCTGACGTCATCATGATGCGCGGTGTGTGCGCATCATGATGCGCCGTCATTTCGGGCCTTCCGGGGGTCTCTGCCGGCCTGCCGGGGGGCTGTGCCGGCCTGCCGGGGGGCTGTGTGGGCTGCCCGGGGTCTGTACCGGCCTGCCGGGGGGCTGTGCCGGCCTGCCGGTGGTCTGTGCACCCTGTGGGGGTCTGTACCGGCCTGCCGGGGGGCTGTGCCGGCCTGCCGGGGGGCTGTGCTGATGTCCGGGGGTCTGTGCAAGCATCGTCCGATGGGACTACAAGTCCCATCGGGCGATGCCTGCTACCATGACAGTGATTGACACATTAGCCAATGATGGGACAGTAGTAGTCCCATCATCCGGCTAATGTGTTAAATGTTAAAAAAAAAAAAAAATACTACATACATACTACATGCATGCTACATACATACTACATGCTACATACATACTACATACATACTACATACATGCTACATACATGCTACATACATACTACATACATACTACATGCTACATACATACTACATATATACTACATGCATGCTACATACATACTACATGCTACATGCATGCTACATACATACTACATACATACTACATGCTACATACATACCACATATATACTACATACATACAATACATTCATACAATACATACATAGACATACAGTACATATAACATAGAGTAACATACTTACCAATACTTGTCACATTGTTCCCAGAAGCCATTGTCTTTTCCGGAATAAATATTAACATAACAAACCACAAAAATACTCACCCACGATCCGAAGCAGTCCACGAGTGTGTCCCACGACGATCTTGGGTAGAGAACTGCAGCATCAGATGATGCTGCCGTTCTCTACGGGCTGCAGGAATTTCCCACACAGCAATGGCATAAAGTGAGACTAGGGACTTTTTTTTTTTTTTAAGTGGCGGAGGAATACAGTGCGGAAGGATACCTACCTTCCGTCATTGGATTCCTGCAGCCCGTAGAGAACGGCAGCAACAGCTGATAGTATGTATGTAGTATGTATGTAGCATGCATGTAGCATGTAGTATGTATGTAGCATGCATGTAGTATATATGTAGTATGTATGTAGCATGCATGTAGTATATATGTAGCATGTATGTAGTATGTATGTGGTATGTATGTAGTATGTATGTAGCATGTATGTAGTATGTATGTAGTATGTATGTAGTATGTATGTGGTATGCATGTAGCATGTAGTATGTATGTAGCATGCATGTAGTATATATGTAGTATGTATGTAGCATGTAGTATGTATGTAGTATGTATGTAGTATGTATGTGGTATGTATGTAGCATGTAGTATGTATGTAGCATGCATGTAGTATATATGTAGCATGTAGTATGTATGTAGTATGTATGTGGTATGTATGTAGCATGTAGTATGTATGTAGCATGCATGTAGCATGCATGTAGTATGTATGTAGCATGCATGTAGCATGCATGTAGCATGCATGTAGTATGTATGTAGCATGCATGTAGTATGTATGTAGCATGCATGTAGCATGTATGTAGTATGTATGTAGTATGTATGTAGCATGCAGTATGTATGTAGCATGTATGTAGTATGTATGTAGTATATATGTAGTATGTATGTAGCATGTAGTATGTATGTAGCATGCATGTAGTATATATGTAGTATGTATGTAGCATGCATGTAGTATGTATGTAGTATGTATGTAGTATGTATGTAGCATGCAGTATGTATGTAGCATGTATGTAGTATATATGTAGTATGTATGTAGCATGTAGTATGTATGTAGCATGCATGTAGTATGTATGTAGTATTTTTTTTTTTTTTTTTTTTTTTTTTTTAACATTTAACACATTAGCCGGATGATGGGACTACTACTGTCCCATCATTGGCTAATGTGTCAATCACTGTCATGGTAGCAGGCATCGCCCGATGGGACTTGTAGTCCCATCGGACGATGCCTGCACAGACCCCCGGAGCCTGCACAGCCCCCCGGCAGGCCGGCACAGCCCCCCGGCAGGCCGGCACAGCCCCCCGGAGCCTGCACAGCCCCCCGGCAGGCCGGCACAGCCCCCCGGCAGGCCAGCACAGCCCCCCGGCAGGCCGGCACAGCCCCCCGGAGCCTGCACAGACCACCGGCAGGCCGGCACAGACCACCGGAGCCTGCACAGACCCCCTGGCAGGCCGGCACAGCCCCCCGAAAGGCCCGTACAGACCCCAGAGAGGCTGTACAAGGGCAGGAAAGGGTTTTTCTTATTCCGATACCGGAAGTCCCATAGACTTGAATGGGACTTCCGGTATCGGAATCGGCGATACCGATACTTTTTTTAAAGATCGGCCGATACCATCCGATACGATACTTTGAAGTATCGGACGGTATCGCTCAACTCTAGTCATGACGTTCTGTTATGGTAGGGGAGGATCTGCTGCTGACACTGTTATAGGGGTAAATGTCCGTCAATTATGTCCTAATGTCCCCCATTCTGGTATATATGCCCCCCCATCCTAATATATATGTCCCCATCTATGTATATATGATCCCCATCCTGGTATATAAAGTGAAGCGTAAAACGGTAACAACAATGTTTTGAACTTTTGACTTTCCAGCTCCATATCTCACTATCCACTACTGCTTTCAACTTGAGTCTGCCATGATTTTATAGACAATCATCTTGGATATCTGAAACTTAAATTTGACTTACAATTATGTAGCATACTATTTAGCATACACACATGGTCGCCCAGCCTGTGAAGGAGCTGGCGGCTGCGGCCAATACATGTGCCCGCTATTAAAGAGAATGAATATTCACTGCTCTACACGCCCATAGTCCCGCCGACCTCTCCACGCCGGCGTCAGGCTGCTATACGGATAGAGGTGCATCTCACTTAATGGTGTGAACGACACCCTATGCAGACATGCGTGCAATTGGAATACTAGGCAGCCACCCCACTAATGTTTGGTGATTTAGTGAGTGGATGTTTTCAGTATTTTGCACCTGTGCAGCCCTTGCTTTTATCTTGGGGGACGCTCTGCATCCTGTTTGTGCATTTGCATCTGGACAAGATATTGCAAGTATGGCTGTTTTTTTCTCTCTCTGTGATATTTTTCTATGCCGTCATAAACAGTATGTTGGCCTTATACAGTGGGGAAAAAAAGTATTTAGTCAGTCAGCAATAGTGCAAGTTCCACCACTTAAAAAGATGAGAGGCGTCTGTAATTTACATCATAGGTAGACCTCAACTATGGGAGACAAACTGAGAAAAAAAAATCCAGAAAATCACATTGTCTGTTTTTTTTTCATTTTATTTGCATATTATGGTGGAAAATAAGTATTTGGTCAGAAACAAGCAATCAAGATTTCTGGCTCTCACAGACCTGTAACTTCTTCTTTAAGGGTCTCCTCTTTCCTCCAATCATTACCTGTAGTAATGGCACCTGTTTAAACTTGTTATCAGTATAAAAAGACACCTGTGCACACCCTCAATCAGTCTGACTCCAAACTCCACTATGGTGAAGACCAAAGAGCTGTCAAAGGACACCAGAAACAAAATTGTAGCCCTGCACCAGGCTGGGAAGACTGAATCTGCAATAGCCAACCAGCTTGGAGTGAAGAAGTCAACTGTGGGAGCAATAATTAGAAAATGGAAGACATACAAGACCACTGATAATCTCCCTCGATCTGGTGCTCCACGCAAAATCCCACCCCGTGGGGTCAGAATGATCACAAGAACGGTGAGCAAAAATCCCAGAACCACGCGGGGGGACCTAGTGAATGAACTGCAGAGAGCTGGGACCAATGTAACAAGGCCTACCATAAGTAACACACTACGCCACCATGGACTCAGATCCTGCAGTGCCAGACGTGTCCCACTGCTTAAGCCTGTACATGTCCGGGCCCGTCTGAAGTTTGCTAGAGAGCATTTGGATGATCCAGAGGAGTTTTGGGAGAATGTCCTATGGTCTGATGAAACCAAACTGGAACTGTTTGGTAGAAACACAACTTGTCGTGTTTGGAGGAAAAAGAATACTGAGTTGCATCCATCAAACACCATACCTACTGTAAAGCATGGTGGTGGAAACATCATGCTTTGGGGCTGTTTCTCTGCAAAGGGGCCAGGACGACTGATCCGGGTACATGAAAGAATGAATGGGGCCATGTATCGTGAGATTTTGAGTGCAAACCTCCTTCCATCAGCAAGGGCATTGACGATGAAACGTGGCTGGGTCTTTCAACATGACAATGATCCAAAGCACACCGCCAGGGCAACGAAGGAGTGGCTTCGTAAGAAGCATTTCAAGGTCCTGGAGTGGCCTAGCCAGTCTCCAGATCTCAACCCTATAGAAAACCTTTGGAGGGAGTTGAAAGTCCGTGTTGCCAAGCGAAAAGCCAAAAACATCACTGCTCTAGAGGAGATCTGCATGGAGGAATGGACCAACATACCAACAACAGTGTGTGACAACCTTGTGAAGACTTACAGAAAACGTTTGACCTCTGTCATTGCCAACAAAGGATATATCACAAAGTATTGAGATGAAATTTTGTTTCTGACCAAATACTTATTTTCCACCATAATATGCAAATAAAATGAAAAAAAAAACAGACAATGTGATTTTCTGGATTTTTTTTTCTCAGTTTGTCTCCCATAGTTGAGGTCTACCTATGATGTAAATTACAGACGCCTCTCATCTTTTTAAGTGGTGGAACTTGCACTATTGCTGACTGACTAAATACTTTTTTTCCCCACTGTAAATAATTTGCCAGAGGAGCTTTGCACAGCTTTTAAGTCTTTCTATGCCAACTTGGTGCTTTCCACAAGAAGAAACTTCACTCCTTGAAACACCTCTTTCCTGCTTTGCACTGATGAAGGGCAGAAACCAATTGAAGGAGCCAGTTTGTCTGTATATCATGTCATGTGGCAAGGCACTTTAAAGGGTTGATATTGATTTTTAAGATTGATATTTAGAACAGATGGCACTAAAGTCCCTTCTCTTTTAGGCTGTGAAAAAGTTATTTACAGAAAAGAGTATGGTGAAATTAAAGCTGGATTTGCATGAGTGATGAAATAGGTGACATTGATTTAATCAGTCTTTATATTTATGTTATTACATAACATTCTAGTTGTAAGTAAATTTGACACCTCAACAACTTCTAGTGTAGTTACGTACAGTAGATAATAAGACTATAATAGGAAACAAGTCTTTAAATCTAAACATATTATTTTCTTTTCATTTGTTAATATTAACATGATTCATTGCACCCGAACTATGGGCAGCATGAACTAAAGTCAGAGAAAACATGCTTAAAAAAACAGGCAAGGTTAATGTGGGTTGGATGGTATGAATCAAATGACAGGTTCCTAATAAAGTGCTACTGAAAATGTGGCATTTCAGGCATGGAAATATTACTGTAGGCAGGACTAGACTGGCTATCGGGCAAATTTGGCAAATACCAGATGGGCCGTAACAGCAATGGGTGCATCATCTTTCAAAACTGTTAACAGTATCAACGTCCTCAGGACATTCATATAGTTAACAGCTACAGTGTTGTGAGCAGGTTACGGGATGCAGTGATGGACAGGAGGCAGTGCAAGGGTTAACAGATTTATTAACAGCAGTATACTCCACGAAGGGAGATAATGGGTTAAGCAGGGGGTAAGGGAGGTGATATTAGCACGGTATGGGTACAAGGTGCGGTATAAGGTAAAGCAACTGTTCATGAAAGGGTTAACTTATCAGTCCTCCGGCTTCCTGACTGCAGAGCTGTAGGTTCCAACAGTGGTGCCCATGTAAGTGGTGCGTGATGTCTCCGGTGTCGTCCCGAAGAAGTTGGGAGTCTGGTTTCCGATGATGGTGGTGGGTCCTCGTAGTCCTAAGTGGGGTCCTTGATCCACAGTTCGTTGTACGGAAAGCAGAGCAGTCTGTGTTACCGCCGGAGCGTGATTCAGTTCGGCCGTAGCAGGCGGGTGAGGAATTACATAGTTCTAACTGAATCACCTGGTCTGTTTTAGGCAGCATGCGCACAGCAACTAACGGCCGGGAGAGTCTTCAGCTTTCGGTCATGGGAGACAACGGGCACATGGCAGATTGCTGTCCACACTCAATGTCCCTGGACATAGGGAATCTACAGCGCAGGCCTGTACTATCATGATGATCGAGGGACAGAGCACCAACCTTCCCTTGCTGAACGCTCTGTGTTCCCGCCAAGTCTGCTCCCCTTTCCCGCGCACAGCGCCTTTTATTAAAGACTCGTCCCCTGCTGTTGAATGCAAAGGTTGGTCCTGGTAGGAAAGTTTTCCCAACGGCAACCATGGTGACAGGCCCCACAGTTCTGGAACTGGCGCAAGAGAGGTACCCCCGGTCCAGTCCATCTTATTACACTGTCATGATACAGGAAAGATATATAACTTTGTACCGTGTTAGCCAGTAGATAGAAAAATATTCAGAATTGAGAATCCTCAATGGTTGATACTAGAGATGAGCGACTTTTCGTTTTTTAGGGTCGCGTTTCGTTTCATGAAACCCGACTTTTCCAAAAGTCGGGTCGAGCAAGATCGTCCGATTATAGGGAAAAGTCGGGGTCGTCCCGAAACACGAAACCCAATGTAAGTCAATTGGGAATAAAAGTCAGCAGTGAGAGGAGGACAGGAAACACACCTACAGTGCCCATTTGAATGCCAAAAGCATCAATTCTTCTTACTTAAGCTTGACAACCTTAATTAACTTCATAATACAAGTTACGCACTGAAAAATGGGGGTTATTTGGCTACAGTTGTGGGGGGGAGGGCTGGCTCTAGGTTTTCATGTGCCCTGGGCGAAAGAGCGCCCCTTTAACACATACCACAACTCATCATGCTCCGATACGGCAGATAAATAGCGGTATAGTACAATGAAAAATACTTCACTTTTTACATCTCATGACGAGGCCCATCTATTTCTCCATACAGAATCATTGGTCCCATATAATGTTTGAAACAGTATATGATGAGCTCCACATAATGCTACAGTATATGTTGGTCCCCATGGATGAAGCTCCACTGTCTTATGGGCCCAAATAATGCTCCAAACATAATGGGCCCCATTTCTAATGCTCTAGTGTATAATGGGCCCTGTAAATGCTGCTCCAGTGTCTGATGCCCACCTTTGGAATGTTCCAGTGTATGGTGGGCCCCATCTATCATTCTCCAGAGTATAGTGCTCCCCAAAAATTGCTGTCCCAACATTGAAAACAATCAAATAAGTCTCCTCGCTAGGGAATCCCTGTACTTGTCTGGACTCCTCGTCGTCCCCATCTTCCATCTCACTGCACAGTATTTCAACTTTGCAAGTGTTGTGATCCTGAGCAAGCAGGGGGGGCACACTCGTTGGCGACGGCACTGGCACAGGGCCCCTGATAGTACGGTGGTGTGTCTGATGGCGGGTGGGCCGAACCTGCACTTTCATCTGCAGCTTCCTCTTTGTCACCGTGTAAGATGGAACTGTAAATGGGAAGGGTAACCTGAGTTTCATCAGGGTCAGATTCAGGCCGTGTAGCGTGCGAGGGGAATGTAGTGGTCTGGGTCAATGTACCAGCAGATTCATCGAGTAGTGGCTGGGCATCAGTGCACTTGTGTCGCCCCCAGGAGTACGGTCGCCACAGTGGCATTACCTTCCTCCTAGGGAGTGTGATGTCATGCTTGGGAGCAACGAACGATCTCTCTAGCAGGTTAACTGATTGGGCGGCGTTATTCCCACGAGTCATGACCCTCCAAACAGCATTCATGAAGGCAAAGTGTTTGTTTTACGTGGGCAGTATGGTTGCAAAGCTGAACCTTAAAGGAATGTCCAGAAGGGCACCACCAGGAGTGGAGCCTACGGTTAAATTCGACTCCACCTGGGAAACCTCAAACATGCCAGCTACAGAACAGATGCACACATTGCAAGCTTAATTCCGTTAACGAACGAGGCTCCGTCATGCCCCGCGGTCCGAGTCCGGCTTACTAGAGGGACACGTGAGGCTCTGGCACATGAGATTGGCCAATAACTGGTGTGTCATGCCCTTACATGTCCGTGGCTGCATGTGCGCTACACTGAAAAGGCCAGCGTTTGTCGCTTACAGGTGCAGATAACCCGCTGAACAACGTTAGTGATGGGGATCACTGATTACAATTATTACCCGCGAACAATGATTTCCCAGTAAGTGCAGGTCAACTGCAGTTCCGGAATTAGGCCTAACCGTCATTCCCGAAAAAATGAAAAACTTACGTGTGCAAACCACAGGTGCTGTAGCTGGCTTAACAGCTCGCCAGCCGTTCTCACGCCCAGTATGGATTACACGTGATTGCACAAAGGTGAGAAAGGGTACCGTATCCCCAGATAACATGTATGGAGAGCGTACACATTCAAAATATATGTCTATACATCAGGAGGCAGGCTCAAACGGTGTCAGGCCCAGCATGGATTGCACGTGATTGCACAAAGGTTAGAAAGGGTACCGTATCCCCGGATAACATGTATGGATAGCGTACACATTCAAAATATATGTCTATACATCAGGAGGCAGGCTCAGACGGTGTTAGGCCCAGTATGGATTGCACGTGATTGCACAAAGGTTAGAAAGGGTACCGTATCCCCGGATAACATGTATGGATAGTGTACACATTCAAAATATATGTCTATACATCAGGAGGCAGGCTCAGACGGTGTTAGGCCCAGTATGGATTGCACGTGATTGCACAAAGGTTAGAAAGGGTACCGTATCCCCGGATAACATGTATGGATAGCGTACACATTCAAAATATATGTCTATACATCAGGAGGCAGGCTCAGACGGTGTTAGGCCCAGTATGGATTGCACGTGATTGCACAAAGGTTAGAAAGGGTACCGTATCCCCGGATAACATGTATGGATAGCGTACACATTCAAAATATATGACTATACATCAGGAGGCAGGCTCAGACGGTGTTAGGCCCAGTATAGATTGCACGTGATTGCACAAAGGTTAGAAAGGGTACCGTATCCCCGGAAAACATGTATGGATAGCGTACACATTCAAAATATATGTCTATACATCAGGAGGCAGGCTCAGACGGTGTTAGGCCCAGTATGGATTGCACGTGATTGCACAAAGGTTAGAAAGGGTACCGTATCCCCGGATAACATGTATGGATAGTGTACACATTCAAAATATATGTCTATACATCAGGAGGCAGGCTCAGACGGTGTTAGGCCCAGTATGGATTGCATGTGATTGCACAAAGGTTAGAAAGGGTACCGTATCCCCGGATAACATGTATGGATAGCGTACACATTCAAAATATATGTCTATACATCAGGAGGCAGGCTCAGACGGTGTTAGGCCAAGTATGGATTGCACGTGATTGCACAAAGGTTAGAAAGGGTACCGTATCCCCGGATAACATGTATGGATAGCGTACACATTCAAAATATATGTGTATACATCAGGAGGCAGGCTCAGACGGTGTTAGGCCCAGTATGGATTGCACGTCATTGCACAAAGGTTAGAAAGGGTACCGTATCCCCGGATAACATGTTTGGATAGCGTACACATTCAAAATATATGTCTATACATCAGGAGGCAGGCTCAGACGGTGTTAGGCCCAGTATGGATTGCACGTGATTGCACAAAGGTTAGAAAGGGTACCGTATCCCCGGATAACATGTATGGATAGCGTACACATTCAAAATATATGTCTATACATCAGGAGGCAGGCTCAAACGGTGTCAGGCGTCAGGCACAGTATGGATTTAACGGCCCAGACTACACAGCGGAGGAGCAGGGAGAGGTAAAGATTGCAAATGCTGGGGCCCTGCCCAAGCAAGGGGGGCCCACTCGTAGACGTCGGTACTGGCACTGGGCCCCTCATAGTACGGCGGTGTGTCTGACGGCGGGTGTGCACCACCACCGTCAGAGACACTTGATTTCACTATGAGGGACCCTGTGCCAGTGCCCACGCCCAAGAGTCGGCCTACCCACCTTTCCAGGGCAACGGCACTCGCACGGTGTCGTGCGCTAGGTGGTAACCCCGGCCATGGGGGGGGAGGCAGAACAGTTAGGGAGTTTTAGAAAGTGGCATATGTTGATGTTGGACATTCAGCTGATGCAAAAGGTGAAATAGGTTAAGTCCCAGGAAGAGGTGGACCAAAGCAAGCCATTTTTCTGTCACCCTATGTGTCATCAGGGGAAGGTGGGACAAAATCCTTGGAAACCCATGCGTGGTTCATTTTAATGAAGGTTAGATCATCCACCTTTTGGGTTGACAGACGGGTCCTTTTTTCTGTCAGGATTGATCCAGCTGCACTGAAGACTCTTTCCGATAGCACACTTGCAGCTGGGCAAGCGAGCTCCTGTAAGGCATATTGTGCCAATTCAGGCCAGGTGTCCAGTTTAGCGGCCGAATAGTCAAAGGGGAATGACCTGTGTGGGAGAGCATCGATATTGGAGGAAAAGTAGTTTGTAACCATAGTTGACAACTGCTGTCTCCTGTCACTTTCCATCGATGCAGTATTACCAGTTGTGTGAGCGGTACTTGAAAAATCAGTCCACAACATTGTCATGAAACCCCTGTCTCCAACGTCACTTCTGCTGTGTGCACCACTAACACCTCTGGCAAGCTGCCCCCGGCCCATACGGCTCGTGTGAGAACCATCACCGCTGCTGTGTGCTGGGAATGTCTCAAGCAACCGATATACCAGAGTTGCTTGTGTATTAGCCAATATTAGGTCAAGGTTCTCCTGTGGCATGATGTTTTGTAATTTGCCTTTATAGCGTGGATCCAGGATGCTGGCCAACCAGTAGTCGTCATCGTTCATCATTTTGGCAATGCGGGGGTCCCTTTTTAGGATCAGCAAGGCATAATCTGACATGTGGGCCAATGTTCCCGGTGTCAATGATGCACTGCGAGTGCTGGGTGGAGGAGCACTTTCTGGCAAATCCACATCCCTCCAGTCACGCACAAACCCTGTACCAGACCTTGCCACGCCAACATTTTCACTTGCCCAACGAGATGCATCCTCCTCCCCTAAGTAATCATCCCCATCATCCTCCTCCTCCTCCTCCTCCTCTTCTTCTTCCACCTCGTCCAGGAGAGGTCCCTGAGCAGACAATGGCTGAATGTCATCAAGGATTCCCTCCTCCTCTTCCTCCTCATCAACATTGGCTGCAGAAGCCTGCTCCTTAAGGTGCGTCAAAGTTTGCATGAGCAGACGCATAAGTGGGATGCTCATGCTTAGGATGGCGTCGTCTACGCTTACCAGCCGTGTGCATTCCTCAAAACACTGAAGGACTTTACAGAGGTCTTTCAGCTTCGACCACTGCACACCTGTCAACTCCATGTCTGCTCTCAAAGTGCCTGGCCGTGTATCCTCCCACAAATGCATTATGGCCTGCCTCTGCTCGCACAGCCGCTCCACCATGTGCAGGGTGGAGTTCCACCTTGTTGCAATGTCGATAATGAGGCGGTGGTTGGGAAGGTGGAGCAATCGCTGCAGCTTCTGCATACGAACGGAGTGTACAGGCGACCGGCGGATGTGCGCGCACAGTCTTTGCACCTTCTGGAGCAGGGCTGTTAACTCCGGATAATTTTTGAGGAAGCACTGCACCACCAGGTTCAAGGTGTGAGCCAAGCAAGGTATGTGGCTGAGTTTTGAAAGGGCTATGGCTGCCACAAAATTACGGCCGTTATCACTAACTACCTTGCCTGCCTCAAGATGTACACTGCCCAGCCATGACTCAGTTTGTCCCTTCAAGTACTCGGCCAGCACCTCCTCGGTGTGTCTGTCGCCCAAACACATCATCTGCAACACAGCCTGCTGACGCTTTCCACTAGCTGCTCGATAGGGGGACACCTTGTGTGCAACAGTGGCAGCTGCAGATGGAGTGCTCGTACGACTGCGCTCTGTGGACGAGCTTTCACTTCTGGAGGAGGAGGTGGAGGAGGAGGAGGGTCGAACGCCTACAGCCAACTGTTTCCTATACCGTGGGCTAGGCAGCACTGTCCCACCACCGCTGTCCCCTGTGGACCCTGCATCCACCACATTAACCCAGTGCGCAGTGATGGACACGTAACGGCCCTGGCCATGCCGACTGGACCATGCATCAGTTGTGAGGTGCACCTTTCCGCTCACTGACTGCTTGAGTGCATGGACAATGCGGTCTTTCACATGATGGTGGAGGGCTGGGATGGCTTTGCGAGAGAAGAAGTGGCGACTGGGTAGGTCATAGCGTGGTACTGCATAGGCCATGAGTTCGCGGAAAGCTGCGCTTTCCACCAACCGAAAGGGCATCATCTCAAACGAGATTAGTTTGGCAATGTGGGCATTCAAACCCAGTGTACACGGATGAGAGACTGAGTACTTTCTTGACCTACTCATAGTGTCTGGGAGGGTGAGCTGAACTTGAGAGCTGCATATGGTGGAAGTAGCGGTGGACAGGGCGGACTGAGAGAGGGCTGATGATGGTGATGGAGTTGGTGTTCTTTCTGATGGCCTAGAATCAGTCTTTCGTTGATATAACAGTGGGATTCCCTGACTGCTGTGGCCTTGCAACGACACCTCAACATTTGCTGCTGTGCTAACCGGTGGGCTTACAGTGGGGGAAACAATGTAGCGTTGCTGACTACCTTCGTTGTGATCAGTTGCACATGTGGCACTTGAGGTTTGGTGTTGTGCCCACGCTTGCAAGTGCATGCTGGTTAAATGTCTAAGCATGCAACTGGTATTCAAATTTTTCAGATTTTTCCCTCGGCTAAAGGTCTTTGCGCACTTCTTACAGATAACCTTGGCCTGATCATGAGGATTTTGTTCAAAAAAGTGCCACACTGCACTCTTCCTACTTTGGCAGACATTTTGCGGCCTAGCACGCTGTGATCTTTTGACCCTCTGGACAAGCTGTCCAGCAACTCTTTTGATTTTTGGAACCTGTCTTTGGAGTGCCCCGGGCCTGCCAGATAACAGCTGTTGCGATGTCGATGTCTGCTGTGGATGCTCCTCATCTGAGCTATTGGAAGCAGCACCCTCTTCCCCCAATGGATGCCAATCTGGGTCAACAACTGGGTCATCCATCACCTCCTCTTCAATGTCATGTGCACCTTCCTCTGTGTCACCGTGTATGGTGGTATAGTGTGCGGGAAGGGGCACCTGAGTCTCATCAGGGTCAGAATCTGGCTCTGTACACTGCGAGGACAATGTAGTGCTCTGAGTGAATGTACCAGCAGAATCATCCATCAGCGGCTGTGCATCAGTGCACTCCATGTCAGATTCATCTTGGCCTGGGTAATTCACCATTTGACTTGATAATCCAGGCATGGTATGTGAAAACAGCTCCATGGAGTAATCAGTAGTATGGCCTGCGTCATCCTTCAATCTTGGTTGGGGTGAAGGACACAAGGAAAGGTGTGGTTCATGAACATGAGCCTCCAATGACGACTGAGTGCTTTTACTTTCTACAACTGAAGAAGAGGAGGTGATAGAGCTGGAGGCTGAGTCAGCAATGTAAGACAAAACTTTTTCCTGATGTTCTGGCTTTAAAAGCGGTTTACTAACTCCTAGAAAACTAAGCCTTCGAAGCCTTATGGAGCCAGACGATGACGCAGGCTCAACACCTCCTGCATTCGGTCCTATTTTGCTCTTGCCACTACCATCAGATCCACCACCAACACCATCATTACCAGCTGCCAACCCCCGCCCAATTCCACGGCCTCTTCCACCAGCCTTCCTCATTTTTGGTAGAAATGTAGACAAAATCCAACAAACTATATAGTAATGTAAAACAAGGTACAAGGTGTCTATAGGACAGGGGAGATTTTGAATTTCTGCTCACACTAGTGGACACTGGACACTTTTGGATTGTGTGAGGCCCACTGAATATCTGAGCGCTATGTCACAGGCTCGATGGCACAGCTGTGACCAAAGTGACTAGAGGATAAGTGAGATTTTGAATTTCTGCAGACACTGGACACTTTTGGATTGTGTGAGGCTCACTGAATATCTGAGCGCTATGTCACAGGCTCGATGGCACAGCTGTGACCAAAGTGACTAGAGGATAAGGGAGATTTTGAATTTCTGCAGACACTGGACACTTTTGGATTGTGTGAGGCCCACTGAATATCTGAGCGCTATGTCACAGGCTCGATGGCACAGCTGTGACCAAAGTGACTAGAGGATAAGGGAGATTTTGAATTTCTGCAGACACTGGACACTTTTGGATTGTGTGAGGCCCACTGAATATCTTTGCGCTATGTCACAGGCTCGATGGCACAGCTGTGACCAAAGTGACTAGAGGATAAGTGAGATTTTGAATTTCTGCAGACACTGGACACTTTTGGATTGTGTGAGGCCCACTGAATATCTGAGCGCTATGTCACAGGCTCGATGGCAGAGCTGTGACCAAAGTGACTAGAGGATAAGTGAGATTTCGAATTTCTGCAGACACTGGACACTTTTGTATTGTGTGAGGCCCACTGAATATCTGAGCGCTATGTCACAGGCTCGATGGCACAGCTGTGACCAAAGTGACTAGAGGAAAAGGGAGATTTTGAATTTCTGCAGACACTTGTGGACACTGGACACTTTTGGATTGTGTGAGGCCCACTGAATATCTGAGCGCTATGTCACAGGCTCGATGGCACAGCTGTGACCAAACTGACTAGAGGATAAGTGAGATTTTGAATTTCTGCAGACACTGGACACTTTTGGATTGTGTGAGGCCCACTGAATATCTGAGCGCTATGTCACAGGCTCGATGGCACAGCTGTGACCAAAGTGACTAGAGGATAAGGGAGATTTTGAATTTCTGCAGACACTGGACACTTTTGGATTGTGTGAGGCCCACTGAATATCTGAGCGCTATGTCACAGGCTCGATGGCACAGCTGTGACCAAAGTGACTAGAGGATAAGTGAGATTTTGAATTTCTGCAGACACTGGACACTTTTGGATTGTGTGAGACCCACTGAATATCTGAGCGCTATGTCACAGACTCGATGGCACAGCTGTGACCAAAGTGACTAGAGGATAAGGGAGATTTTGAATTTCTGCAGACACTTGTGGACACCGGACACTTTTGTATTGTGTGAGGCCCACTGAATATCTGAGCGCTATGTCACAGGCTCGATGGCACAGCTGTGACCAAAGTGACTAGAGGATAAGTGAGATTTTGAATTTCTGCAGACACTGGACACTTTTGGATTGTGTGAGGCCCACTGAATATCTGAGCGCTATGTCACAGGCTCGATGGCACAGCTGTGACCAAAGTGACTAGAGGATAAGGGAGATTTTGAATTTCTGCAGACACTTGTGGACACTGGACACTTTTGGATTGTGTGAGGCCCACTGAATATCACAGCGCTATGTCACAGGCAGAAATTGGCTAGTGTATCACAAACTACAAGGTGTATGTAGAATTGGGCAGAGTAGGAATCTCCCTAGAGTGCAGGTCTGTAAGAACGGAACATGTCCTCGACTTATTCTCACAGAGTGACACAGATAGCTTCACTGTGGCTGTGATAACAGCCGTTACACGTTACTGTGTGAGGAGCGTACACCGCTGTATGGTGTGAAAAAATGCACGCTCAGTACCTCAGCAGGACAAAAAAAAAAAATTGGGATTGCTTTTAAAAAAGCAGTTTGCAGCTCAGTACCTCAGCAGGACAAAAAAAAAAAATTGGGATTGCTTTTAAAAAAGCAGTTTGCAGAGCAGTGGGTAAACAGCAATGCAGCTGTCAGGAAGCCTTAGAAGGCAGCCCAACAACCAACACCACTGATACACCACAATATAGCCTCCCCTTGCACTGCACACACAGTGACTGGTGTGTTGTACAGGCACAATCGCTAGCAGCAGAAGCAGTTTTTTTTTCTTCTTCCCAGCCTAACGCTCTCCCTACAGAATCAGCAGCAACCTCTCTCTATGCTAAGATCGGCAGAAGTAAGATGGCGGTCGGCGTGCACGCCCTTTTATACCCCCTGTGACGCCCACCAAAGCAAGCCAATCACTTGCATGCCCTTCTGAAAGATGGTGGTGACCCGTGCCTATGTCATCACATTGCCCAGTGTCCGTGGATCCTGATTGGCTGAAAAAGAGCGCAAAACAAACTTTTGAAACGCGACTTTGGCGCGTAAGTCGCCGACCTCGTGGCCGACCTCATCCTAGGGTTGGGTTTCGTTTCATGAAACCCGACTTTGCCAAAAGTCGGCGACTTTTGAAATTTTTCAACCCGTTTCGCTCAACTCTAGTTGATACCTTTTAATGGCTAACTGAAAAGATGTTAACACATTGCAAGCTTTCGAGACTACTCAGGTCTCTTCATCAGGCATAGACTAATACAAAATCTGACTCTTCAGATTTTGTATTAGTCTATGCCTGATTAAGAGACCTGAGTAGTCTCGAAAGCTTGCAATGTGTTACCATCTTTTCAGTTAGCCATTAAAAGGTATCAACCACTGAGGACTCTCAATTCTGAATATTTTTCTACACCGTCATGGAGAGCGATCAACAATCAGGAAATTAAAGACGGCGCTATGCAGTAATAAGCTAGAAGAGGAGAGATGTCAGATGCAGTGGAAGTATACGATGTGGTAAAACTAGGGATGGGCGAATCTACTCGTTAGGACTCGTTACTCTGCGAGTAGTAGGGGACTCGCAGGAGTCGGTACTCTGCGAATTTCCAAGCGATTACTCGCACAGTAACGAGTCCAATGCAAATAAGGCTAAGTGCACACGTACCAGAACTCTCACGGAAATTACCGTGAGAATTCCGGAATTCCATTCCGCGGGAAAATCGCATTTTAAATTCCCGTGATTTTCCCACGGAAAAACTAGCATTTTGCAAGCGTAATTAGCTTGCAAAATGCTAGCGTTTTCCAAGCGATCTGTAGCATCGCTTGGAGAACTGATTGACAGGTTGGTCACACTCGTCAAACATAGTGTTTGACAAGTGTGACCAACTTTTTACTACTGAGGCTGCCTATGCGGCATCAGTAGTTAAAGATAAAATGTAAAAAATAATAATACATGGTGTTATTCTTACCCTCCGACATCCCGCGCAGCCTTCCCGCCTCTCCACGCATCCGTTCCCAGTAATCCTTTGCGAAAATGCCCGCGATGACGTCCGTTCTCGCGGGATCGCGATGTCTCACGGTTATTCGCGATGACGTCGCGCGAATGACCGCGAGACTTCGCGATCCCGCGAGAACGGCCGCCATCGCGGGCATTTTCGCAAAGGACTACTGGGAACAGATGCGTGGAGAGGCGGGAAGGCTGCGCGGGACGCCGGAGGGTGAGAATAACAATATTTTTTATTTTTAAATTCTATTTTTTACAGGGATATGGTACCCAAAGCCCGGAGGACAGTCTCCTCTCCTCCGGACCGTGGGTACCATCCGCAATTGTTCTGCTTACTTTCTGCCTGGTGTGCACAGCCACATGCGGGAAGTAAGTGGAACAATGCATTCCTATAGAGTAAAAAAAATGGCAGCACAGGAATCGCTGCAATACTCGCATCCCCATTCATTAAGATTGGACTCGCTAGACTCGCAACGAATAGCGAGTTTCCGAGTCCGACTCATTAGAGTCTAGCGATTCCGAGTATTTCAGGATTCGCCCATCCCTAGGTAAAACCAATGATGTAATTAAAAAGTACAACTTGGCCCACAAAAATCAAGTCCTCACGCGGCCATATTAACGGAAAAATAAAAAAGTAATGGCTCAGAGAAGGAGGGTAGTGAAAAATGAAAATGCAAAACCGAAATAAGCTCCGGGTGTTAAAGGGTTAAATCCTTATAGCAACTAATAGAAGTCTGTATTCATCTTACAAACTAACAATGGCACCTGTGAAAAGTAATCATTACTACCTGCTGCTGTACTGGAGTCTTACTGCTGTTACTGTAAAAATCCAAGAACCCAGTCTACTCATGTGCTGCCTCCGGTGGCCATTTTACTGAAGCCCGCCACAGGAAAATTAATGGAAGTGGACTCCGCTCACTACCAGCATAATATGAAATCTCAGGCACGAAGCATAACAATACCAGGATGCCAACTCCTCCCAGCCTGTGGTTGCAACATCGCCCCAATGCCGGTAGCCTTCTGCAGCATTGACCTTGCCTTCTGTGACCCCGATCCACCATCCCCCAGTAAGCTACCGTAAAATCGGACTATAAGATGCACCGCCATTTTATTTTCAAAAAATCATATTTTCCTCCTTAAAATTTGGTGTGCGTTTTATGGTCGTCTTATAGTCCACAAAATGTGGTAATCTAGTTGAGTACGCATATATAGAGCGGTTGCTGGACTAATTAATACATTTTGTATAAATCAATATGTTATTGCTAGATAATGCATGCCCATCCCATAAGAACATATTGTAAAGCTTGAAAATGAGATCAATCTGCTAAACACTAGCATCTATGCAATCAGAAAAAGATATCAGATGTGGGTGACCAACTACACTTCAAATAAAAAATTACCAATGGCACCAAGTGGGGCTGTGGCTTTCTTCAATTTGTTAACAGCTTATAAATCCAGTACATTCTTTTACTTAAATATCATATTTGGTAATGGGCAATATTTGCAGTATATTTAAGCCCTGATTCATTTACTTTGTAATGATCCTACTACTATGCCATATTCTGAGTATACTTCTAGAAGGTTACATGGCTTTACAGACATACACTGAGGGCTTTTGGCCTCCCCTTCCACCTCCTTCTCTCTCCCTCTGCCTGCGTGTGTAATCCTATACTCCTTCCTCCCCCTCCCTCAAGAATGTGCTAGGGGATCAGAATACAATCCTTTGTCTGAAGACACGTGCTATCGGCATATGTGAGAGGGCATATCTTGACCCCAGTTGGTGTTATAATTATGAAAGTTACATATTTGGAATGTGCTCCGATAGAGCTACCCACCCTGTAGTATTCTAGAGTCCAGCTTCAGTGGAATCCTAGAAATGGATTCCTACTTAACCGGTTCATACAGGAACTTCGTGTTTGGACTTAAATGAAGGCCAGCATCATGCTGAGTAAGATGATGCTTTGTTCATCACTATGCGAGGTTTCCTGCCCGCAATATGATACTTATGAGTTTATTAGGCATTTCTGAAAAGAGGAGGGCTTCCATAACTCAGCCCCCTCAGTGATGTCACGACCAGGGGGGTATAAGATAGTGGTAGCTCATTTTGCAGGAATCTTTGTCTTGGAAGCCTGATACAGAGAGGCTCTGTGATGCATTTTGATGTATCGCCCCTCCCCTGCACTGCATGGTCTGCTATGAAATGACTTAAGCAACTGTAAGTGTTTTCATCCTTTTAATCCTTGTTGTTTTGTAATCGTTTGTACATATTTTCATTGTCTCCCTTTATAATATCTTTTTATACCTTTTGTAAACAATGCCTACTTTTTGGAGTAAAATATAAAATTACTAGCTTCATTTCTCCTTGCTCTATAACGTATCTTCACGTCCTCTGAGGCTAAATTCGCTACTGATTGGGGCAGCTCCTGCCCCATATTCTAGGACCAGGAGCTGGTAGCAGCGAAGGGTGTTCGAGGCTTTTGGGGGAGACCCTGGCAGTAATGGATGGAGTTTGATAAGTGTACATACTGCCTAGGACCGGGATAAGTCATCTCCCTCACTGCAGCCTTCCCATTAGCCCGACATGGTGAGGTGGCCCGTCCGGCGACTACTTATCCTAGGTTCAGTTCCCTGACTGACCTGAGGGTAAGGGGGCGCCAGAGAGCTGCAAAGTCCAAACCAGAAATTGGAAAGCGGGATATACATAAGTCCCTGCTGAGAAGAATCGGGGGGGGGGCAACCAAACATCCCGGTTCATGACATACTTTTTGAAAAACACTTTTCTTTATTGTATTTTGCCATTTTTTTGCCACATAGTCTTCAAAATAATGCACACTTTTATAAATTTTGCCCAAAGTAAAAAATCAACCTTAATTTTCCCTTCAATCATTAAAAGTAGAAAAACATTAAAAAAGTATTAATCTAGTACAGCTATAATCACAATAAATCAAAGAATAAAGCTAAAAATTAGAAGAAGGCTCTCCAATACACCTTTGAAGAGACGTAGTGGAGTGCCTCAGAAACATTTTTTTCCCTTTATTAAGGAGTGGGTATCCTAGATTGGTAATGCCCATGCAAAAACATTTATCCTTGGTGGGTACACATATATATAAACTAATGTTCGAGGTATGCCTCTAAAAATTGATAATGTAGGCATCATAAATACCCTTAAAAATTTGTAACGAGGGTAACGTGATGACCCTGTTGATATTGTGGTAGAGGTGGAGGAGGACGACGACACAAAAAAAGACAAAATTCTAAAGCGTTTACACATGTTTTGGTGGGAAGGGGTCCATGCGAATAGACCAGAAAAAAACCCACTAGATTTGAGTTTGTTTCGCTGCTGTCATCCGGTGTTGTACAGAAATCTGTCCCAATCCAGCCCTGGATCATCTTGATAAGAGTCAGCCTGTCAGCATTTTCAGTTGACTGGCAGATGTGTATATTGGTTATAATATCCCCGGTGGCACTAAAAACCCGCTCTGACAAAACGCTAGCTACAGTGCAGACCAAAACCTCCAAGGCATAGAGAGACAGTTCATGCCCCATGTTAAGCTTGGATACCGAATAGTAATAAGGCACAGAGGAATCACGGAGGACGCTGGTACAGTTGGCAAGGTATTCCTTCAGTATCTTCCAAAACTTCTCCATCCTTGTCAGATTACCCCGTGCATCAGGACCTAGGTGCTGATAGGGTCCGAGAATACTGTTCCAGACTTTTGAGAGTATTCCCCTGCAGCTGCATCTGGTGTGCATCTCCCTGGTCTCCACTCCTTGGTTGTCCAAAGAACTGTGACCTCTGCCGCCAGCATTGTCAGATGGGATTTTTTGTTAATAATTCTTCAACTAGGATTTTCTAGTACTGTAACATTTTATTAGATTTCTCCGCCACGGGAAGGAGAGATGTAAAGTTCTCCTTGTAGTGTGGGTCTAAGAAGGGTGACCAACCAGTAATTAATGTTGGCCAAAATGCATACAACGTGAAGGACATAGGAAAGACAGTGGAACAAAAACCCAGCCATATGTGCCAGACTGCCAACAGCCAAGATTTCCCTGTCCCCACCAAGAGGACAACTCTCCATGTTGTCCTTCTTATCCTCCTCCTTATCCCCCTTCTCCCTATCCTCCTCATCTTAAGGTAATCCATGCTGAACAGGCGGAATGAAGGTGGTGTGGGTACTACCGTCTGAAGCGTAGGCAGCCAGCTAATGTTCCTCCTCCTCCTCATTATCACACAATCTGCATTAAAAAGATGAGATGAGGCTGTGCTCTGTAGCATCACCCAGTAACATTTTTTGCTCCATCTAAACCTGGAAAGCCTCCTCATTAATTGTGAGCAGCAAGCATTTCAGTAGACAGAGAAGCGGGATGGTGACAGAGATTATGTCATCATCGCTGCTTACAATCTTGGTTGAGTCCTCAAAACTTTGAGGAAATGCACAGATGTCAGACATCCATGACCACTCATCAGCTTTTATATACGGAGGCTGACTGGAATATCAACATGCATGGTATAGCTGGTATTCAACTACTGCCTTTTGCTACTCACAAAGCCTTGCTTACATATGTAACATTGAGTTCCAACGTGTGGTGATATCGCACACCAATTAGTGAGCTGGAAGTTGAAAATGCTGCTGCAATACTGCCAGGGTTGCAGCAGATGTAGCTGACTTACGGAAATTGGCACACATGCGATGTACTTTCACAAGTAGTTCAGGCAGATCTGGGCAGGTTTTGAGAAACCACTGAATCACTAAGTTGAGCACTGGGCCATTCTTGATATGTGTGCGAGGTTGCCAAGCTTCAGAACTGCCACCAAGTGATGATCATTGTCACACAAGACCATGCCTGGTTGTAGATTCAGGAGCAAGAGTCACAGATCAGTTTTGTCTGTTAGACCTTTCAACAACTCCACGGCAGTGTGCGGTTTCTCACCAAAGCAGATTAGTTTCAACAGAGCTTGTTGCCTCTTGGCCAATGCAGTGCTGCATTGCTCCCAACCTGTTACTGATGTTGATATTTGTGAGATGGAGGATGAGGAGGCAATTGTGTCTCATCATCATCCAGCTCTTGCTACAGTAATTGCATTTTCCCACCATCACCTTCTTGTGAGCATAGCTGCTCAAATATTTGAGGATCGCTACATGTGATCTCCTCATGTCCCGCTTGAAAGGGCGGGGCAAAGCAAGAAGCCAGAATCTTTAACTGAAAATGTGAACAACTCTTTGGAGTGTCCAAGTGTAAGATCACTTGTCTCCAGGCATTCGGCATGGTGGGAGGGAGGAGAATCAGGATGTGCATTATGTGGTCCAGAATCATGGCTACTGAGACTGGACTGTTTGCTAGACAGGGTGGTACTAGCAAAGTGGTTGGAAGCATTATCTGCTATCACAGTTTCAAAGAAATAAGTCAATAAGAGACTAATCCAATTCAGCTCACGGTTATCTCTTCTATTCATATAAAAACACCAATCTTTATTAACCAAAATAAAACTAGACAATTATTAGAAAAAACCACATCATACCTTAAAAGTGATGAAACACCATGGGGAGGTGCCTCTCCCTATACTGGTCTGTATATCCCTACCTGACAGCGGAGATTGGCACCCTATAACCTGCGCAGTGGTGCCCCCGCTCCACGACTGCTCTCACTGGTCACCCTCTAGGTCCCTATAGTGGCAGGGGGTGTAATAGAAATGATCAGGTAGGTGAGAAAGAGGGAGAATGTCTATAATATCATCTCCTTGGCTTGATAGAAAGAAAACTTTATATAAGCATGATTCTAGATGGATGGCGGTTCTTCTTCCTGATGATCACAGACAGCTAGTAGTTCTTCTTCTTGGTAAACTATCTAGTCTATAGTAGACTAATCTAGTTCTTCATACTGATCCCTATCAGGTACAAACACAAGCCCGCTGGGACCACACGGGGACTATTAGCCAGTAAGGAGAGATTATGTATAATGGTGAAGCATAGCATAGACTAAAAATAGCCAAAAGATCCTCTTTATAACAGAAGTAGATATTACACAAATAAATGGTATGCTCACATGAATATCAGAACAGATTATTCCTGTGCGAAAGATTATTAGATTCTTATCAGCCCAGTCACAATGATCAAAGTATATACAGAGTACTCTCCATCCTGGCTAAGTGTCCCCGATCGTGTGGCTCCAAGTATAAGACTGCGGTATCAATATAGCAATGCAATTTTTTTAGCAAACAATTTTTTTGTGGGGTTGGGGGGATTTGAGGCCCAATGCTAGCACAACAAACACTGTCTAAAATGTCGCTGCTAGAAAAAAAAGCAGTATTACAATACCAGTAAAATTTGGTAACTTCAGATGGATGTATAAGACTCCAGTATAAATATAACAATGCTATTTGTAACCAACACATTTTTTTTTTTGGGGGGTGGGGGGATTTTGAACACTAACTATAGCACAATAAATGTTGTATAAAATGTCACTGGAGAAAAAAATTGCAGTATTACAATGCTAGCAAAATGTGCCCACTTCAGATAGACGTATAAGGCTGGAGTCACACACAAGGTAGAAAAATACGGACCGTATTTTGCGGCCGTAATACACATAAATAGTCCCTAAATAGTGCTCTGTATGTCATCCGTTGTCAGGGTCTGGCCACGTATTTTTCTCATGTAAGCATCCGTATGTAATCCGTATGGCATCCGTATACCGTCTTTTTCTCGCAGGCTTGCAAAATGGACATATAATGGAGCCCAATGACAGGTTTTCAAATCCAAACGAAAGAATAGATATATACACATAGAATACACATATATATATATACATGTCATTGAGACACATATATGTATATATATATATTTATATTTCACAGAGTTCTTCATAGCAGAATAGCTGCTAATTCAATTGCCGGCTTCTGTCAAATCATTCCCCAACCCGACATGAAATGACACATGGTTTACATACAGTAAACCATTTCATTTCATGTTTTTTTTAATATGTCCCTGACTAATAATTAGTCAGGGACATATAGTTTACAATGAGGACCGGTGCTAATGTGACCAGCCCCACTGTAATCTACTACAAAATGAATTGATTCAGCGCTGCGCAGCCTCAGTGGCTGCCTGGAGATGAACTAATTACTGTGGTAAAGTTTCTGACTTTTTACCCACGGTTATTAGTTCATTCACAGATCAACCGGGGACTCCTGCTGACGTCACTGAGGCTGCGGGGAGTCCCCGGCTGATCTGTGAATGAATTAATGACCGTGGGAAAAAAGTCAGAAACTTTCCCATGGTAATTAGATCATCTACAGGCAGCCATTGAGGCTGTGCAGAGCTGAATCAATTCATTTTGTAGTAGATTACAGTGAGGCTGGTCGCATTAGCACCGGTCCTCATTGTAAACTATTTAACCCCTTCTGATGGATTGCAGCGTGGGAGATGACTGAACGGCAGAAAGGTAAGGATATTGGTGATTTTTTTATGTTATTTTTGATGCAGGTCATGATTTTATTTTGGATTACCAGACTAATAAAAATGTGTCAAAAACTTTGTGTATTTATTTAATTAAAAGACTTTTTAATTAATGTCTGTGTGTGGTTTTTAACCCGTTCTTAGTATAGGGTTAATAATGGATCGGTGTCTTATTGACACCTCTCCATTATTAATCGGCTTAATGTCACCTTAGAATCGAATGGTGACATTAACCCTTTGCTATATTAACCCATTCGCCACCGCTACAGGGCAATGGGAATCGAGAGGATAAGTGCCAGAATTGGCACATCTTATAGATGCGCCTTTTCTGGGGTGTCTGGGGACAGATTTTTGTAGCCAGGGAGGGGCCAAAAACAATGGTCCCTCTCATGGCTATTAAAATCTGCCCTCACTCACCTGCTTTACCTCTCTGGTTGACAAATTACAGCGGGAGCCCATGCATTTTTTTACAACAAATTAATCCCTTAAATTAACACCTCCCAAATTTTGCACACAAACCCTCATCTAGTTATTAGTCAGGGACATATAAAAAAATCATGAAATGAAATGGTTTACTGTATGTAAACCATGTGTCATTTCATGTCGGGTTGGGGAATGATGTGACAAAAGCCGGCAAATGAATTAGCGGCTATTCTGCAATGAAGAACTCTGTGAAATATAAATATATAAATATATATGTGTCTCAATGACATGTGTGTGTATATATATATATATATATATTCTATGTGTCTATATCTATTCTTTCGTTTCTTTATTAAACCTGTCAGTGTGATTTTACTGTTTAGCTCACTGAATTGCCGGCTTTTCTAAAAGACACCAGGTGCGTATTTCTCGCAAGTCACACATGTGGTCCGTGTGTAATGCGTATTTTTAGCGCACCCATAGACTTGCATTGGCGTACTACGGTCATAATATGCTGACAATCGCAGCATGCTGCGATTGGCACAGACCGTAGAAAATACGCGAGAAAAATACGGCTGATGGGAGCTGCCCCATAGAGAATTATTGGTCCGTGTGCAATGCGTTTTTTTAATCGCCTCTCACTCATCCGTATTCCTCTCTAGTGTGACGCCGGCCTTAGACTGCAGGATCAATATAGCAATGCAATTTTTTAACAAACAATTTTTTTGGGGAGGAAAGGCGGTTTTAGGCCCAACTCTAGAATAATAAATGCAGTATAAAATATCACTGATGGAAAAATTGCAGTATTACAAAGCCAGCAAAATTTGCCCAATTGAGATGATATAGGAGAATGCAGTAAAAATATAGCAATGTAATTTATTTAACAAACAATTTTTTGGGGGGTGGGTTTTGAGATCCATTGTGAGCATGCTAAATGCAGTATAAAATTTTCACAGCTCAAAAAAAAAAGTATTACAATGCCAGGCAAATTTGCCCAATTCAGATGGACATATGAGACTGCAGTATAAATATAGCAATGCTATCGAGATCCAACCAAGTCTAGCTGAATGATTTTGATGCACAACTGCTGCAGTAAAAATGGTGTCTAAATTTCCCTGATCAGAAAAATTTGCCGGACTAAGAGCAAAAAGAATATTATTAGCCCTGAGAAGGGGATTTGGTATCAGTTGCAGGCTGATGCATAAAGGATGTGCAATTCACCCTATCCTGTCCTACACAATCCCTTCCCCACAATCTCTCCCTAAGTGTTGCTAACAGCAGAATTACTATTTGTTATACTTAGCCCTAAGGAGGGCTGCTTTACTTCACAGAAATATAAATGTGATTGTATCCCTGGCTAATATGCAGCTACAATTCTGTCCCTCTGTTATCAACACCTCTCCCTACACTGCCTGTGTCCGGGTACAGTGTGCCGAGCATGGCGACATGGCCAGGTCTTATATAGACCTGATGACGTTATGGGGTCATCTAATCACAGTAATGCCACAACCAAGATGGCTATGGCATTAAAGTGACTGGCAGGAAATTCCCACATGTTCATTGGCTGTCTAAAAGCGCCAAACATGCAGAGAGGGGACTCAAGCTCCCGCTTGAGTATTCAGGGAATACTCGCAGAGTAACAAGCATCCCAAGCATACTAATTTTCGAGCGAGTAACTCCTAAACCCAAATGCCCTCGTGAGCCCCACTATGTTCCTAAACTGCAGTTTCTGTCCACTTTTAGTTTTGCTGTAACAGAGGAGAAATCACTTACCAATTTATGGCCTGCATGTGTCCAGAAGCACACGCTGGGCACAATGTATTGAGCGTTAAGCTGGTATTTTTGCAATTTTCACTCAGCAGCAACTTATGCTTACTTCTGGAAAATAGCTGTACAGTCAAAATAGTCACTGTACCCGTAGAAGATTTCCAACACCTGTTTAACTTTCAATATGTGGTCACGTGGTCACTTGTAGGAGGTTCTACTGTTCTGGCACTTTGGGATTCTGCAAATGGCATCTTCAAATTATTCCAGGAAAATCTGCAGTTCAAATGTCAAATAGCTCCTTCTCTCCCAAGCTCTGTAGTTTGCCCAAAGAGTACTGTATGATCACACATGGGGTACTAAAGCATTCAGGAGAAATTGCCCAACAAATTACAGAATGCATTTTTATCAAATAACTCTTGTGAAAATATTCAACCTGAGGCTAAAACAACATTTTAGTGGTAAAAATTGATTTACAGCCCAAACATATAACAACTGGATCACTTGTAGTATTATAGGGAATCTGTCACCAGGTTTTTGCAACCCCATATGGCAATAGCATAATTGTGACGCGAGTCACAGCAATAAATATACAGCTCTGGCAAAAATTAAGAGACCACTTTCAAATGTTCAGCTTGTCTGATTTTTCTCTTTATAGGTATATTTTTGAGTAAAATGTAAATTGTTCTTTTTGTCTACAAACTTCTGACAACATGTCTCCGAATTTCCAAGCAATAAATTTTGTATTTGTTTTCAAAATTGAAAAAAAAACAGTTCTTGCAGACCTCAAATAATGCTAAGGAAACAAGTTCATAATCATTTAGAAACATCAATACTAATGTTTTAACTCAGGAAGAGTCCTGAAATCAATATTTTGTGGAATAACCATGATTTTTAAAAACAGCTTTCATGCGTCTTGGTTTGCTTTCCACCAGTCTTTCAGACTACTTCTGGCGCAAAAATGTAAGCAGTTCTTTTTTGTTTGATGGCTTGTGACTATCCATCATCCTCTTGATTACATTCCAGAGGTTTTCAATGCGGTTCAGGTCTGGAGAATGGGCTGCCCATGACAGGGTTTTGATGTGGTGGTCTCTTAATTTTTGCCAGAGCTGTATATACTACTTACTGTAAGCAATGCGAGGTCAAACAATCCAAGGTCAGGTCCAGGAAATGGCGCAGTACGACAAAGGGAACTCAGAGACGAGGTGAGGAAAGCGAGAGAGACAAAACAGTTTACAGGGAGCAGGCACAAGCAAAGGGTCTGAGTCCGGGAAGAGAATCAAGTCAAGCAGGGTCAGGCACAGAGCAAAGAGGAATCAATGTTCCACAGGCAACAGCAAGTGTACGATTGACAGTGGGCGGTGGAAATAACATGCTTAAGTAGAAGCCTGATTAAGGAAAATGAACACAGGTGATTGCAGCACAGACTCAGCACAGACTGACAGACCCGACACAAAGTAACAAAAAGACAGAAACAGAGTGGAGATCATGACAATAATGTAAAGGCAGAGACACTGATACCAGTAGTGTCACATACTGAGTTGCCTGAAGTCATTTCGATAAAGTCACTGTTTTCTGCTGCAGATCTAGCAGTTCTCTGATTTCTGAGCAGGTTTAATAGTCCTCTAATGATACCTCCTGATTTTAATAAAGCTACACTAAGTAGACTAGTAAATGACACATCTGTGGAATCAGGGTCTCTCACTCTTCACCATGCTGCTCTCAGATTAGGTAGGAAAAACCTGGTGACAGGTTCTCTTTAACATGCTCACTACATCTCTTGATATATTGGGGTGTAATTGGTAAAATCATGTCACCTTTGGAAGAGTCTGCTGTTCTGGAACCTCATCAGCTCTGCTAATATGACATGACACCTCTAATCCATTTTAACAAATTCTGTACTCCAAAAATGGTGCTCCTTCCCTCCTGAGCTTTGCAATAAGCCTAAACAGTAGTTTCTGATGATGAAATGATGATTTTTACATTTAGACAAAAATTATGTTGCAAATTATTGGGTCTATTTTCTCCTATTTCCCCCTTTTTTAATTGAAAATTTTGGATCTAAAGGAACATTTTAGTGGATGATAAAACACGGTAATTTTTCATCTTTACGGCCAACCAGGGTGGCCATCAGGGCATTACTGCCCTGACTGGCATATGGGGCCCAATTAACAGAGGGGGCCTGCATCGGACCCCATCTCATCTCCTCACCAGGCTGTAGTGGCAGGATTCTGCCAGTGCAGTAACTGAACCTGCGTCTGAGACGCAGGTTCAGTTAAACTCTATTGCCATGCGAGCCTGCACGGCAATAGTTAAAAACTGCCAGCCATTCGGAGGCTGGCAGCTGATGTCAGTGTGCACGTCGCCGGCGTATGATGTCATTGTCATTCACCAGCGAGTGCGCACTTGAACTGCAAACAGGGAGCATCGCCGCAGGAGCGCGGCCAGGAAAGGAGACAGGTTTTTTTTATTTTTATTGAAAGTGGCATGGGGGCAGGATGGGAGACATGGTGGCAGGATGGTAGACACAGGAGGCAGGATGTAAACTCAGGGGGCAGGATGGAAGCACAGGGGCAGGATGAGAGACACGGAGACAGAATGGGAGCAGGATGGGAAACACAGGGGGCAGGATAGAGACACAGGGGGTAGGATGAGACACGGTGGCAGGATGGGAGACACAGTGGCATGATGAGAGACATATGTCATCCCCTGAAGAAGAAATGGTACACATTTCGAAACGCTTTGGGAAATAAATGGATTAATCTTTCTCTTAAATATTGGATTGGTGAATTTATCTGGTAGCGCACAAAAGTCCAAGAATTTATTCCAAAATCTGATGATGAGAGACATGGGAGAGGATGGGAGACACAAGGGGCAGGATGGAGACACAGGGGCAGGATGGGAGACACGGTGGCAGGATGGGAGACACGGGGGCAGGATGAGAGACATGGGGGCAGGATGAGAGACATGGGGGCAGGATGGAGACACATTGTCATGATCCATGCTGGATTAGGACTGAGATAAAGCACAGGTAACCTTTTTTTTTCTGTGCTTAGGTTTGGTTTTTGCCCCCGGTGGCCATTAGGATTATTGCACTGTGGTGTCTTTTGTTCTAAATTTGCCCCCTGGTGGTGGTGAGCGTCAATGGACTCTGTTTCTTTAGTTAAGTGCACATTTATAATGTGGGTGTGATTGCTAGTGTCACAGGTGTTGCAATCAGCATTGGTGATAGTATTCATTCCAACCATCCTTGGTGGAGGAAGGAGCTGGAGAACGTTCCTTGCAGCACTGTCTTAGCCCTGGTGTGGAAGGAGTCATAGGGGATTTCCTTGTAGCTCTGACAGAGCTTGATGGCAGCATTTCAGGATGAGAGCTGCATTCTGGTGGTGGACTCTGTTGCCGGAGCAAGTGCACAGAGTAAAGCTAAGTGGTGTTCCCCTGTTTGTGATTTCCCTTCATGTGTATTAGTACAGCGGTGGGGCCAGTGCCTGCGCCACCCAGCTCCCTAGCAAGGGATAGGTGTAGGGTGTGCTAGGGCAACAGGTATCCTGAGCGGCGCCTGGTGCGGAACCGACATAGGGAACGTTAGGAGCGTTAGGGACACTGACTCAGGGGAGTGCAGGAGGTCTCCACATCCCCTTTCCCTATCGCAGGGCCCACCATTGTAACTGTGGTCCCTCCCCCTTGTCTTGTTGTTTACAGTTACTGGCCTGCGGGCCGTGTCACACAGGACAGCTTCACGTGCCACGTCATGTTGTTTCAGTTACCGGCCTGCGGGCCGCGTCACACAGGACGGGTCCACGTGACATTATCACCAACCTACAACTTTTTTTTTTCTCTGCTGAGCCATGGATCCAGTTCAGACCTTTGCTCAAATCCTTCAGACCATTACTAATGAGATTAGGGGGCTGAGCGGAGGGTTGGTGTGGCAGCTTCGACTGTAGGTGGGCTCTTCGGCTTGGTTCAGGAACATGCTCAGTCAGAACCCAAGATCAATTCTTGGTATTCCAGCAAGCCTGTAAATTGTATTTCAGGCTGCGCCCTCGTTCATCAGGGAGTGAGGAGCAACGGGTGGGAATCATTATGTCCCTTCTTAAAGGGGATCCCAAATCCTGGACCATCTCCCTACCGGACGATTCTCCATCATTGGTGTCCGTGGACGAGTTTTTTGCGGCTTTGGCGCTTGTGAATGGGGATCCTGATGGCGTCACCCTGGTGGAATCTCGGATCTGTAGGTGTAAACAGGGAGCCCGGGTTGCGGAGGAGTACTGCTCAGAGTTTAGGAGATGGGCCACTAACACTCAGTAGAATGACCCTGCACTTAGGAGTCAATTTGTGCAGGGTTTGTCTCCAAAGTTGCTCTGGTGCAGTATGCTGTCCCCAGGTCGCTGGAGGCCGCCATGTCCCTTGCCATCCGGGTGGATAGACGCCTCAGGGAAAGACATATACAAAAAGTGCCCCCTGATGTCCTCGCTAGGGAGGAGGATCCACCAGTGTGGATGGAGGAACCCAGACAGCCCGGTGTTGTTGAGACAAAAAAGGGGGTGTCTGCGGCTCTTCGTGGTGAGGGGTATGCTTTTCCTGTGGGAAGCCTGGCCATTTTATGAGAGCCTGCCCATTTCATGCCAAGTCTCCAGACGAACCTATGCAAGTAGGAGGAGCTAGTTTGTGTACGGAGCTGCCTACGGTTTGGGGAGTGGTGTCAGCATGTTTGTACTGTGGGCAGACTGGTCATGTCCTGAAGGCTTGCCCTTTGCGCGCCAAATTATCTGTGCCATCTGAGAAGCCACATTCCCCTGGTCGCTTGGAGGGAGGCGACCAGAGAGTATACATTTCCTCCATTTTGCCCTCCCAAGGTACTATGTCAGCAGAGGTGTTGACTGGTGGCGTACCGGAGGTGATGGATTGGCGGGCGAGGGAAGTGGTCAGCTGGGGGGCACTCGTGTAAGGGCTGCTGCCTAGGAACTACTGTCTCTGCCATCTCTCTTCCACGTACCCCTTCCTCTCCAGTGAGAGCAGCAGATGTGCTGCAGGAGAGTAGGGGCAAGTCTCAACCCTCGCCTTTTCCCAACCCTGGGAGGGGCAGACCTCGTGGTGGAAGGGGTTGGAGGGTGGGGTACCCCTTGGTGAAGTGAGGGGGTGTGAGTGTGGTGACACAGGGGGACGCCTCTGCTGTCAATCCCAGAAAGAGTTCTCCAAATGGTGACAAACGAACGAGTGGCGATAAACGTTCAGGTCCGGACCTGTGTGTGAACGAGCGTGTATGGGTGGCCACCAAAAAACTTCCAGTGGAAGTGTGTTGTGGAGTGTTACCAGCTCATACCAAACATACACATACATAACTCGTTCCCCAGGTCAGTGCTTCAGAGATGTGTGGTGCCTCCAGAACAAATGTTGCCAATACCAGAGGGCTCGTTTGTCATCAACCTGACATGCAGGTAGTTGCTGGGGTGAACGCTGGGTCTGGGCGTCCCCGCTGTAGGTGGTTCCCTGATGGGGAGCGGTCTTGAGGGTCCAGAGGCCCCTCATTAAGAGGAGGGTACTGTCATGATCCATGCTGGATCATGACTGAGATAAAGCACAGGTGACCATTTTTTTTCTGTGCTTAGATTTGGTGTTTGCCCCCGGTGGCCATTAGGATTATTGCACTGTGGTGTCTTTTGCTCTAAATTTGCCCCCGGTGGTGGTGAGCGTCATTGCACTCTGTTTCTTTAGTTAAGTGCATATTTATAATGCAGGTGTGATTGCTGGCTCTGCTATAAAAGAGTCACAGGTGTTGCAATCAGCGTTGGTGATAGTATTCATTTCAACCATCCTTGGTGGAGGAAGGAGCTGGAGAACGCTCCTTGCAGCACTGTCTTAGCCTTGGTGTGGAAGGGGTCATAGGGGATTTCCTGGTAGCTCTGACTGAGCTTGGTGGCAGCATTTCAGGAGGAGAGCTGCATTCTGGTGGTGGACTCTGTTGCCGGGAGCAAGTGCACAGAGTAAAGCTAAGTGGTGTTCCCCTGTTTGTGTTTTCCCTTCGTGTGTATTAGTACAGCGGTGGGGCCATTGCATGCTCCACCCAGCTCCCTAGCAAGGGATAGGTGTAGGGTGTGCTAGGGCGATAGATATCCTGAGCCGTGCCTGATGCAGAACCGGCATAGGGAACGTTAGGAGCGTTAGGGACACTGACTCAGGGGAGTGCAGGAGGTCTCCACGTCCCCTTTCTCTATTGCAGGGCCCGACCACCATTGTAACTGTTGTCCCTCCCCCTGTCTTGTTGTTTACAGTTACCGGCCTGTGGACCGCATCACATAGGACAGCTTCATGTGCCGCGTCGTGGTGTTTCAGTTACTGGCCTGCGGGTCGTGTCACACAGGACGGGTCCATGTTGCACACATGCAGGATGGGAGACATGGGGCAGGATGGGAGACACATGGGCCAGGATGGGAGACACATGGGGCAGGAATATGGAGCAGGATGGAGACAGATGGATGGGTCAGGTAAGGAGAAAGTTTTTTTTATTTTTATTGAAAGCGTCAAGCCGCAATATGTTTCAACGGCAAGATGGAGACACAAGGACAATGTGCCTCCATCCTGCCTGGGGCAGAATGGAGACATGGTGCAGGATGGAGACACAGGGTGCAGGATGGAGACACAGGGGGATCAGGATGGAGACAGATGGGGCAGAATCATGGGGCAGGATGGAGACAGATGGGACAAGATAGAGACAGATGGGGCAGGATCATGGGGCAGGATGGAGACATGGGGCAGAATGGAGACACATGGTGCAGGATGGATACAATGGAGACAGATGGGGCATGATCACAGGACAGATGGGGCAGGATCACGGGACAGATGGGGCAGAATCATGGGGCAGAAGCAGAATGGATACTCATGAGGGCAGGATGGGAGAACATATGGGACCAGGATGGAAAAACATATGGCTGGAGCCAAGAATGAGACACCCTGGGGCCAGGATGGGTCCTCTTACCTGGCACCTATTACCCCCGGTCCTCTTACCCTCAGTCCTCTTACCTGGCGCCTTATGGAACGCACGCTCTGTCTGCAATAAGCTGTCATTTATCCATGACCTCTTTATCACCAACAAACTCTCCTTCCTTTCCATCACTGAAACCTGGCTCACTCCTACGGACACAGCCTCTCCAGCTGCGCTTTCCTATAGTGGATTTAATCTCTCTCACACCCCTCGCCCCAGCAACAAACGTGATGGAGGAGATGGCTTGCTCCTGTCTGATACCTGCTCCTTTACCCCAATTCAACTTCCACCCTCCGCTACTCTTCCCTCGTTCGAGGTGCACTCCATCCGCATCTATTCCCCCTCCAACCTCCAACTGGCTGTCATCTACTGCCCCCCAGAACTAGCCATCTCCACCTTTCTCAACCACTTCACCACCTGGCTACTCCATTTCCTCTCTGCTGACATCCCCACCATCATCATGGGCAACTTCAACATCCCGATTGACACTTCCACCTCAGCTGCCTCTAAACTTTTATCACTGTCTGCCTCCTTTGGCCTCACTCAGTGGTCCTCTGTGGCCACTCACAAAGATGGTCACACGCTGGACCTTATCTTCACCCGTCTCTGTTCCCTCATTAATCTCAATAACTCACCCCTCCCCCTGTCCGACCACAACCTACTAACATTCTCTTCCCTCTCCTCTCCGACTGCACAACCCCCACTCCACAAACTTGCTCACCCTCGCAGAAATCTCAAACACCTCAATTTACAATCACTCTCTGAGTCCCTTCTCCCTCTCACAGACCTAGCTTCCCTTCATGACACAGATGCTGCTGCCACCTTTTATAACACCACAATAACAGCAACACTTGATTCAGCCACCCCCTCACGCAGAGCAAAACTCGTACAATCAACCGGCAGCCCTGGCTGACCAGCCTGACCAAAGAACTGAGACAGGTTTCCAGGGCCGCTGAGCGGAGATGGAAGAGAACCCGTTCTACCGAGCACTTCAACGCATACAAGCAGTCCCTTGCCAGCTTCAAGTACACGCTCTCTGCCGCAAAACAAACTTACTTTGCATCCCTCATATCCTCACTGTTTCACAATCCTAAACAGCTTTTTAACACATTCAACTCTCTACTCCGTCCCAGAGCCCCTCCTCCATCTTCTCTCGTTTCTGCTGAAGACTTTGCCTCCTTCTTTAAGCAGAGGATCGATACGATCAGAGAAAACTTTGGCCCGCAGCCCCCAATGCCCCTCTTAGCCGCTCAGCCCTGTTCTTCCAAAACCAGCTTCTTCACCATGACAGAAGATCCGCTCTCCACCCTCCTGTCAAGATCACACCTCACCACTTGTGCACTTGCCCTGCTCCCGTCCCACCTCATCCCTAACTTTGCCACAATTTTCATCCCAACTCTAACACACCTCTTCAACCTTTCACTTACAAATGGTGTCTTTCCCTCATCCTTCAAACAAAACATGCCTCAATCACACCCATCCTCAAAAAGCCCTCCCTCGACCCATACTCTGTATCTAACTATCGCCCGATATCTCTTCTCCCTTACGCCTCAAAACTACTGGAACAGCATGTATATCTTGAACTGTCCTCCCACCTCTCCTCCTGTTCCTTCTTTGACCGGTTACAATCTGGCTTCCGACCCCATCACTCATCTGAAACTGCCCTAACTAAAGTCAGTAGCAACCTACTAACCGCCAAGAGCAAGCGACACTACTCTGTCCTCCTTCTCCTGGACCTGTCTTCTGCCTTCGACACTGTGGACCATTCCCTCCTGCTACAGATTCTCTCATCTCTTGGCATCACAGACTTGGCCCTATCCTGGATCTCATCAAACCTAACAGACATTTAGTGTCTCCCTCTCACACACCACCTCCTCACCTCGCTCCCTGTCTGTCGGTGTTCCTCAAGGCTCAGTCCTCGGACCCCTACTCTTCTCCATCTACACCTTCGGCCTGGGACAGCTCATAGAATCCCACGGCTTGCAGTACCACCTCTACGCCGATGACATGCAGATCTAACTATCTGGACCTGACCTCACCTCCATACTGATCAAAATCCCACAATGTCTGCCTGCTATTTCAGCCTTCTTTTCTGCTTACTTTCTCAAACTGAACATGGACAAAACAGAATTCATCATCTTTCCCCCATCTCACTCTACCCCTCCACCAGACCTAGCCATCAATGTCAATGGCTGCTCTCTTTCCCCAGTCCCGCACGCTCGGTGCCTTGGGGTGATCCTTGACTCTGCCCTCTCTTTCAATCCACATACCAAGCCCTTGCCTCCTCCTGACCCACCGCAAAATCAAAAATATTTCCCAGATCAGCGCATTCCTCAACCATGAAACCACAAAATTACTAGTGCACGCCCTTATCATCTCCCGCCTCGACTACTGCAACCTCCTACTCTCTGGCCTCCCCTCCAGCACTCTGGCACCACTTCAGTCTGTCCTACACTCTGCTGCCATACTAATCCACCTGTCTCCCCGCTATTCCCCAGCCTCCCCCCTATGCAAGGCCCTTCACTGGCTTCCTATTGTCCAGAGGCTCCAGATCAAAACCCTAACCTTGACATACAAAGCCATCCACAACCTGTCTCCTCCGTACATCTGTAACCTACCGGTACCTACCCACACGCAACCTTCGATCCTCTCAAGATCTCCTTCTCTACTACCCCTCATCTCTTCTTCCCACAACCGCATACAAGACTTCTCCCATGCTTCCCCCATACTCTGTAAAGGGGGTTTTACACTAAGCGATATCGCTAGCAATATCGCTAAAATGTCACTGGTTTTGTGACGTTATAGCGATATTGCTAGCGATATCGCTATGTGTGATACTTACCAACGACCGGCTCCCCCGCTGTCCATCGCTGATCGCGCGAGAATGTCCGGCTCCATTTCTCGTCGGGCGCTTCCTGCTGAGACTTCCTGCTGTGTGAGACGAGCGACGCTGGACGCGGGCGGGAGGACGTCAGGATCGCTGTGTGTGAAAGGTGAGTATCGTGCGCTGCGTCGCTGCTGCATCGCTGTGAGGTCTTTCTGTATGAAAGCTCACTAGCGATCATTTAGCGATGCACCAGCGATCCTGACCGGGTCGGATCGCTGGTTGGATCGCTGGTGCATCGCTAAATGTAAAAGGGCCTTAACTCTCTGCCGCAACACATCAGACTCTCACCAACAACGGAAACCTTCAAGAAGAACCTGAAGACCCACCTGTTCCGACAAGACTACAGCCTGCAATGATCCTCGGTCTACTGAACCACTGCACAACCAGCTCCACCCTCTCCTAGTGTATTCTCACCCATCCTTGTAGACTGTGAGCCCTCACGGGCAGGGTCCTCTCTCCTTCTGTACTTGTGTGCCCCTTGTCTTGCACATGTTTATTGTACTTGTCTATATTTCCCCTTTTCCCTGTAAAGTGCCATGGAATAAATGGCGCTATATAAATGTATAATAATAATAATAATAATAATAATAATAATAATAATATTACCATAATGGCTAATTAACCCCTTCCTGACATCCGACGTACTATCCTGTCCACGGTACCCGAGCCCGTATGACCGTGGACGGGATAGTACGTCTACCGCGATCAGCGGCGCCCATGTGGTGAGCGCCGCTGATCGCGGCCGGGTGTCAGCTGATTATCACAGCTGACACCCGGCACAATGTGTCAGGGGCGGTCACGGACCGCCCCCGACACGTTAACCCCTTGCACACCGCGATGAAACACGATCGCGGTGTACCGGGGGTTAAAGGGAAGCATCGGCAGGGAGGGGGCTCCCTCCGTGCTTCCCTGAGCCCCCCACGGCAGCGCAATGTGCAGCGCTGCTGCTGGGGGCTCCTTTCCTCCAGGCCCCCGAATCCAAGATGGCGACGGGGGCCTTCGGGGGCCTGAGGAAGCTGGCTTCCTCAGTGCCTGCAAAGCGCAGGCATGAGGAAGTCTTCTTCAATGCCTGTGACAGATTGCTGATCTGTCACAGTGATCTGTGATGTGACAGATCAGCGATCTGTCACAGGACAGTGATGTCCCACCTGGGACTATTTAATAAAGTAAAAAAAAATAAAAAAAAGTGTAAAAATAATTAAAAAAAAATCGCCAAATATATTAGAAAAAAAAAAAATATTACCCCAATAAATCCATTTTTTGGAAATAATAAAAAAAAACAATAAAAGTACACATATTAGGTATCGCTGCATCCGTAACGACCCGCCCTATAAAACTGTCCCATTAGTTAACCCCTTTAGCGAACCCCTTAAAAAGTAAAAATAAAAAACGAAGCAAAAAATAATGATTTATTATCATACTGCCAAACAAAAAGTGTAATAACGCGCAATCAAAAAGATGCATATAAATATCCATGGTACCGCTGAAAACGTCATCTTGTCCCGCAAAAAACGAGCTGCCACACAGCATCATCAGCGAAAAAATAAAAAAGTTATAGCTCGCTGAATAAAGCAATGCAAAAATAATTATTTTTTATATAAAATAGTTTTCATTGCATAAAACTGACAAAAACATAAAAAAAGACCTAAATGAGGTATCGCTGTAACCGTACTGACGTGAAGAATAAAACCTCTTTATCAATTTTACCGCACGCGGAACGGTGTAAACGCACCCCCCCAAAAGAAATTCATGAAACGCTGGTTTTTGTTCATTCTGCGTCCCAAAAATCAGAATAAAAAGCGATCAAAATATTCCACGTGCCCGAAAATGGTACCAATAAAAACGTCAACTCGTCCCGCAAAAAATAAGACCTCACATGACTCGGTGGGTCAAAATACGGAAAAATTATAGCTCTCAATATGTGGTGATGCAAAAACTATTTTTACAATAAAAAGCGTCTTTTAGCGTGCGACAGCCGCCAAACATAAAAACCGCCATAAATAGTAAATCAAACCCCCCGTTATCACCCCCTTAGTTAGGGAAAAATAATAAAATAAAAAAAATGTATTTATTTCCATTTTTCCATTAGGGTTAGGGTTAGGGTTAGGGCTAGGGGTGTGTTGGGGTAGGGTAAGGGCTAGGGTTAGGGTTAGGGCTAGGGTTAGGGTTAGGGTTAGGGCTAGGGCTAGGGTTAGGGTTAGGGGTGTGTTGGGGTTCGGGTTGGAGTTAGAATTGGGGGTTTCCACTGTTTGGGCACATCAGGGGCTCTCCAAATGCAACATGGCGTCTGATCTCAATTCCAGCCAATTCTGAGTTGAAAAAGTCAAATGGTGCTCCTTCCCTTCCAAGCTCTGCTATGCGCCCAAACAGTGTTTTACCCCCACATGTAGGGTATCAGCCTACTCAGGACAAATTGCAAAACAATTTTTGGGGTCCAATTTCTCCTGTTACCCTTAGGAAAATAAAAAATTGGGGGCAAAAATATCATTTTTGTGGAAAAAAATGATTTTTTTATTTTCACGTCCGAGTGTTATAAACTTCTGTGAAGCACTTGGGGGTTCAAAGTGCTCACCACACATCTAGATAAGTTCCGTGGGGGGTCTAGTGTCCAAAATGGGGTCACTTGTGGGGAGTTTCAATAGTTTAGGTACATCAGGGGCTCTCCAAACGCACATGACACCCGCAGACCATTCCATCAAAGTCTGCATTCCAAAACCTCACTGCTTCCCTTCCGAGCCCCGACGTGTGTCCATACAGTAGTTTTCTCCCACATATGGGGTGTCAGCATACTCAGGACAAATTGGACAACAACTTTTGGGGGTCCAATTTCTCCTGTTACCCTTGGGAAAATGAAAAAATTGGGGACTAATTGATCATGTTTGTGGAAAAAAATACGATTTTTTTATTTTCATGCCCGGGCATTATAAACTTCTGTGAAGCCCTTGGGGGTTCAAAGCGCTCACCACACATCTAGATAAGTTTCTTAGGGGGTCTCGTTTCCAAAATGGGGTCACTTGTGGGGGTTTCCACTGTTTAGGTACATTAGGGGCTCTCCAAAGGCAACATGACACCCGCAGACCATTCCATCAAAGTCTGCATTCCAAAACGTCACTACTTCCCTTCCGAGCCCTGACGTGTGTCTATACAGTAGTTTTATCCCACATATGGGGTGTCAGCGTACTCAGGACAAATTGGACAACAACTTTTGGGGTCCAATTTCTCCTGGTACCCTTGGAAAAATAAAAAAATGGTGACTAAAAGATCATGTTTGTGGAAAAAATACGAATTTTTTATTTTCACGCCCGGGTGTTGTAAACTTCTGTGAAGCACTGGGGGGTTCAAAGTGCTCACCACACATCTAGATAAGTTCCTTGGGGGGTCTAGTTTACAAAATGGTGTAATTTGTGGGGGGTTTCCACTGTTTAGGTACATTAGGGGCTCTCCAAAGGCAACATGACACCCGCAGACCATTCCATCAAAGTCTGCATTCCAAAACGTCACTTCTTCCCTTCCGAGCCCCGACGTGTGCCCATACAGTAGTTTTCTCCCACGTATGGGGTATCAGCATACTCAGGGCAAATTGGACAACAACTTTTGGGGTCCAATTTCTCCTGGTACCCTTGGGAAAATAAAAAAATGGTGACTAAAAGATCATGTTTGTGGAAAAAATACGAATTTTTTATTTTCACGCCCGGGCGTTGTAAACTTCTGTGAAGCACTGGGGGGGTCAAAGTGCTCACCACACATCTAGATAAGTTCCTTAGGGGGTCTAGTTTCCAAAATGGTGTCATTTGTGGGGGGGTTCCACTGTTTTGGTACATCAGGAGTTTTCCAAAAGCGACATGGTGTCCGATCTCAATTCCAGCCAAAAACGTCAAATGGCGCTGCTTCCCTTCCGAGCTCTGCCATGCGCCCAAATAGTGGTTTACCCCCACATGTGGGGTATCAGCGTACTCAGGACAAATTGCACAATAACTTTTAGGGTCCTGTTACCCTTGGAAAAATAAGAATTGAGGGTGAAAAGATCATTTTTGTGGAAAAAATATGATTTTTTAATTGTATGGCTTTATGTTATAAACTTCTGTGAAGCCCATGGGGGTTCAAAGTTCTCACCACACATCTAGATAAGTTCCTTAGGGGGTCTAGTTTCCAAAATGGTGTCATTTGTGGGGGGTTTCCACTGTTTTGGTACATCAGGGGTTTTCCAAACGCGACATGGTGTCCGATCTCAATTCCAGCCAAAAACGTCAAATGGCGCTGCTTCCCTTCCGAGCTCTGCCATGCGCCCAAATAGTGGTTTACCCCCACATGTGGGGTATCAGCGTACTCAGTACAAATTGCACAATAACTTTTAGGGTCCTGTTACCCTTGGGAAAATAAAAATTGGGGTGAAAAGATCATTTTTGTGGAAAAAATATGATTTTTTAATTGTACCGCTGTACGTTATAAACTTCTGTAAAGCCCTTGTGGGTTCAAAGTTCTCACCACATATCTAGATAAGTTCCTTGGGGGGTCTAGTTTCCAAAATGGTGTCACTTGTAGGGGGTTTCCACTGTTTAGGTACATCAGGGACTCTCCAAACGTGACATGGCGTCCAATCTGAATTCCAGCCAATTTTGCATTGAAAAAGTCAAACGGCGCTCCTTCCATTCTGAGTTCTGCCATGCGCCGAAACAGTCGTTCCCCCCCACATATCAGGTATCTGCGTACTCAGGACAAATTGCTCAATAACTTTTGCAGTTCAATTTCTCCTGTTACCCTTGGTAAAATAAAAAAAATTGAACCTGAAGTATTTTTTTTATGAAAAAAAGTTAGATGTTCATTTTTTTTTAAATATTCAAAAAAATTCCTGTGACGCACCTAAAGGGTTAATAAACTTCTTGAATGTGGTTTTGAGCGCCTTAAGGGGTGCAGTTTTTAGAATGGTGTCACTTTTGGGTATTTTCTATCATATAGACCCCTCAAAGTGGCTTCAAATGTGATGTGGTCCTAAAAATAAAATGGTGTTGTAAAAATGAGAAATCGCTGGTCAACTTTTAACCCTTATAACTTCCTAACAAAAAAAAATTTTGGTTCCAAAATTGTGCTGATGAATTGTGCTGATGTGGGAAATGTTAGTTATCAAGTTTTTTGTGTGCCGTATCTCTGTGATTTAAGGGCAAAAAAATTCAAAGTTGGAAAATTGCGAAATTTTCAAAATTTTCTCACAAATAAACGCAAGTTATTTGAATGAAATTTTACCACTAACATGAAGTACAATATGTCTCAAGAAAACAATGTCAGAATCACCGGGATCCATGGAAGCGTTCCAGAGTTATGACCTCATAAAGGTACAGTGGTCAGAATTGTAAAAATTGGCCCGGTCATGAACGTGCAAACCACCCTTGGGGGTGAAGGGGTTAAGGGATATTATTACTGCAGTGATGTATTTATTTTATTTTTTGAGGATACTGTTTTAAATGGGGATGCGATCCTGTTACTGTGCAGAGTGACACTATGTCGCCTTTTTTCTTCATCTGATATAGTTTAGAAGTTGGGGAAAAAAATTAAGTAATATATTCTGCAAGTGGAGCTCTAGATAACTGTGTTATTTCCTGCAGAGACGAGCCCTGGCTGGATGAAGATGAAAAGCAAAGATGAAGGACTTCACCTAGAGATGTCACTGGTGAGTCAGTGTATTACCTTTACACTGACACTATACACTGTATACTATATACAGCGGTCCTGTGTACAATGTCACCAGTGATCACTGTATTACCTTGACACTGACACTATATTCAAAGCTCCTGTGAATAATGTCATAGATCAATGTATAACCTTTACAATATATACAGTTTTCATGTGTATAATGTCACTGTTGATCACTGTATTACCTGTACACTGATACTGTATACAGAGCTCCTGTGTATAATGCTACCGGTAATCACTGTATAACCTGTACACAGACCCTGCATACTAAGTACAGATCTTCTGTGTATAATGGCACTTATGGTGATATTAGTACTGTGTTTTTTTTTATTAATGATCAGTATTGTAGTATTCAGTCACTATGTGGTGGTAATATGTTGTCCGGCCATGGCGTGGTGGTATTTGTTCCTTGTATGTGCTATTATTTGGTCCCTATGTGGTGGTAAAATGTGGTCTGGTCATGATGTGGTGGTATTTGTTCCTTATATATGGTATTATTGATCACCATGTGGTGGTAATAAGTGATCTGGACATGGTGGAGTGGTATTTGTCCCTTGTATGTGATATTAGTCAGTCATTGTGGTGGTGTTATGTTGTCTGGACATGGTGTGACGTTATTTGTTCCACATAGGTCTCTATGTGGTGGTAATATGGTGTCTGGTCATGGTGCGGTGGTATTTGTCCCTTGTATGTGATATTATCGGTCATTTTAAAAATTTAAAAATGAATAAAAATATGCCTAAATTGTATTGGATATTTTAACAAATGATTAATAGGATAGAGTAGAGCTCGGCCAAAAGAGTCTATCTTGTCGTGGTGGTGGCGGCTTAAAATATCTTTTGGCCAAAACAAATGCTGCTGGCTATATGTGTGATCTGGTGATGGGAACTGTTAATGTGTGATTGGTGAGAAGTGGAGTTTTTCCATGATAGAGTGGTGGGCTGTGGACAGTTTGAGGGGTGGAAGCGGGGCTGGGGTTGAGCCTGGGTGGAGTCTCAAGGGGGCCCCAAATTTGCCAGTGTAGGGCCCCAAAATTCCTAGTGGCAGCTCCTGTGGTTTCATAATGCTCTCCACACCACTAGATGATTTCCTAGAGGGGTATATTGTATACAAATGGGGTCATTTATGAAGAAGAAGAATAAAGAGCTAATGAAAAACAAATGAAAAATTCCAAAAACTAAACAAAAAAAGGACATAGATGCAAAAATTAATAAGGCCCTTTATGTTTCTCCTGAGCATATAACACAATATTCATCTGTAAAGAAAAATATCCCATTCACAGTATATATTATACTATACAGCAATATTTATGTTGAGATTTCTGAAATGTTCTGGGACAAATAACAGAGAATTTGTAGCGTTGTCACATGAAATGTTGTACATGACCAACACTGATCTTGTTGAGTAAACTTCTATTGTTTCTTGTAGTGAGCATGTCTTCAGATTTATAGAAAGAAATGAAATACTATAATATGTCATTGTAATACATTGCTTGTCATGGAAGCTCAGGCCTGTTGAGACTTGACTCTACTGACCTCGAGCTTCCTCATGGGGCTCTTATAGTGAAATAGCCTTCAGGCTCTTGACTTGGTCTCCTTATCAAATTGAAGACCAGCCATTACTGACCTGCACAGCAGTTAATGTTTATGTGCTTATGGGAAATTCCAAAGGACATCATAAAGGAATAGTAGAAATCTGACAACTTACATATAGAACCAAATTTTAATGATAAAAGTGGAGCTTAATAAATATGTTTCTTCTCTTACTCTTAAAATCATGATCACACTATTGTTATGCTATATCCAGTCTGATTACCTTCTAGCAATGTTTGCTGGAGGGGACATGTACGATGATGTACATTATCTCTAAAGACTTTCAGAATAGCACAAAAATCATTATTAATTTTCTATTTTCTCCTTAAATCTGTTGGATGTTAAATCATCTAAATACAGTAATTTCTTTAGTATATTAATGATTGCTGCTGTCAAACTCTACCTTTATTTTCAGGGGAAAACGGGACTTCTTGTAAAGTTAATCAAATGCTACATCGGTAATGGAACCATCAGGGTACATTAGTTTAATATGCACAGTTTTTTTATAGTAAAGGGCTAGTTGTCAGAAAATTAGTTTTCCTTGTGAAGGACAGTATGCTCATATAGTGAATAGAAACTTATAAGAAAGGATGTTCTTTCTCCAAATAGCTTCATGCATACTGTATATCTCTATAATACTGAAAGGTCTATAGTTTTGTTAGCTTAAAAAATGGGCAGTGAATTTTACAAATCAAGACTAAAAATTTACATTTCATTCTGAAGTCTGTTGAGTATACATTTCTATAAAATCTTCACTGATCAGCCATATCTTTACTAATCTGAAACATGTCAAGGGGTGGGATATATGATGTACACCATAGCAGCAAACTATTATCATCAATATGTTTTATATGTAAATACAGTAACAGTGAAGAGTTTGGACACACCTGTTCATGTAATGGTCTTGAAGGTTTTGACATGCTTGGTAACTAGTGTTCTCTCAGAATGTGTCTTCAGCGCTGCTGCTGCTGCCCGGACGGATCAATGCATCCAGCCATCTCCTGAAAGCGTAGACTACCAAATTTTCATCAAGATCAACAAGTCATGGATCTCCAATGACTGTAACCCCTTAACCCCCAAGGGTGGTTTGCACGTTCATGACCAGGCCAATTTTTACAATTTTGACCACTGTCCCTTTATGAGGTAATAACTCTGAAACGCTTCCATGAATTCCGGTGATTCTGACAATGTTTTCTCATGACATATTGTACTTCATGTTAGTGGTAAAATTTCATTGGTATAACTTGCGCTTATTTGTGAAAAAAACGGAAATTTGGCGAAAATTTTGAAAATTTCACAATTTACCAACTTTGAATTTTTATGCCCTTAAATCACAAAGATACGGCACACAAAAAACTTAATAAGTAACATTTCACACATGTTTACTTTACATCAGAACAATTATGGAACCAAAATTTTTTTTTGTTAGGAAGTTATAAGGGTTAAAATTTGACCAGCGATTTCTCATTTTTGCAAAACCATTTTATTTGCACGGACCACATCACATTTGAAGCCACTTTGAGGGGTCTAGATGATAGAAAATACCCAAAAGTGACATGATTCTAAAAACTGCACCCCTTAAGGTGCTCAAAACCACATTCAATAAGTTTATTAACTCTTCAGGTGCTTCACAGAAATTTTTTGAATATTTAAAAAAAATGAACATTTAACTTTTTTTTCACAAAAATAATACTTCAGGTTCAATTTTTTTTATTTTACCAAGGGTAAATGGAGAAATTGGACTGGAAAAGTTATTGTGCAATTTGTCCTGAGTACGCTGATACCTGACATGTGGGGGGGAACCACTGTTTCGGAGCATGACAGAGCTCAGAAGGGAAGGAGCGCCGTTTGACTTTTTAAATGCAAAATTGGCTGGAATTCAGATCGGATGCCATGTCATGTTCGGAGAGCCCCTGATGTGCCTAAACAGTGGAAAACCCCACAAGTGACCCCATTTTGGAAACTAGACCCCCCAAGAAACATATCTAGATATGTGGTGAGAACTTTGAACCCACAAGGGCTTCACAGAAGTTTATAACGTACAGCGGTATAATTAAAAAATCATATTTTTTCCACAAAAATGATCTTTTCACCCCCAATTTTTATTTTCCCAAGGGTAACAGGACCCTAAAAGTTAGTGTGCAATTTGTCTTGAGTACGCTGATACCCCATATGTGGGTGTAAACAACTATTTGGGTGCATGTCAGAGCTCGGAAGGGAAGCAGCGCCATTTGACTTTTTTGGCTGGAATTGAGATCGGACACCATGTCGCGTTTGGAAAGCCCCTGATGTGCCAAAACAGTGGAAACCCCCACAAATGACACCATTTTGGAAACTAGACCCCCCAAGAAAATTATCTAGATGTGTGGTGAGAACTTTGAACCCCCAAGGGCTTCACAGAAGTTTATAACGTACAGCCGTACAATTAAAAAAATCATATTTTTTCCACAAAAATGATCTTTTCACCCCCAATTCTTACCTTTCCAAGGGTAACAGGACCCTATAAGTTATTGTGCAATTTGTCCCGCGTACACTGATACCCCATATGTGGGTGTAAATGACTATTGGGCGTATGGCAGAGCTCGGAAGGGAAGCAGCGCCATTTGACGTTTTTGGCTGGAATTGAGATCGGACAACATGTCGCGTTTGGAAAGCCCTTGATGTACCTAAACAGTGGAATCCCCCCACAAGTGTCCCCATTTTGGAAACTAGACCCCCTAAGGAACTTATCTAGATGTGTGGTGAGCAATTTGAACCCCCCAGTGATTCACAGAAGTTTATAACACCTGGGCGTGAAAATAAAAAAATCGTATTTTTTTCCACAAACATGATCATTTAGTCCCCAATTTTTTTTATTTTCCCAAGGGTATCAGGAGAAAATGGACCCAAAATGTTGTTGTCCAATTTGTCCTGAGTACACTGATACCCCATATGTGGGAGAAAATTACTGTATGGGCACACGTCGGGGCTCAGAAGGGAAGTAGTGACGTTTTGGAATGCAGACTTTGATGGAATGGTCTGCGGGTGTCATGTTGCCTTTGGAGAGCCCCTGATGTACCTAAACAGTGGAAACCCCCCACAAATGACACCATTTTGGAAACTAGACCCCATAAGGAACTTATCTAGATGTGTGGTGAGCACTTTGAACCCCCAAGGGCTTCACACAAGTTTATAATGCCCGGGCGTGAAAATAAAAAAATCGTAGTTTTCCACAAACATGATCATTTACTCTCCAATTTTTTTATTTTCCCAAGGGTACCAGGAGAAATTTATTTCCAAAAAATGAATTTATTATGGAATATTTTTTAAAAAAATTTATTTAGCGATTTTTAAAAAATTATTTTTACACTTTTTTTTAACTTTATTAGGTTGTCCCAGGGGGGACATCACTGTCCTGTGACAGATCTCTGATCTGTCACATCACAGATCACTGTGACAGATCAGCGATCTGTCACAGGCATTGAAGCAGACTTCCTCTTGCCTGCGCTTGGCAGGCACTGAGGAAGCCTGCTCCCTGCAGGCCCCCGAAGGTCCCCGTCGCCATCTTGGATCCGGGGACCTGCAGGGAAGGAGCCCCCCGCAGCAGCGCTGCACATTGCGTTGCTGTGGGGGCTCAGGGAAGCACGGAGGGAGCCCCCTCCCTGCTGATGCTTCCCTTTAACCCCCGATACACCGCAATCGTGTTTGATCGCTGTGTGCAAGGGGTTAACATGTCGGGAGCGGTTCGTGACCACCCCTGACACATTGTGCCAGGTGTCAGCTGTGATAATCAGCTGACACCCGACCACGATCAGCGGCGCTCACCACGTGGGCACCGCTGATCGCTGTGACGTACTATCCCGTCCCTGGGAATTAAGTCCCAGGGCACATGGACGGGAAAGTACGTCACATGGCAGAAAGGGGTTAAGGCTATGTGCACACATTACGGAATTCCCGGAGAAGTTACCGCGGGAATTTCGGAATTCCATTCCGCGGCAAAGCCGCATTTTAATTTCCCGCGATTTTCCAGCGGAAAAACTAGTGATTTGCAAGTCTAATTAGCTTGCAGAACACTAGCGTTTTCCAAGCGATCTGTAGCATCGCTTGGAGAACTGATTGACAGGTTGGTCACACTCGTCAAACATAGTGTTTGACAAGTGTGACCAAGTTTTTTCTATTGAGGCTGGCTATGCGGCATCAGTAGTAAAAAGATCTAATGTTAAAAATAATAAAAAAATTAAAAATGGTGTTTTTCTCAACTTCCAACGTCCCGCGCAGCATTCCCGATCCTGGCAATGCTCCCAGCAAGTCCCTATCCCAGTGATGCATTGCGACAATGATCTTTCATGACCTTGCGAGACCGCTACGATATTGCGAGACTGCAACGTTATCAAAGGTCATTGGCGCAATGCATCACTGATAACGGGACCTGCCGGTAGCATCGCTGAAGCCTGGTGACGCTGCGAGGGACATCGGAAGGTAAGAATATGCTGATTTTTTTATTTTAGTTCTATTTTTTACAGGGATATGGTACCCAGAGCCTGGAGGACAGTCTCCTTTCCTCCGGACCGTGGGTACCATCCGCAAATGTTCTGCTTAATTTTCTCATGGTGGGCACAGCCACATGCGGAAAGTAAGCAGAACAATGCATTCCTATGGGTGCAGAATCGCCGCGATTCCGCAAAATTAATGAGCCTGCTGCGTACTTTTTCACAATGCGATTCTGCCGCGGGAAAATATGCAGCATTAGCACAGCATTGTGGAATTCCATAGGATTGCATGGGATGATGTTTTTTTGCGTTTTCACGGCAAAATTGCGCTATTAAAATAGTCGTGAAAATGCAAAAAAAATGCTACATGTGAACATAGCCTTACACCCCAGTCTCAGACTGAGCAGACTAGGTAATGGTGTAGTTTTTTGTGTGCTGCATTGATCTCTCGTTTTTGCAGTCAGTGACAACATTGTCATGGCTTCTGTGCCTGTTGTTGATGTTACAAACAATTTTTTGAAATGTGGAGACTGCATGTTGGTTCCCCATCAAGCGGGTTGCCTGTTGTGGAAGAGGTGTCAGACCCTCATTATCCTGCTTTTACACTGGGGAAATAGATGCCACTTTAGTACTGTGTGGCAATAATTTTATGAAATGTTTGGACTTCAAGTTCGGTCTCCTTCATGTGTGTTGCCTGTAGCAGTAGGGGGTCTCAGTCTTGCAGGTCTGCACTTACATTCAGTCAACTACCTGTGTTACTATGCTTAAATTTTCTAACATTAGTGTTCTAACAAGCTCATATTTGTGCCACCTGAATGTGACTGGGTAAAAAAACAGTTTGAGCTTTTGCATGATGTGTCAGGGCTCCCATCAAAGAAGGCTTACACCGCTTCCTCACCCACCTCATCTTAATTGAAACTTCAATTCAAAAATTTCTACTATAGATCAATTAATGCCACTTTTCCTGGTGTCTTGGCAGGCACGGTACCGTATAGGGAATGTGCCTCTGACTGCAGAGTCCCTGGATAATAAGCTGGAAAGAAACTCTGTGCAGTGCCCATTTCCCCCTCCCACTAATCCCCCAGGTGATGCCATAATTGGGACGCCCAACTGACCAACGGGAAGAAGGAGGAAGGAGCATCCGGCCACACCCTCAGGGGTTAAATTCAGGTGCCTAGGGTTGGCGACTTCCTCTTTCTCCCCGGCTGCCCCCTGGAAGCTTTTGTCCAACCCTCTCTCCCTCATAGATTCGCGGATGTGCTGCTCGACTATGGTTTAACATGTTATTATCAGCAGAAGCAGTTTTTTTTTCTTGTTCCCTGCCTAACGCTCTCCCTGTTCAGAATCAGCAACAGCACCTCTCCCTATTGTAAGATCGGCAGAAGTAAGATGGCGGTCGGCATTCACAGCCTTTTATACCCACTGTGATGCCACACAAAGCCAGCCAATCACTTCAATGCCCTTCTCTAAGATGGTGCTGGCTGCTGCGCATGTCATCGCGTTGCCCACAGTGTGCATCCTCCATCATTGAGTGAGAAAAGGCACTGAAAGCATCATTTGAAACGCGACTTTGGCGCGCTGATCGGCGACCTCATGGCCGACCTCACACTAGGGTCGGGTTTCGTCGGCGAAACCCGACTTTGGCGAAAGTCGGCGATTTTTGAATCTGACTGATCTGTTTCACTCAACTCTAATATATAATAATGACAATACAAAGATGATATCAACCCCCCAATTATCACCCCACTTGCCACCGCACCAGGGGAAGTGGGTAGAGCCTGGCAAAAACCCAGAATTGGCGCATCTAATAGATGTGCCTTTTCTGGGGTGGCTGTGGGCTGGGGGCTCCTTATCAGCCAGAGAATTCCAGCCCCCAGCTGTCTGCTTTAGCCTGGATTGTTGTCAAAAACAGGGTGGAAGGGAATCCAAATAATTATAAAATACGGCTTATGAACGCCTCTATTTTTGATAACCAGCCTTGCTGAAGCTGACAGCTAAGACTGGCAGCCAGCAGCTGTCAGTTTTGCATGGCTAGTTATCCAAAATACAGGGAAACTTCTCGTCATTTTTTATTATAATTATTTTTTTTTTTAGTGCAGGTGGCTGATGAATAAAGATGAGCAAACCTTTCAAAGTTTGGGGTTTTTTTCAACGAATGTCCCAAAATTTTCAGGGGGGGGGGAGCAAAAAGCTGCCAAAACAGCTCAAATTATAGGCGGACACCAGGAGAAGTGGCATCAATTGACCCAGAGTACAAATAGTATAATTGTGCAGCAAGGATGCCTGGGACATGGCCTGAGAAAGGGCTTGTACCAGCATTTCTAGCTTAAACATTGATCAGTAACAGGTGGATGTGTGACAGGTGTAGGCCTGGTGCTCTGAGAGCCCTGCCAAATTCAGGCAAGACACATAAAGGAGCAACTTGGAGTGGAAACATTTCCAAAAATTAGGGGCAGACTGTCACAGGTGTGTCAGGTGTGACAGACAGTCATCCTGGATCCAGCTGTAGAAGGTCTTTGCGATTAGCTCAAGCACCTTCTTGATTTTCGTATCTCTGTTGTGGATCGAGATCCCTCTCGCTTTTGGACCCAACAATTACTTCTACCTTCTGCTGCTAAGTAGACACCTGTGCTGGAGATTTATATTCATTCCATGGCTGCAGCAAGTTGCTGGTGTTAGCTCTTACATGTCTCTGTCTATTTGGATGTAGTAACAGTCAGTTAGTTCCCTCTCAGAGGACTCTTGGAGGATTGCTGGCGTGACATCTTGGTTGTCTTCTTAAGCTAAGTATCCCCTTGCTTGTCTACCCTCTTTGTCTTTAGTTGTAGTGGGGATTGACTCGCGCTTACCCCATCACCTCCCTAACCAGGGACTTTTGCTAGGGTCAGACAGGGATTAGGTTCCTGCTTGGTGATAGGTGCAGAACCTATATACGGATGGCTAGGGCAGTCAGGGTGATTTATGTCTGCCTAGGGGTGGGGGTCTCCACTCCCCACTTAGCTAGTGTTTGGGTTCCCCCCTCCCTTTCTCCATTGTTGTGTACTTATCCATCTCCCAGCGTGACGCGACTGCACAAACCTGTGTGACGTAAACAGTACCTTCCCGCCTCCCACCAATCCCGTAATAACCAAACACAGACAGGCCTGGATGGGTTGAACAGGTCGGTCACAGTTTATTAAATTTATAAGCAGAGAGAGGCAAGTACAATTCGCAACGGACTCATAGCTGGAAGCCCTGTCACTGACCACTGGGCAAGCAAGCTAATAAGTGGTTACGAATCTTTGCCCCCCTCTACACTACCGCTGTGACGTAGTAACAACAATAACAAGGTGAATAGTAATTATGATTTTTTATTTTTCTTATAATAACAGGAAATTCCTTGAAAAAGCTAAAAAGGCGAAACGTGCGTCGGACTCCAGGAATTCTGTGAACAGGTGATTAAATGGGTATGTGCTCATGTTATATGTGATTACCAGCATGGGGATTTTTTCCTCTATATGGCACTTTGCACTTTACAGACCACTATGGGTCTAGGTGGATATATGCTTATATGCTGATATATTTTTACACTTTACCATTACCTGTATCCATTCCTTTATTCCTGTATTTGTGTGTATTTCACTTGGGTATACATTCCTTCCTCTTACTTGTATTTTGTTTGTTTATTTATCTATGATATGAATTTACTTAATAAAATTTATTTTTTATTTATGATATATATCTCTTTGTGAGTGGTGTGTTTATGATACTTTGTATCCACTTTTTGGTCTATGTATTTCACACGCCCCTGTACTTTATGCATGCTGGGAAGTCCTTTATGGTGAAGGTTCCCCTACCGCATTAGTATGTTTTTGGCCATTTTTGTGGTTGATACTATACCACCTTACATGGTGACACAGAAGGAAGGTAAAGAGGAAGGTGCAGATGACTTTGAAGAGGAGGTGATGGATGACCCAGTTCTGGACCCGGATTGGCATCCATTGGGGGAGGAGGGTGGCGCTGGCAATAGTTCAGATAAGGAGAAGGATCCGCAGCAGGCATTGACATCGCAGCAGCGGTTATCTAGCAGGCCCGTAGCTGTCCTAAAACGTGGAACAAAGACTAAAACAGTTGCAGGACAACTTGACCAGACGGTCAACTTAGCACAGCGTGCAAGGCCAGAAAATGTTTACCGTAGTAGGAAGAGTGCAGTGTGGCACTACTTTGTCCAAAATCCTACTGATGGGGCAAAGGTTACCTGTAAGAAGTGCAGAAGGACCTTAAGCCGAGGTAAACAACTCAGAAATTTGAATACCAGTTGATGCTTAGACATTTAATCAACATGCACTTGCAAGCGTGGACAGATTACAAAACCTCAGGTAGCACATGTGCACCTGCTCCGACTGAAGGTAGCCAAGAATGCTCCATTGCTACCCCCACTGTAAGACCACCGCCACCATTAAGCACACCACCAGCACTAAATGTGGAGGTGTCATCGCAAGGCCAAAGCACTCAGGGAATCACAATGGTTTTGCAACACAACACTGAATCTAGGCCATCACCACCAATACCATCACCAACCCCCTCCTCAAGCCATCCGGTCCACCGCCAGTTCCCCAGTATGCAGCTCTCCAGTCCAGCTCACCCTACCAGATACTCGGAGTAGGACAAGAAAGTACTCATCCTCTCATCCGCGTACACTGTGTTTGAATGCCTACATTGTCAAACTAATCTCATTAGAGATGATGCCCTACCGTTTGGTTGAAAGCGATGCATTCCGCGACCTCATGGCATATGCTGTCCCACGCTATGACCTACCCAGTCGGCACTTCTTTTCTCGAAAAGCCATCCCAGCCCTCCACCTTCATGTGAAGGACCGCATTGTCCATGCACTCAAGCAATCAGTGAGTGGAAAGGTGCACCTCATAACTGATGCATGGTCCAGTAGGCATGGCCAGGGCCATTACGTGTCCATCACTGTGCACTGGGTTAATGTGGTGGATGCAGGGTCCACAGGGGACAGCAGTGGTGGGACAGTGCTGCCTAGCCCACGGTATAGGAAACAGTTGGCTGTAGGCGTTCGACCCTCCTCCTCTATCTCCAGAAGTGAAAGCTCGTCCACAGAGCGCAGTCGCACGAGCACTACATCCGCAGCTGGCAGTGTTGCACACGAGGTGTCCCACTATCGAACAGCTAGTGGTAAGCGTCAGCAGGCTGCATTAAAGATGATGTCTTTGGGTGACAACAGACACACTGCGGAGGTACTGGCCGACTACTTGCAGCGACAAACAGAGTCATGGCTGAGCAGTCTACATCTTGAGGCAGGCAAGGTAGTCAGTGATAACGGCCATAATTTTGTGGCAGTTATAGCTCATGCAAAACTCACACACATACCTTGCCTGACTCACACTTTGAACCTGGTGGTGCAGTGCTTCCTTAATAATTATCCGGAGTTAACATCCCTGCTCCATAAGGTGCGAAGACTGTGCTTGCACATCCGTCACTCGGCCGCACACTCCAGTCATATGCAGACGCTGCAGCAATTGCTCCACCTCCCCAAGCACCACCTAATCATAGACGTTGCAACAAGGTGGAACTCCACCCTGCACATGGTTGAGAGGCTGTGCGAACAGAGGCAGGCTGCAATGCATTTGTGGGAGGATACACGGGCAGGCAGTTTGAGGGAAGACATGTTATTGTCGGGTGTGCAGTGGTCAAAGCTGAAAGACCTCTGTAAAGTCCTTCAGTGTTTTGAGGAATGCACACGGCTGGTAAGTGCAGACAACGTCATCATAAGCATGAGCATCCCACTTATGCGTCTGCTCATGCAAAGTTTGACGCAAATTAAGGATCAGGCGTCAGCAGCGGAGGAGGAGGGAAGCCTTGATGACAGTCAGCCATTGTCTGGTCAGGGAACTGTCCTGGACGAGGTGGAGGAAGAAGAGGAAGAGGAGGAGGATGAGCGGGATGATTATTTTGGGCAGGAGGATGTTTCTCAGGGGACAAGAGAAAATGTTGGCGTTCCAAGGTCAGAGACAGTGTTTGTGCGTGACTGTAGGGATGTGGATTTGCCAAAAACTGCTCCTCCACTCACCACGGGCAGTGCATCAGTGACACCTGTAACATTGGCCAACATGTGCGATTATGCCTTGCGGATCCTAACAAGGGACCCCCGCATTGCTAAAATGATGAAGGATGACGACTACTGGCAGGCCAGCATCCTTGATCCACGCTACAAAGGCAAATTACACAACATCATGCCACAGGAGAACCTAGAGATAATATTGGCAAACAAACAAGCAACTCTGGTAAACCGTTTGTTTGAGGCTTTCCCAGTACACAGCAGCGGTGCTGGTTCTCCCACGAGCCGTAGTGGGCACAATGGAAGAGGTGTTCATGGTGCACACAGCAGAAATGGCGTCGGAGACAGGGGTTTAATGACCATGTTGTGGAATGCTTTCTCAAGTACCGCTCACACAACTGCTAATACTGCATCGATTAAAAGTGACAGGAGGCAGTAGTTGTCAACTATGGTTGCAAACTACTTTTCCTCCCATATCAATGTTCTCTCTCACAGGTCATTCCCCTTTGACTATTAGGCCTCTAAACTGGACGCCTTGCCTGAATTGGCACAATATGCCTTACAGGAGCTCGCTTGCCCTGCTGCTAGTGTGTTATCTGAAAGAGTCTTCAGTGCTGCTGGATCAATCCTGACAGAAAAAAGGACCCGTCTGTCGACCCAAAATGTTGATGATCTAATCTTCATTAAAATGAACCATGCATGGGTTTCAAAGGATTTCATCCCACCTTCCCCTGATGACACATAGGTTACCAGAAAAGTGCCTCAGTTTCTTCCTTCTCTTCCTCGGACTTGCCCAATTACGCCCTTTGCAGCAGCTGAATGTACAGCCTACACATCTACATATGCCAATTTTTAAACCTCGCTAACTGGGCTGCCCACCCCTCCCCCAATGGCTGGGTTCAAGACCTGGCGCAAATGGGCAAGTGCCGTTGCTCTGAACAGGTGGATGGGCCTACTGATGGCCGGTGGCAATGGCACAGGGTCCCTCATAGTACAATACAGTGTCTCAGACGGTGGGAGGGCCCACTCGCCGTCAGACACAACAGCGTACTATGAGGGGCCCTGTGCCAATACCGTCGAACAAGATTGTGCCCCCGCTGCTTAGTCATGGCTACAGCACTTGCAAGTTGCAATACTTACCTCTCCCTGCTCCACCGCTGTGTAGTCTGGGCAGTTAAATCCTTCACAGGGACTGCCACTAGAAATTTGGTGTATTGATCAATGATGGTTAAGATGTAGCTATGGCCTGTCCTGCTGGCCTCTGCCTTCAGATGATCAATGGCTACCATTTGAAATGGACATCAACTTACAAGCGGATGCAGTGGTGGTTTGTGATCACCTTTCACAGTTGTGATAGTCACAGACTTGTGACATTCCTGCCACCATTTTTCAATGTCTCCTCTCATGCCAATCCAATAGAATCGCCTACGGCCTGTGGCTTCTGTCTTTTGTACTCCAAAATGACCAGACACATCATGATAGGCAGTGAGGACCATGGGTACATCTTTCCCTGTGATCACAATTTGATGGAGACGAGTAATGGTGATGTGATCCACGCTACTGCAATAAAGCAATCCTTTCTTCACAAAGAACCTTTATCGCTTTCCCCACAGACACAGTATTTGAGGGTCTGCATCGCCTCTGCAACATCTACCGGGAGGTTTTCCGGCGATGAGTAATTCCAAAATTTCTGCTAACACTCGACTTTGTGTCTATACTTGTATCCATGTATTTTCCAGTAGCGGAGATTCCTGACTGGCTTACTGAGATTGAAATATATACGAAGATTTAAAAGTACCACAACACTGTATACTGGTGTTCGCTATGAATACCTTTCCCTACTTTTTAAATTCTGGTGTAATACATAGTGACCCTGTGAGTGTCTGTGTCTGACTCCGGAAGTATAGATGGAAATTTAACCCTAGACTGGACACACCTGGTACGTGCTGATACAGTACCTTGTTTCAAAAATTTGTATTAAGGTATCATCTGCAGAATAACCAACTGTGGGGGGGACCCTCTTCTTGCTGCAGACAAACACGAGACTGAGACAGAGTTTGTATTGAACAGGTCCGTTTTTAGTACCCATCCTTCTGTCGACAACAGCAATTCACCACAGCTGTTTCACATTTCTCTGTACACAGGCCCCGGTACGTTCACTTCCTTTGTAACTATAATTGTGGCATCCTCTGTGGCTCTTCCACTGTGGCTGGCCTAGGCCGAACCACCACTGCCCTGCACCAGTCTGAGCACACTGTCCGTATGATAGCCCCAGGCCGTTTTTGACTGCGGCTACCATCCTCTGGGCCACCCACCCGTGACCACCTCAACTGTCAATCCTCTCTGTAGCCTTTCCACTGTCTCTATTTCCTCAGCAGAACTTCCTCTTTACTGTGCTCCCTTCGCTGACTGACTCTTCCAGAACCTTCCCTCAGCCTTTTATACTTCCAGTTCTGTTAACTCCGCCCACCATCACCCAACAGTTTTCTGACCAATGGCAGTTATTCAGTCCCACTCTTACACTCTCCACTGCCCTCCAATGGGCAAGCTAAAACACTGCACAATGTCAGGACTGGAATGTCAGGACCCTGTCAGCGTCGGCAAACTGCCACACCGAGCAGGGTGACTTACCCCCACTATGGGAGAACGCGGGGTCCAATAGAGTAGTGACGGTTCAAGCAGACAGGACCTGCGGCACTGAAAATAGTAAGGAGTCCTAGGACCTAGATCATGTGACTGCAGGGGGCGGGGCTTAGCGTCCTACTGCTGCAGATGTTATAATGTACCTACTGCAGGGAAACTGTAGTAGAGGAAAACGCAGGTCAGACAAGCGAGGGTTCGTACACGGAGAGGTCTGTGCGGTACCAGAGGGACGAGCAGAGAATAGTCAAGTCACAGGCAGAGAGTCATACACAGAGAGGTAGCGCAGTACAAGAAGGACAGGCAGAACTCGTAACAGGGACAGAACCGGATCAAAACCAAACAAGCAAGCAAGATATCAGGCACAAGGCACACGTATGCACGAGGTCAGCTAACTCAGCCGAGGGCAGGAGTATAACTGACACTGGACCTAGGTCAAGTGAGCATTAAATAGCCGCCCTCTGCCAGAGAGAGGCAGAAACAATTAACCCCTGTCTGACCAGGACGGGCCAAAGACAAAGCCCATCCTGGATCATGACACACCCTTTCTCTTTATCTTAGCGGTTTCACACCTACACTGCGCTACACCTCTGCTTCTCACTACAGGCTGGTTTGTCTGTCAGTTCACCTTCACTACATCATCCATAGTGAGTGAGCATGTGTGGGTTACGCCTTCTATATATATGGTGAATCGGAGAAACAAATTTTTACACTATACTCAATACAGCTTGTATCTTGTTATACAGTACCTTTCATCGACATTTATTATTACGGTCAAATCCATGCTGTGTAAGCGTCTGAGAGTGACTACGGGACTATTTATACGGAGATTTCAATTGTACCCTAAATTATATATACTCGCAATCTTGTTATCCAGGACCTTTTTTTACAACATTTTTTATTATGGTCAAAACCAAACTGAGTGAGCGTCTGAGGATGACTACGGAAATATATAAGGATATTTTCAATTTGGCCAACACTGTATACAGCAGAATGCTTCTGATACAGTAACCTTTTTAGCTATTTAGATTCTGGTGTAATCCATAATGAGCCTGTAAACGTCTGTCTGTTACTCCGGCAATATATTTGGAACTTTAAGATTACCCCAACACTGAATACAGCTCTATGCTTGTGTTATATAACGCATTTACAGCTTTTCATATTCTTGTGTAATCCATACTGGGCCTGAGAGCATTTGTGTCTGCCTCCTGAAATGTATACGGAGAATCAGAATGTTTACACTATACTATATATACCTTGTACCTGGTGATACTGTACCCTTTTTCAACTTGTTATTTTATTGGGTAATCCATTCTGAGCCTTTGAGCGTCTGTGTATGCCTCATGAAATATGTACGGAGATTTACTGTTATCCATAGACTGTATATAGCTTTACGCTTCTGATACAGTACCAAATATCTGCTGGTATTTTGGGTCCATTTTCAAAAACATGAGGAAGTATGGTGGAAGAGGACATGGATGTGGGTGGGGAGGGCCACCTGGTACTGATGGTGGTGGTGGTGGTGGTGCGTTTGCTGGTAGTGCCAAAAACACAATAGCAGCTAAGGCAGGAGGTGTTGAGCCAGCGTCATGGTGTAGCTCTGGACGGCCTGTAAGGCTCCCTTTTCTGGGAGTAGGTAGACTGCTTTTAAAGCCAGAGTATCAGGAACTGTTTGTGGCTTACATTGCTGAAACAGCCTCCAGCTCTATCGCCTCCTCTTCTGAAGTTGTAAAAAATGCAAGCACTGAGTCGTAACTGCAGGCTTGTGGTCAGGAGGAACCCCTTTCCTTGTGTCCTTCACCCACACCAAAAGTGAAGGATGTGGAAGCACATACCTTAGATTACTCCATGGAGCTCTTTTCATATACCATGCCTGGGTTAATTAAAAATAGGGCCCGTCATGTACTGGAGCAATGTAAATGGGGCAGATCAGACACTGGAGCAGCATCTAAGGGGTCCATTATACACTGGAGCATTACAAATGGGGCCCATTATATATGGAGCATTATTAGCACCCATGATACACTGGAGCATCATCCATGAGGCCCATCATGTACTGGAGTATTGTAAATGGGGCAGATCAGACACTGGAGCAGCATCTAAGGGGCACATTATACACTGGAGCATTACAAATGGGGCACATTATATATGGAGCATTATTGGAGCCCATCATATACTGGAGCATCATCCATGAGGCCCATCATGTACTGGGGCAATGTAAATGGGGCAGATCAGACACTGGAGCAGCATCTAAGGGGCCCATTATACACTGGAGCATTACAAATGGGGCCCATTATATATGGAGCATTATTAGGGCCCATGATACACTGGAGCATCATCCATGAGGCCCATCATGTACTGGAGCATTGTAAATGGGGCAGATCAGACACTGGAGCAGCATCTAAGGGGCACATTATACACTGGAGCATTACAAATGGGGCACATTATATATGGAGCATTATTGGAGCCCACCATACACTGGAGCATCATCCATGAATCCATGAGGCCCATCATGTACTGGATCAATGTAAATGGGGCAGATCAGACACTGGAGCAGCATCTAAGGGGCACATTATACACTGGAGCATTACAAATGGGTCCCATTATATATGGAGCATTATGTGGAGCTCATCAGATACTGTATGGAACATTATATGTGACTAATTATTTGGTATGGAGAAATATATGGGGCTCATTATTCTGTATGGTGCACGATGTGGTGGCCATAACACTGTAAGGAGTAATATACTGTCCTGTTTTTGAGCTATTGTACAATTTAAAATACATCAGTCATGTCATGTAAGCAGTGAAGTATGTGTCATTGTACTATACTTATATTTCTGTGGCGTATCGGAGCATCATGAGTTGTGGTATGTGTTAAAGGAGCGCACTGACACTCTTTGGCCCAGGGCACACGAAAACCTGGAGCCAGCCCAACCCCCCCACAACTTTCGCCAAATAACCCCCAGTTTTCAATGCGTAACTTTTATTAGGAAGTAAATTAAGGTTGACAAGCTTCAGTAATAAGAATTGATGTTTTGGGCATTGAAATGGGCACTGTAGGTGTATGTAATGTCCTCCACTCCCTGCCGACTTTGCTTCCCCATTGACTTGCATTGGGTTTCGTGTTTCAGTCGGCCTCTGACTTTTCCCTATAGTCGGCCGATTTCGTTCGATCCGACTTTTGCGAAAGTCGGGTTTCATGAAACCCGACTCGACCCGAAAAAAGGCAAAGTCGCTCATCTCTATTTTATATGTATAATTATTGTGTATATGATGCATCTTTTTTATCTTCTTTTGTACATTTATCTATTTTATTGTAGATGCATCATACATTTTGCATATTATGTCACTTGTTCTTGTCAGTATTATCTTGGGTTTTGTTTTCTGCGCAAGTGAAGGGGTTAATCTGATTGCTAATTAGACATCAAATGTAAAATCATAATTCTGCCCTATATATGTTCCAACACTTCCCATTGTATGGTAACATGATTAAGGGTTTCACTACCTGAAACCAGTTGTTTTGTCCACCACCATGGCATTTTAAATTACCGACAGGAGTGTTTTCTATTCACACAAACAAAGAAGAGTTTTTGGATTTTCGTGGAGCTGTTTTTTTTTTCTTTACTAATCTGCAGCGCTCGCTTCACTCAGGAACCTTGCTTTGAGTCTCTGGAACTTGTAATATACCAAAAAGTAATGGATCTTGAAATGAGATTGCAGAAAAAAATCTGTTCTTCTTACCTGTAGAAGACATGGCATGAGCATGCACAATGAAGCACGTCAACAAAGCCAGTATAATGCTCAGGGCAGTGTACTGTTGGGATATTTTGAGTCCTGACACTTATCTTACATGTATTAGGTTGGATTTACAATTGCATATCTGTGCGCAGCTTTTTATCCGCATAGATCCACAAGCATCATGCGTACATACAGTATCTTTAACATGGTGTACGCAGGGACATGCATTTGCATGCATTTACATGCGGATGCATGTGTCGTTTCGCAATGTGCGGCTGGGTGCGGCGAACGCAACATGTTACATTTTTTGAGGCATCAAAAATCCATCAAATATGCGCAGGCATGCGGATGAGTGTGTAAAAAAACGCATTACTGTCTATGGGAACACATTGGTATGCAAGGACATGCATACTTCAGACAGAACATGTCCAGGAAGTTGTTTTCACTTCCACTCCTAATGTATCCTCTTCCCCCAATGTGTCCTCTGCCAATGTTTCTGACCCAATCCTCCAATTGACTGCCACTTCCCCTGTAACAACTTCCCCAACCACTCCTAGCCTACTTTCACAGCCCAACACCTCCAGGTCGACAATGTAACTCCCTCCCTCAGGTCCCAAAAGTAAAACTCTTTTTTTTTTACTTTTTTGTTACTTATTTGTCAAATTTCCTCTTGTTGCTATGTTTGTTAATAAAAATTCTTTTGGTTCACAATACCTGTTTCTTTATCTCTTTATTTAAACATGCGTGTATTGTTGAGTGAGGCATTAATGGGTGTTACAGTAAAGGTGTTTATTATTAAATTTACAGTCAAGTTAGTATTAAAGTCAGCAAATATTACAGGTACATAATATTACAGGTACATAACATTACAGGTCTATTTAACTTAGCGGCTTAAACCATTACGTCTTGCCATGCCACACATCCAATATCCAAAACAAAGTAGGCAACAAATTTATCCCTCATTTGGGCAACTTTCACTGTAGTCCTCAGAGGGTGATCTTGGTAATCCTGCAATGTGGTAGTAACAGGTTTGTCAAGTTCTAATTGTTGTTGCTCTTTCACCAGGATGTAATTGTCTAGAACAACACACGCTTTCACAACCTCAACAATTGTCTCAATTTTTAGATTGGGCACTGTTCCCAAAATGCGCCATTTAGATACCAGCAATCCAAAAGGCACACTACACAGTTCTTCATGCCCTTGTCAGTTGGTAGTTGCAAATCCTTTTAGTGTGATTCAAGTCCCGGCTTGAGTATGGTTTTATGAGGTTGACACACATTTGAAATGCCTCATCCCCAACCACAACAAATGGCATTGACGGTCCTTCAGTGTTCGGAAGAGGTCGAGGCTGTGGAAAATTGAAATCATTACAATACAAACGTTGGCCCATGTCAGAGTTTTTGAAAGTCTGTGAGTCATATCCTCGTCCAAATGAGCCAACGTCCATGGCAACAAATTGACAGTCAGCATCTGCAATCACCAAGAGAACAATGGAAAAGTATTTTTTGTAATTGAAATACTCGGATCCACTTCCAGCAGATTTTATAATCCAAATGTGTTTGCCATCCACAGCCCCCAAACAGTTAGGAAAATTACAAATGTCCTGGAATTTTGCAGTATTTTCCAGTCAGAGTTCAGTTGTGGCTTGGGGGAGGAATTATTCATGCAGAACATCACATAAAGCATGGCAGGTGTGTCCAACAATCCCAGAAAGCATGGTCATTCCAATCCGGAAATTAAAATGTAGAGATGATAAGGTCTCTCCGGTAGCCAGGAATCTGCAGAACAGAAAATGGAAAAAAAAAATAAGTACATGGCTTTTATAACAATAATAATAACGACATATGTTTGTTTTTCAAAATTACATACCTCAGGGTCACCAATAGATGTTGCTCAGCAGGAATTGCTCGACGTAATTGTGTGTCCTGCCTGGTGATGGATCTGTCATGGTTTGAACAGGGTTCTTGCCCTGCACTCACAGGGTTAAGTGTTCGTGGCCTCTTTCTGGATCTGGGAGGGGTATTTATACTCACTCTTTACCAGGGTTCTCTGTCAGCTATACTGTTGTTCTGGTGTGTCTGACCCCTGGTGTGCGTGTATTCTACGTTGCTTGTTTGCTTCCCGTGTATGACCCGGCCTGTTCCCTCACTCTGTACTCCGTCTCTCGCTTTGGTACTACTGTCTTCTCCAGTTCTGACCTCCTGGCTTGGTTATCGTTACTCCGTTACAGTTTGTCCCTATTGTACCGTCTATTGCCCGTTCTGGTTTTCTAACCTATTGCTACGTCCTGACTATTCTTTCTGTCTAAACCCTGTGGTTCTGTATTGCTATCTGGTGCTTTGACCCTGGCTTCGTCTGGTTTCTGTCTCTGTCTATGCCCCTTGGTAACATTGCCCCGTAGTTACCTTTCTAGGAGTTTCCCTGCAGCTCCTAGATCTGTGGAGCTTAGGCCACGCCCCCAGCAGTCATGTGCTTCAGGTCCTGATACTCTGAAGCACGCATCGTCACCGCTGCTGCCCTGCTCCACAGGTATCTGTGAGTACTGTCTTTGTACTCAGGACACCCGCACTGGCACAGTGAGCAAGTGCAGTGCGGTGTTCCTGACAGGATCCTTGGACACGTAGAAGCAAGTAATTGAAGCTCTGTTCCAACATTCTCGTGTATTCGAAAAACTCTCTGGGTTTTCACGCAGCTTTGTGTACAAGGAATGGTAGGCTCCATGGCTCTCTCAGACTTCAACGATGGGGTGTTGCCAATAGCAATGACGACGTCTTCTCCATCTTTCTCTTCTTTCTTCTTCACAAGCAAAAGCAAAGGCAAGAGCCAATTTCAATGAAAAATCAAGATGAACAAAGAAGCTCTCCACGCTAAGATCCACCTTGAAGCAGGATACAGCAGCAAAAGACGAGGATTTCATCTGTGCAGTGTGTCTATGTATAGAAATCCCATGAGACACGCCCATTGGGTGTCTGGTGTCATACCGAACGCATGCGCATAAAAAAAGGAAATGCATGCAAAAACGCATACAAACACATGTGGAGCACCCTCTCTCTCCAGGGCCGTAGGGTACTCGGTACCGGGCCGGTTGATCTTCTCAACGGGGGTTGTCACGGCAGCAGTGACCCGGTCCGTGGCCCTGGGGCTCCATTACAAAAGGGGTTGTTTCAGTGTGCTTATGGTGGTGAAAGTTTATAAGTGATTCGTGACGCCACCTGTGGTGTTTGGCAATAGAGATGTAAGCCGACGCTGCAGACAGATCCTCTGGGACAGATGGTGTGGTGCAGCAGTGATGTTATAGCCCTCCACAGGCAGGGCTGTAGTCCCAGGGCAGTGTAGGTGAAGTGACACGTAGATGGTGTAGTGTCAGACGCAAGGGATGTAGCAGTGCTGGGCAAGTTGGCGCCGGAATAAGTGGAGGACACCAGGGCATGTAGTTCCAAAGCTTTACTCACAGTCTGTTGAGCATACAGGTGCCCGCCTATGTGCCGTGTCCTCTGGGTCAGGAGCTTAGCCAAGTTTCAGGCAAGATGAAGTACTCCTTTCCAACACTCCGCCAACATATATGCCTTTTCTGAACGTCTCCTCTTATAGCACCTAAGAATGAAGTACTCCTAGTACTGAGTTACACTGGAGTTCCTCCTGTCAGATGTTCCTATGAACTCTACTTGTACGGCAGACAGCTGTAGCCTGCTTCGGGGACTCCTTGCTACTAAGTCCCGGCTCACTAATATGTTGCTGTTGTGCCCCCAAGTCTTGTGTGGGAATAAAGTGGTCACTACTTCTATTCCTCCAGTGTCTGCTGCAGGACCATTAGTATCCGTACAACCTCGGGGACCGGACCCCGGCCTTGCGCTTAGAACTTGAAAAGGGTTCTCCTCTAACCCTGGTCCTTGTTCTCTTATTCTCCTTACGTTCCGTGCTAATCCTTCTTCCCAATGGAGAATCAAGCTTCGTTTCTCTGTCTCTTTCCTATGCCAATACACCCAGATCACTGTGGCCTGCTGCAGCACTTCCTTCTTCCATCCCTCTCCTGGGGATCTTCTCTGTCTCACACTCTGTCCTTCTACATCCTCACTCATTGACTGAATGAAAGACTGACTGACTGACTCAACTCTTCCCGCTCTTTTGTGTGAACTAAACTCTACCCACCTCCCAGCACGTTTCGTGTTCCAAGCAGGGAGCCACCAAGGGGTGCTATGCTACACTCCAAGCAGGGAGCCGCCGACGGTGCTTTGCTACACTACTTTGTGGTGTGAGGTGCATGTGTTGGAGTGTGGTCAGGTGTCTCCACCTTACCTGGATAGTGGGGTACCACTCCTCAGGAGGAGGTGCAGTACCTCTGTGGTGTCTGAACCCTCAGGGGCACCACATACCCCCCCGTTAAACACAGCACGTCTGCGGACTGCAAGAAAAACAAAGTTGACAACACAGGAACATACAAAATTTTTGTAATGCAAAATAAGCAGTTATCTAATCTTCTCAATATGAGAGGCACAGTTTCTTGAACGTTGCAAAAACAATTTTTACTAAATATCGATAAAATTATGCTACCTAATTTAAAGTGCTATTTCAAGCATTATCATCAACATATATTCTAACTAAAGTCTATATAAAAGCTATTCTCTATTAATACTGTCATGAGACACACTATAAAATACTTCACAACAGTTCTTGTAAGTGCTGGACACCGCTCCCAGCCGGGATCTCTTGCAGTGTCCTTAGGATGGAGCCATGCTCCAAGGTTGAGGTAGTTCTTATTTATAAAAGACCTATGTAAAACCAAGAAAGGGCACCTAAGGAGGTGCAAACCATTTACAACAAAGATCTGGATCACTCAGTGTTCATGATCTCCTCAGTTCAATGAAAAATATGCTGCCAACGCAACTAGGCAAACTGAAGAAAACATGATGAACAAAGAAGGCACAATGGTGCAAATACCCTACTGGGTAACAAAGTTAATGGAATGTTTCTTTATTGGTGGTCCCCTCCTGGGGTACTGGAAGCTGGTTTTCTTGGCTGCTGCTTCCATGGAAGAATTTCTTGACATCCTCTTCCTGCAGACGGATTCACATAAGACGAGGTGGTGACAGCTGGGTGGATTGCTGCCTGAGGTTCCTTGGCAGGGGTGATCACCACTGCAGGGGGTATTCCTGCTGGGGGTACATACGCCTTCTCCTTTTTATATACCGCAATAACTTCCTCGGGGATGCGGCGGATGTTCATGGCGTACCATCCTCTTAAACCCTTATGCCGGGTGAAGGTCACATACTCCCCCAGTTGCAGATCTCTTGCAGGGTGTTCCTTCCACAGGTGTGACTCGACATCCCTCCTGCTGAAGAACAAGTCACTGATCCTCCTGGGGTCTGCAATGAACCCGAATCCTCTCTCCTGATTTACATTGAGTCCCCATCCAGCTGAGTTCCGGGGACCGTAGTGATCAGCATGGACCTTCTCCTTCTGGTCCAGATCAGGGCCTAGCACCGCCAGTCTCTGCTGCTCCCTCTCCCTCTGTTCTGCTGCCAGCTTGCGGAGGGTCTGTTGGTAGTAGGGTTCTTCCTCCTCCCGGGACCTGCTTTTACCCACTATGGATAAGGGTACCACCGCTAGGGGGTCAGGCGTTCCCCCCCAGGGATCAGAGTCCCGGTCCCATACAAGGTCCAACACGACCTGTCCTGACGCTGCCACGGGCGTACACCCCAGGGCCTTCCCAGGTGCAGGGACAGCAGACGTACCTGGGGCCTCCTGGCGGCACTCTGGTTCTGATGCAGGCTTGAGGCGGTGGGCAGCTGCAGGGATGTCTGCTGGGGTAGTCTGCCCGGATGTCCGTGGTGGTGGAGCAGATGACGGCTCCGGGTCAGCAGGAGTCTTCGATGAGACCTGCGCGGCCGCGTCAGGTCCAGGCGGGAGCACTGCCTCAGCTCCCGGGCCCTCCGGTGGCTCTTCCGGACAGGCCGCGACCAACTGTACTGAAAGCGTGGAGATGTAAATGGGCACTGCCCGAGAAAAGTCCAGTGCGGCGGTGGTGGGTACCGCCGGTGAAGACCCCAGTACGGCAGCGGCGGCAGCGGGTACCAAGGGGGAAGGTACCAGGATTAGAGGTGCCGATGGCATAGGCCCCTCCAGGGCATGCTGCCAGCCCAACCTCCACAACGCCTCCTGCCTCAGTCGCAGACGGGTAGTCAGCTGGGCTATTTCCTCCTCCAGCTGCAGACGGTTCATTGTGGAAGCAGGGTCGGAGCCTTCAGCCATTGCGTCGGGGAGATTCAGCTCAACCTCCCCTCGCTCTTCAGGCCTCCTCTATCCTTCCATCATGGCGTCTTCTCCTTCTTCTTCCTGTCTGGCCTCTTTTCCTTCCACCGGCTCCCGCTCATCCTTCTGGGGGCAGCGTCTTCTTCCTACTCCTCCCTACCAGGCCAGTATATGAACCCCTCGGGGGGTGGGCCATGTTGCTGTCGCATAGAAGTTCAGACAGGGGAGGCCCAGGACAGTTCTCGGTCTTTTCTTAGGACCACCCATGTTGTCACGCCCCTCTACTCCGCGCTGGTGGCCATTTTTAGCATTCATTTTACAGTCTATCAGATTGGGTCTTTTGCACATTTCCACAAACTTTTAAGTCCAATAAATCGTAGGCGCACAGAACCCAGTGGCACCGGGCTTCGTCATCCTGTTTGCGACGCCAAGTTGGAGCACCCTCACTCTCCAGGGCCGTGGGGTACTCGGTACCGGGCCGGTTGATTTTCTCAACGGGGGTTGTCACGGCAGCAGTGACCCGGTCCGTGGCCCTAGGGCTCCATTACAAAAGGGGTTGTTTCAGTGTGCTTATGGTGGTGAAAGTTTATAAGCGATTCGTGACGCCACCTGTGGTGTTCGGCAGTAGAGATGTAAGCCGACATTGCAGACACATCCTCTGGGACAGAATGTGTGGTGCAGCAGTGATGTTATAGCCCTCCACAGGCAGGGCTGTAGTCCCAGGGCAGTGTAGGTGAAGTGACACGTAGATGGTGTAGTGTCAGGCGCAAGGGATGTAGCAGTGCTGGGCAAGTTGGCGCCGGAATAAGTGGAGGACACCAGGGCATGTAGTTCCAAAGCTTTACTCACAGTCTGTTGAGCATACAGATGCCCGACTCGGTGCCGTGTCCTCTGGGTCAGGAGCTCAGCCAACTTCCAGGCAAGATGAAGTACTCCTTTCCAACACTCCGCCAACATATATGCCTTTTCTGAACGTCTCCTCTTATAGCGCCTAAGAATGAAGTACTCCTAGTACTGAGTTACACTGGAGTTCCTCCTGTCAGATGTTCCTATGAACTCTACTTGTACGGCAGACAGCTGTAGCCTGCTTCGGGGACTCCTTGCTACTAAGTCCCGGCTCACTAATTTGTTGCTGTTGTGCCCCCATGTCTTGTGTGGGAATAAAGTGGTCACTACTTCTATTCCTCCGGTGTCTGCTGCAGGACCATTAGTATCCGTACAACCTCGGGGACCGGATCCCGGCCGTGCGCTTAGAATTTGAAAAGGGTTCTCCTCTAACCCTGGTCCTTGTTCTCTTATTCTCCTTACGTTCCGTGCTAATCCTTCTTACCAATGGAGAATCAAGCTTCCTTTCTCTGTCTCTTTCCTGTGCCAGCAGACCCAGATCACTGTGACCTGCTGCATCACTTCCTTCTTCCATCCCTCTCCCGGGGATCTTCTCTGTCTCATACTCTGTCCTTCTACATCCTCACTCATTGACTGTACCCACCTCCCAGCACGTTTCATGTTCCAAGCAGGGAGCCACCAAGGGGTGCTTTGCTACACTCCAAGCAGGGAGCCGCCGACGGTGCTTTGCTACACTACTTTGTGGTGTGGGGTGCAGGTGTTGGAGTGAGATCAGGTGTCTCCACCTTACCTGGATAGTGGGGTACCACACCTCAGGAGGAGGTGCAGTACCTCTGTGGCGACTGAACCCTCAGAGGCACCACATGTGCACAAGCAGCGTTTTTTACTCATCATGCATAAGATGATGCACATAGAAAACGCTGCATAAACATGCGTTATGCATGCGTTTGTGCATGCAGATGATATGCTGCGGACTCAAATGCTAAAGTGAACCTAGCCTTAAAGTATCACAGTTTTCTCTGCTGCAAATCAAGCAGAGTTTGGAATATTTAGTCTTATGTAGCTTCGCCCCCACACCACTGATTTGCAGCTTTCTTTGTGCAATGTATATTGACAGAAAACTGCTATTCATATCTCAGGGAAGCGTTGGACTAGGAAGTATGAGGTTAACTAGTCCTCCAGAAATAATCTCCTGATGACAAAAAACTGATTGTATTGAAACAAAAACACAGCCTAATAAGTGACACATGGCTGGAATCATGGTCTATACCCCTATATCATGATGCTCTAAAATTACATAGCAAAAACCTGCAGACATATTCCCTTTAAGGGCGATGATATTCAATAATGGCAGACTTCTAACTGTTCAGGGATGGATCCATAGACTGTAATGAGTGCCATATTGTGTCTATGCATAAAAGATTTACATGCAATTAAAATATGGCCACATATACAACCCCATACTGAATGAAGGAGTGTAACATTGTGGAATTTAAGCTGAGCCCAACCCAGAGCATAATTAATATCATGTGCCATCATGACACACAGAACTCCTGGATACCCGCTGTTTACCTTGGAAACCGGCGTACACGCTGGTTTCCAAGGTAAACGTTGGGTATCCAGGAGTTGCGCGGCTCCTGGATACCCAACGTTTACATTGGAAACCAGCATCCAGCGTCGCTGGTCCTGATCGCTGGGGCTGTCTATGTGACAGCTAACCAGCGATCAGCCTAACGATGTCCCAGCGATCCCATCATGTCGGATCGTTGGTGGGACCTCTGGGACATCGTTTAGTGTGACGGGGCCTTTAGACGCATGTACGAAAAAACTTGAAAATGTGCTTGGTCAGGTACTGGGGTTAATGGCCTGGTCTTGAACTGGTTAAAGGGAATCCTTCACCTCATTTTCATGCGGTATTTAAATGACCTGGGTCTGGTCCGATAGGAGATGTTTTGGGTCCTTTACTCCACCCCTCCTTGGCTGCTGTCCGCAGTATTTCTGTGAATTTCCGTACTTGTCCTCCATATTACGTGCATGTGCATTGCAATCTGGACTCGCACATGCGCAGTATGCTTTGCCCAACTGCAGGCAAAGCCGAAAAGCTTAAGAGCACATGCGCCGGTGAACTATGTCCTGGAACACAGCGAAATACTTGCAGGACATAGTTCACTGGCGCATGGATAATTGATAAGTATCTGAGCTGGTTCAAAACTGTGTGTGTACTTACAAAATTTGGTGCTTTGATGCAATTTTGAAAGCAAAGGGTGGCCAAACGAAATATTAATTTGATCTAGATTTCTCTTTTGTTCATTTTCTTTGCGTTTTGTTAATAGATAAAAATAAATTACTGAGTCTCGCATACGTGGTATTTTACAGTATAGGTGTATTTATGTAGTCATTTTAATGCCAAGATTTGGTCTTTTGGAATATCAAAGAGAAGCTCTTTTATCAGATTCACCTTAGACAATGGCATTGAAATTATGCTGTAGTTGTATTTGATTGATAGTACCCACATAGACCATTTCACTGAGTGCTGCTGTCATTGGGATGATTTACAAATAACTATAAAATACCCCACTTATGAAAATGATTTCATAGCATATATTCTTTTTCAAGTTAAAATCTTGTTGTAGAAATGTATTACTGATAATTGTATTTTTAAGCTCCTATGACCCGTGTGCTTCCAGTCGTCTATATTGGCTGGATCAATTGGATATGCATTTGAAATTATTACAATGTAGTGGAAATCTCAAGAGTAATTGATTTCAGCTATTTCCTATAGCAAATGTATTTCTCTACAATGTCGAAGGTTTATAATTAGAGGGCAACTACCAAAACCATAGTTAAAAAGCCCTTTAGTGTGAAATGTATTACTGTGTTGGGATATCATTGATTGAAGGTATAAACCTAATGCCTGCAGCTTCTCTATATCTATGACCCTGTGTCATCAATTCTAGCAAGGGAGGCACAGCTCTGCTATCTCCAAGCTTGCTTTATAGAAGATAAAGTAATTGTCACGTTACAAAAAAATAAATATTGTCATAAATGACAAATAATACTATAATTTTGTATTTTCAGAGGACCTATCATTAAAATGGTTGTCGGCGATAGCTGAATGCTTACTTGTACATAGGTTGAAAAGTATGCTTAAAATAGCCGTAAAAAATACATTTAATTACCGTAAGTTTAATATTTGAGGATTTCAATTTGGGGGTTAATTACAGAAAAATGGCTGGCTTCACTGTCTCTGCCTTCAGACATATAAGAAATGCTTCGTGAAGGGTTACCGTGACGTGGTGAAGCGGCTTGGTATACATTTTTTGCAAAAAACGTATCGACTAAATACCCTGGATTTGTTATACAGCACTTGCTGATTACTATCATGTTTTTTACTGCTGAGTTTTTTTTTGCAAATTTGTCATTTTGTGTTCTCTTGTTGTGTTTCAGCCATTGGGTGGTGTGAGCAGTGTCTTACTGACTTGTTCACACTTGTGCATGTCACATATGTTTTTAATCCGTTCTTCCTTGCTTAAGCATGGTTTGGGAGACCCCACCCCTCTCCTGTGTGACATGCACATAAATGAGCTGTCTTACACCACAAGCCCATATACTAAGAGGCGCCTGTCTGTATCCTGTTCGTTCACATGTTCAGGTTTTAAATACATTAGATAGGGAACTGCTTCGTGAAGGGTTACCGTGACGTGGTGAAGCGGCTTGGTATACATTTTTTGCAAAAAACGTATCGACTAAATACCCTCTATTTGTTATACAGCACTTGCTGATTACTGTCATGTTTTTTACTGCAGAGTATTTTTGCAAATTTGTCATTTTGTGTTCTCTTGTGTTTCATATAAGAAACCAAGCAGCCGCAGCTGTCTCTTCCTCCTGAATACTTTTTTTTTTTTTTAAGGAATTTTTTGAGCTGAAATTGAAACTGCAAACTCCTCAAAAACATAGGCCTACTGCTCAATTTCCACTCAAAAACATAGCAAAAAGACTCTAGGATATGTGCACACAGAGTCTCATAAAAAATGGAAGAGCTGCTGAATTTTCAAAGGCAAAGCCAATTCAGGAAAAGGGCTTTTCCCCAAAATGGTGCAGATGGAAGTTTTGCTGTCATGCTTGAAGCGGCTCCGTCATTGGCATCTTTACCCTATACTTTGAAGTATATGGACTAGGCAGCTTTATTTGGAAGTGGCTAAAAGACGTGACCTGTCGCTTCGACTTGACTGTGCACCATGTTTATTTTGTGCTGCGCCTTTCAGGTAAATTCCGGCGGGAGCCAACTGAAAAAGACATTGTGTGCACATAACTTTAGGAAATGTCAACATTCAGTTCTTTAAGGATTTTTGTAACAAAAACAGATCAGCAACTGTGCAAATTCTCCTTAAAAACCTCAAAACTCCTCAAAACCAGAGTATCAACACACAGCAGCTTTTTTCATCAGTTTTTCTGTGCAAGTCTGCTTCAGGAAAACACCAGCTGTCATCTTCCTGAAGCATCGCTTTGGCCTTGCCATTGATTTTTGCAGCGTCTTTTTCTCTGTTCTTTCCACTATCATGGCAGGCCAAAGAATGAATATACCCCTTCTTTTAACTGCTGCTCGGGTTCTGAACCCTGAAGTGGTAGCCGCAGACTGAGCATGTGCACAGCAATGTCGCTGTTACACTGTTCATTAGTGATGAGGGAGTATACTTGTTGCTCGGGTTTTTCCGAGCATGCTCGGGTGTCCTCCGAGTACTTTGGCGTGCTCGGAGATTTAGTTTTCGTAGTCTCAGCTGCATGATTTACGGCCGCTGGACATGTGGGGATTCCCTAACAAACAGGCAATCCTGAAATGTACTCAGGCTGTCCAGCAGCCGCAAATCATGCAGCTACGTCAACAGAAACTAAATCTCCGAGCATGCCAAAATACTTGGAGGTTAGTCGAGCATGCTCGGGAAAACCCAAGCAAAGAGTATACTCGCTCATCACTGCTGTTCATTTCATCCAGCGGTTTGGAGGTGCTTTTTCAGGTGGAATCGCCCCTATAAAGATGTCATGCACATATACCCTAGTGTGTTTTTTTAAGTGGTTGCAGTTCTATTACAGATGAATTATATAAAATAAACACATTTCACCATTAAAAAGGGGTAACTGCATTGAAAACCATTGCAAAAAAAAATCTAATTCATTGTGAGACTGTACCCTTATTAAAAGAAACTCCGTTGTTACATGCAAAAATGAATTATCATTTTTTTTCAATCCTTCGGAAATGTGCTCTTCCTTTTTAATATTTGCATTCTCAATGTAGTATAATCACATTTATGACATTACATGTTCATTAACGGAGAATTTAAAAAATATTGGGATCACAATTTCTATGCTGATAAAATATGTATTGCATCCATTTCTACTCTATCTGGCAACAAAACATATCTTCCCTTGTTTTATTACGTTTGCTTTATGTCTTCGCTGGCTATATTGTTCATTGAAGCAGATCAAAGCAATACATTACAATGCTGTAGTGTCCGTTTAACACCAAAAGAGCCATTTTGGGAGCGCAATATATATGACCCTATATATTTTTATTTTTCTAAGACAAACAACCATTACTGCTTGCCATTGATTTTTACAGAAGACTAGACGTATTTTCCAATATTTCCAGACCAAGAGGTCAGCTTTAAATGCAGGTTCTTAGACCCACCGGTGTCCTTCAAGATAACTGCTTAACCCCTTTGATTCGAGATTTTTTTTTTTTTTACTTAGTTAATTGCTACTAAATTAATTTGTAAACTAGGCAAAAAATTAACCCTTTTGTTGCTCCGTCGGGCATTGAGATGATTAATTATCGCAGTTCAGCCGACGAATATCTATGATGAAAGCTCTAAAGAACAAAAGAATGTTGTAAATTTCGTTGAAAATTTTATTCATGGTTGGTTATATGATTTTTCCCAAATAAGACAGCTCATGAAACAATTTCACGGTTAGTTTATAGGATAGTGTGAGATGCATCATTCTTTGCCGTAACAGATACAACATCCTAAATAAGTTATTCTTTTAAGCGCTGAGAGACAGAAAAATGGCGTGAGGCCTTTTGATAGGTGTCTGTTTGCTCGACACAACTCATTCGCTGGATTAATTGAGCATAGAAAATTGGATCTCCCCTCCTTCCACTTAATGCTGCTTCTTCCAGGTTACACCATGGGCCAGGGGAAATTCGGGAGCTATACAAATGAGCAGAATCTCTGGCTAAAGGCAACGAGGTCGCAGGTTAAATGTAGACGGCTTCTCCGAAGGACACGCGCCTGCATCCATTTACATTTTAATATCCTCTGTGAGAGGCACAAGATCTGCATTTTTAAGGACAGCTTGTTTGCAAAACACCATTAACGGGATATTTATAGGGCTAGCGGCAGGCCGACCCTTAGCCTTGTTTTGTTAAACACAAATGAGACATTAATCAGATGGACTTCCGTCCATAGTTACTATTGTCTTCAAATGTCAGCGAGAGCGAGGTTATCCTGAATGCAGAGCCTCAGCCATAATGGCTTCCAGACTGAACTGCAAACTCTCTTCAAAATAGGTTATACTATACGGCTGATGGATGGCACCTAGTTTTTGGTCAGGGGTATGCAGTTGGTTGGTAAAGGGCATAAGTGAAAAGCACTACGAGACATTGCATGTGAGACTCATTCACGAGGAATGACATGGTTTAACTACTATTATTTTTAGGGATCGTGCACATGGCTGTATTTGTGGTCCCAATGCTATCCAACAAAGCATCGGATCGCATTCTACTCAATGTTACTCTATGGGGCCATTCACATGTCCAATTTCATCCTTAGGCCGGGGTCACACTTGTGAGTGCAAGTCTCTCGCCTCAATACCCGGTATTACCGGCGGCACTCCGGACCGGAGTGTGCGGCTGCATGTCTTTCTATGCAGCTGAACACTCCAGTCTGAACCGCTAGTGGCAGTGCCGGGTAATGAGGCAAGTTTCTCGCATTGCACTCGCAAGTGTGACTCCGGCCTTAAACAGAATCTCTCCAAGAAAAAAATTGCAGCACACCCAAGTTTGACCCGATACCATGCATGTCAATGAGTCCCGGAAGATCATCAAACTGCACTCTAATGTCATCTGAATGCAGTCCAATTTCCACAGACTGACAGAATGAAGAAGATGGAGATATTTTTTGTACATCAATACAACTGTATTCTATAGTCAACCAAAACAATAAGAAAAGTATGCTTATCTATTACACTAATATGACATACTTGATTATGGCCCGATGCTATCGCATCACACCTCTTGCCATGTTAACCCTCAACACACACACTCCTCTCACCTTTCACCATCTCCACTCACTCTTTCACTCCACATACGACCCCTTCTCTCACTCCGTCTCTCATACTCACGCCGTCATCGCTGCTCCACGATCCCCGACATCTTCTTCCGCCGGCGCCATCCTGGATCCAGACGTTGTCCATGCCGGCGACATGTTCTTGCGGCGATGCCATCTTGAGTATCGTGAAATCCCGCGATACTCAAGATGGCGTCGCCGGAAGAACATGTCGCCAGTGTGGACGACGTCGGGATCCAAAATGGCGTTGGCGAAATCTCGCGAGTTTTCGCCGACGCCATTTTGGATCCCGACGTCGTCCTCGCCGGCGACATGTTCTTGCGGCGACGCCATCTTGAGTATCGCAGGATTTCGCTGATCCAAAATAGCGTCGCCGCAGGAACATGTCACCGGCGTGGATGCCGTCGGGATCCAAAATGGCGTCGGCGAAATCTCGCGAGATTTCGCCGACGCAATTTTCGATCCCGACGTCCTCCACGCCGGCGACATGTTCTTGCGGCGACGCCATCTTGGCTATCGCGGGATTTCGCCGATCCAAAATGGCGTCGCCGCAAGAACATGTCGCCGGCGTGGAGGACGTCTGGATCCAGGATGGCGCCGGCAGAAGAAGATGTCGGGGATCGTGGATCAGCGGCGATGACGGTGTGAGTATGAGAGACAGAGTGAGAGAAAGGGTCGTATGTGGAGTGAAAGAGTGAGTGGACGTGAGTGGAGATGGTGAAAGGTGAGAGGAGTGTGTGTGTTGAGGAGGAGTGGTGTGTTGAGGGTTAACATGGAAAGAGGTGTGCGGTGACGTCACCGGTTACAACTGGACGGAAGTTGTTACAACCGGAAGCTGCTTAGGGCATTTATTATTATAGATGTCAAAAAGACTCGCTCTTGACATATAAGCACATATAGCAAGTCCATAGAAGTCAAAGGACACTTGGGAATTCTGCTGGGTCATTTTCTGTATTGGACATTATTTTGCTTTGTTTTTGCTCTTTTGCTGCTGTGCTTATTTATGCTCAAGTGAAATATTGCAGTTGAAATGCTGGGAGGGAACGCACCACAGATTAAAAAATGTAGTGTGTGTATGGAGAATTTTTTTCCACCTGAAAAATCTAAAAAGAAGTATATCAGAGCGCTATGTGTTAACAGACCCATACGAAGAATTATGAGAAAAATTAAAGCAGGAACATTTTATGATGATGTTGCTGAACATTGTTTATAAACACCAGAAAAAAGACAGAGACGCTTACCTGCCCAAGTCTCCAAACAAATGCACTATCAGGGTGCAGTGGACCCAATTAAAGATGGCAACACAGGTGCAACAATACCGATGAGACAACCATTATCAACCTACCAATCCATGGAGGGGGTGGCTGTTTGGTATATTAGGCACAAAAATTAATCTGTATGTGGCGCTGTTCACATACAGGTAATGCAGAGCATCTGGCTTACAGTCTATTAGTGATGCCCATAGTTTTAGATCAGGTGGGCTACACGGGGGGAAGTTATTAATGATCTCAAGGCAGCTGGGACCACAGTCACCAAGAAAACCATTGGTAACACATTACGCTGTAAAGGTTTAAAATCCTGCAGTGCCAGCAAGGTCCCCCTGCTCAAGAAGGCACATGTGCAGGCCCTTCTGAAGTTTGCCAATGAACATATGGTCAGATGAGACAAAAATTGAGCTTTTTTTCATTAACTCAACTGGCCGTGTTTGGAGGAAGAGAAATCCTGCCTATGAGCAAACGAACACCGTCTCCACTATCAAGCATAGAGGTGGAAACATTATGTTTGGGGTTGTTTCTCTGCTAAGGTCACAGGACTACTTCACCACATCAATGATAGAATGGATGGAGCCATGCACTGTAAAATCCTGAATGACAACCTCCTTCCCTCCGTCAGGACATTAAAAATGAGTCGTGGCTGGATCTTCCAGCAAGACAATAACCCAAAACATACAGACAAGTTAACAAAGGAGTGGCTGAAAAATAAGCACATTAAGGTAGTTTAAGCTCAGAGTTGCCAAGCAACAGCCTCAAAATCTTAATGATTTTGAGATGATCTGCAAAGAGGAGTGGACCAAAATTCCTCCTGACATGTGCGCAAACCTCATCATTAACTACAAAGAAGTCTGACTGCTGTGCTTGCCAACAAGGGTTTTGCCATCAAGTATAAAGTCTTGTTTGCCAGAAGGATCAAATATACACGTGGTCAAAATTGTTGGTAACCCTCTTTTAATGACAGAAAAACCCACAATGGTCCCAATAATAACTTGAATCTGACAAAAGTAAACAAAATCTATGAAACTGAACAAATGAAAGCAAGACATGGCTTTTCAACCATGCTTCCATAGAATTTTTTAAAAACTCATGAAATAGGCCTGGAGAGAAATGATGGTACCCCTGAAAATAATGTGACAAAAAGGACATGTTAAATCAAGGTGTGTCCACTAATTAGCATCACAGGTGTCTACAATCATGGAATCAGTGATTGGGCCTGTATAGAGGGCTACAGATACTCACTGTACTGTTTGGTGAGATGGTGTGTATCACACTCAACATGGACCAGTTGAAGTGAAGGAAAGAGTTGTCTCAAGATATTAGAAAGAAAATTATAGACAAACATGTTATAGGTAAAAGTTATAACACCATCTCCAAGCAGCTGGATGTTCCTGTGACTACAGTTGCACACAATGGCGGATCTTAATAGGGGCGGATGGGGCGGTCGCCCCGGGCCCAAGGTTTTTTGGGGGCCCAGGGGCAGGGGCAGGGGCGGGCTGGGCCGGGTGGCAAAAAGGCAAATGCCACCCGGACCGCTCCCCCAGCACCTGTACAGGGCTGGCCGTGCCCTGTGCTGTGACGCCGCCGGCAGCAGACAGCCGCCCGCGTCACATTCTATGAGGGGCCGGGAGCTGTGCACGGCCGTCACCTTGACGGCTGCTCAGCTCCGGCTCCCTCCGGCTGTACTTCCGGGTCAGATGTCGGACGTGCGCGATGACGTCATCGTGCACGCGCCGACATGTCCCGGAGGATGCTGAAAGCAGAGGCGCTGCTGGGGAGCGAGCCGGCTGTGAGGTAAGTATGGGGAACTTTTTTTATTTTTTTTTATTTATAAAATGAATTAAATGGGGGAGGGGGAGAGTGGGGGCTGTACACAATGAAGGGGGGGGTGACTGGGGCCTGTATATGATGACGGGGGGGTGACTGGTGGCTGTATATGATGAAGGGGGGTGAGTGGGGGCTGTATATGATGAAGGGGGGTGACTGGGGGCTGTATATGATGAAGGGGGGTGACTGGGGGCTGTATATGATGAAGGGGGGGTGACTGGGGGCTGTATACGATGAAGGGGGGTGACTGGGGGCTGTATATGATGAAGGGGGGGTGACTGGGGTTGTACAGGATGAAGGGGGGTGACTGGGGGCTGTATATGATGAAGGGGGGTGACTGGGGGCTGTATATGATGAAGGGGGGTGACTGGGGGCTGTATATGATGAAGGGGAGTGACTGGGGGCTGTATATGATGAAGGGGGGGTGACTGGGGGCTGTATATGATGAAGGGGGGTGACTGGGGGCTGCATATGATGAAGGGGGGTGAGTGGGGGCTGTATATGATGAAGGGGGGGTGACTGGGGGCTGTATATGATGAAGGGGGGTGACTGGGGGCTGTATATGATGAAGGGGGGTGACTGGGGCCTGTATATGATGACGGGGGGTGACTGGGGGCTGTATATGATGACGGGGGGGTGACTGGGGGCTGTATATGATGACGGGGGGGTGACTGGGGGCTGTATATGATGAAGGGGGTGACTGGGGGCTGTATATGATGAAGGGAGGTGAGTGGGGGCTGTATATGATGAAGGGGGGTGACTGGGGGCTGTATATGATGACGGGGGGGTGACTGGGGGCTGTATATGATGAAGGGGGGTGACTGGGGGCTGTATATGATGAAGGGGGGTGACTGGGGCCTGTATATGATGAAGGGGGGTGACTGGGGGCTGTATATGATGACGGGGGGGTGACTGGGGGCTGTATATGATGACGGGGGGTGACTGGGGGCTGTATATGATGAAGGGGGGTGACTGGGGTTGTACAGGATGAAGGGGGTGAGTGGGGGCTTCACAGGATGAAGGGGGGATGAGTGGGGGCTTCACATGATGAAGGGGGGTGAGTGGGGCTGCATATGATGAAGGGGGGGTGAGTGGGGCTGCACATGATGAAGTGGGGGATAAGTGGGGCTGCACATGATGAAGTGGGGGATAAGTGGGGCTGCACATGATGAAGTGGGGGATAAGGGGGACTGCACATGATGAATTAAAGGGTAAGTGGGACTGCACATGATGAATTAAGGGGTAAGTGGGACTGCACATGATGAATTAAGGGGTAAGTGGGACTGCACATGATGAATTAAGGGGTAAGTGGGACTGAACATGATGAATTGGGGGTAAGAGGGACTGCACATGATGAATTGGGGGTAAGGGGGACTGCACATGATGAATTGGGGGTAAGGGGGACTGCACATGATGAATTGGGGGTAAGGGGCACTGAACATGAAGTGGGGGTAAGGGGGACTGCACATGATGTGGGGGTAAAATTAACTGCACATGATGATGGGGGAGTGGGGCTGCACATGAAGTTGGGGGGAAGGGGACTGCACATGATGAAATGGAAGGGGGGATAAGGGGCTGCAAATGATGAAGCGGCACTGCAGATGAAGTGAGTGGGTGATAGGGGACTGCAATGGATGAAGTAAGGGGACTTCAAATTAAAGTGGGGACATTAAAGTGGATCCCCTATGGCCAGGATCACGTTGGGCGATTTTGTGCGTATTGGCCGTAGGCCTACAGCTTATGTGCAACGTCTTTTTAGGCCATGTCCACACGTGGTGGAATGGTGGCGGGTTTTCCGTATGGACCCGCAGCAAACCAAGTGCTGCGGTCCGTACAGCTGTCAATTCCCGCACGGGGACCGCAGCGCTCAGGTGGGAAGGGGGGTACAGGGGCCCAGGTTTTATGAATAGCCCCGGGCCCATAGTCCACTTAATCCGCCACTGGTTGCACATATTATTCAGAAATTTAAGATCCATGTGACTGTAGACAACCTCCCTGGATGTGACTGCAGGAGGAAAATTGATGACAAATCAAAGAGAAGGATAATACGAATGGTAACACAAGAGCCCAGAATAACTTCTAAACAGATTAAAGGTGAACTTCAAGCTCAAGGAACATCAGTTTCAGATTGCACCACCCGTCGTTGTATGAGCCAAAGTGGACTTCATGGGAGATGACCAAGGAGGACACCATTGTTGAAAAAAAAAATCATAAAAAGGCCAGACTGGAATTTGCCAAACTACATGTTGACAAGCCCCTACGCTTCTGGGAGAATGTCCTATGGACAGATGAGACAAAAAATGAACTTTTTGGCAAGGCATATCAGCTCTGTGTTCACAGGCAGAAAAATGAAGCATATCAAGAAAAGAACACTGTCCTTACTGTGAAACGTGAAGGAGGATCTGTTATGTTCTGGGACTGCTTTGCTGCTTCTGGCACAGGGTGTCTAGAATCTGTGCAGGGTATAATGAAATCTCAAGATTATCAAGAGATTCTAGACAGAAATGTGCTGCCCAGTATCAGAAAGCTTGGTCTCAGTCGCAGGTCATGGGTCTTGCAACAGGACAATGACCCAAAACACACAGCTAAAAACACCCAAGAATGGCTAAGAGGAAAATATTGGACTATTCTGAAGTGGCCTTCTATGAGCCCTGACCTAAATCCTATTGAGCATCTTTGGAAAGAGCTGAAACATGGGCCAAAATATGTGTCGAGAGGGGTAGAAGTCTCATTGACAGTTACAGGAATAGTTTGATTGCTGTGATTGCCCCAAAAGGTTGTGCATCAAAATAAGGGTACCATCATTTCTGTCCAGGCCTATTTCATGAGTTTTATTTTTTTTTTATTAATTCTGTGGAAGCATGGTTGAAAAGCAATGTCAGACTTTCATTTGTTCAGTTTCATAGATTTTTAATGTATTATTACTTTTGTCAGATTAAAGTTATTTCTGTGACCATTGTGATTATTTCTTTCATTTAAAGAGGGGTACCAACAATTTTGACCACATGTGTAGTTATTTCTCAATACAAAATGCAAATAAATTTATACAATGTAATTTTCTGGATTTTATTTCTGATATTCTATCTCTCAATGTTAAAATTAACCTACCCCTTTAAATTATGGACTGTTCATGTCTGTCAGTGGGCAAACGTACAAAATCAGCAAGGGATCAAATAATTATTTCCTTCACTGTATATACACACAGAATACTGTACACATATATATATACAGTCATGGCCAAAAGTATTGACACCCCTGCAATTCTGTCAGATAATATTCAGTTTCTTCCTGAAAATCATTGCAAACACAATTTCTTTGGTATTATTATCTTCATTTAATTTGTCTTAAATGAAAAAACACAAAATAGAATGAAGCAAAAAGCAAAACATTGATCATTTCACACAAAACTCCAAAAATGGGCCGGACAAAAGTATTGGCACCCTCAGCCTAATACTTGATTGCACAACCTTTAGCCAAAATAACTGCGACCAACCGCTTCCGGTAACCATCAATGAGTTTCTTACAATGCTCTGCTGGAATTTTAGACCATTCTTCTTTGGCAAACTACTCCAGGTCCCTGATATTTGAAGGGGGCCTTCTCCAAACTGCCATTTTTAGTTCTCTCCACAAGTGTTCTATGGGATTCAGGTCTGGACTCATTGCTGGCCACCTTAGAAGTCTCCAGTGCTTCCTCTCAAACCATTTTCTAGAGCTTTTTGAAGTGTGTTTTGGGTTATTGTCCTGCTGGAAGACCCATGACCTCTGAGGTAGACCCAGCTTTCTCACACTGGGCTCTAAATTATGCTGCAAAATTTGTTGGTAGTCTTCTGACTTCATAATGCCATGCACACGGTCAAGCAGTCCAGTGCCAGAGGCAGCAAAGCAACCCCAAAACATCAGGGAACCTCCGCCATGTTTGACTGTAGGGACCGTGTACTTTTCTTTGAATGCCTCTTTTTTCTCCTGTAAACTCTATGTTGATGCTTTTGCCCTAAAAGCTCTACTTTTGTCTCATCTGACCAGAGAACATTCTTCCAAAATGTTTTAGGCTTTTTCAGGTAAGTTTTGGCAAACTCCAGCCTGGCTTTTTTATGTCTCGGGGTAAGAAGTGGAGTCTTCCTGGGTCTCCTACCATACAGTCCCTTTTCATTCAGATGCCGACGGATAGTACGGGTTGACACCGTTGTACCCTCGGACTGCAGGGCAGCTTGAACTTGTTTGGATGTTAGTGGAGGTTCTTTATCCAACATCCGCACAATCTTGCGTTGAAATCTCTTGTCAATTTTTCTTTTCCGGCCACATCTAGGGAGGTTAGCCACAGTGCCATGGGCTTTACACTTCTTGATGACACTGCGCACGGTAGACACAGGAACATTCAGGTCTTTGGAGATGGACTTGTAGCCTTGAGATTGCTCATGCTTCCTCACAATTTGGTTTCTCAAGTCCTCAGACAGTTCTTTGGTCTTCTTTCTTTTCTCCATGCTCAATGTGGTACACACAAGGACACAGGACAGAGGTGGAGTCAACTTTAATCCATGTTAACTGGCTGCAAGTGTGATTTAGTTATTGCCAACACCTGTTAGGTGCCACAGGTAAGTTACAGGTGCTGTTAATTACACAAATTAGAGAAGCATCACATGATTTTTCGAACAGTGCCAATACTTTTGTCCGCCCTCTTTTTTAAGTTTGGTGTGGAATTATATCCAATTTGGCTTTAGGACAATTCTTTTTGTGTTTTTTCATTTAAGACAAATTAAATGAAGAGAATAATACCAAAGAATTTGTGTTTGCAATCATTTTCAGGAAGAAACTGAGTATTATCTGACAGAATTGCAGGGGTGTCAATACTTTTGGCCATGACTGTATATATATATATATATAGATGTCAGTGACAAACACACATATATATATACAGTATATATTTATTTATGCATATATATGGCATAGATACATAGATAGAAGAAAAGCCGACAATTCAGCAGCCGCATAGTGTAAAATCACAGCAGGAGCCGACAGAAGAGATGGATTGCATACAGTATATACACATAGAATTGGTAGATATATAGATGTCCGTGACAAATATAATTAGTACAGTGTTGTGCAGCTTATTGTACATGTATTTAATTAATAAAAGATTATCTTTCTGAAAAAAATTAGCGTGGGCTCTCGCGCAATTTTCGGAACCAGAGGGAAGGCTGATAGCTGGGAGCAGATGTTTATAGCCTGGGAAGAGGAGAATACTCACGGAGCTTCCAAGGATATTAATGTCAGCTCACAGCTGTATAATTAGCCTTTACTGGCTATTACAATGGGGGACCTCCCCAAAAAAATAATCTGGGATACACCTATAATTAATAACCAGCAAAGATTGTGCAGACAGCTGTGGGCTGATATTAATAGTCTAGGAAGGGGTCATGGATACTGGCCCTCCCAGGCTAAAAACATCAGCTCTCAGGTGCCCCAGAAAAGGGGCATCTCTGAGATGTGCCAATTCTGGCCCTTAGCCTAGCTCTTCCCATTTGCCCTGTAGTGGTGGCAAGTGGGGTGATACTTGGGGGGTTTTATATCACTTTTGTATTGTCAGGTGACATAAAGCCCCAAGGTTAGTAATGGAGAGGCGTCAATAAGAAACCCCCATTAACAACCCCATAGTCACAAAGTGCGAAAACACAGACACCCAGAAAAAGTCCTTTAATTGAAAGAATGACACAGACTTCTTTGATCATCTTAATTAAACCATATATGCGACTTAGTCCATTCTCTCAATGCCTTTGTCATCTCCAAAAAGTAAAAAAAAAACAATATTCCTCACCTTTCCGCAGAGATGCTGCTAAGCTATTTGTCCCCAGACGGGTCTAGCTCTGCTACATCTAGATGGCAGGGTACGAGTTTTTCTCACTGTGCTATTGGAGATCGCTTTGAGGTCATGGCAGTTCAGACCGGACGTAACCTCTATGACATCACCACTAGAGATGAGCGACTTTGCCTTTTTTATGGTCGAGTCGGGTTTCATGAAACCCGACTTTCTCAAAAGTCGAGTCGAACGAAATCAACTGACTATCGTGAAAAGTCGAAGGTCCGACTGAAACACGAAACCCAATGCAAGTAAATGGGGAAGCAAAGTCGGTAGGGAGTGGAGGACAGTAAACACACCTACATGCTGGACTGTTTTTTTAAAGTACGCGAAAACTAACTCTGTCTCTCTCTCCAGACGCTGCACGTGTCATCTCGTTGCCCACAGTGTACGTCCTTGCTCAGTGGCTGAAAAAAGTCACGTGCAAGCTGTAATGGGGTCTACCAAGCTGGAGTACCTCTTTCAATACCACCCCGTGTTTTCGGAGGTCCGCGCTGCGTTGGCTGGAGTCTGAATGAAGGACCCTGGCTGGAATTCCTCTGAGTGCATGGGCGCATATAAAAGATCACTGCCTCTCCATGTATTTCCAGTCTGACAACACTTTACTCACAGGACACATAATATATCACACAGATACGGAGGGCCGGCCAATAGACAAGCGTCAGGCCAGACATGCATTACAAAAGCCGCAGGTGGCCGGAGCCTGCGGATGTTTACTGTGGGAATTACAAAGGTAGGGGGAGGGCGGGCACTGCTGATACATTAGGGACATGCATCTCACATGGAACCTATTATATATACATATAACTGCACAATATATCCTGGGTGCTGAGTGGTTCTGTAACACGGCTCCCCTTTTCAGCGACGCGATCGGCATACACAGTCTGATCCTCAACGGATTGGTTTGGGGATGACCGAAGTTTATGGGGTTGGTACAAGTTGCGTTTGTCGACTTAGTCCATCGGCGTTACCATTTTGTTTGCCGAGTCTGTGGTGGATGGTGAAGTCCAGAGGTTGTAGGGCTAAACTCCACCGCAGCAATCTGGCGTTGTCTCCAGAGACCCGATTAAGCCTGACTAGGGGATTATGGTCCGTTAGGAGGGAAAACTGTCGTCCATACAAATATGGTTGCAACTTCTTGAGTGCCCATACTACCGCCAGGCACTCCTTCTCGATGGCCGCGTAGCTTACTTCACGGGCAGAAGTTTCCGACTCAGGTAAGCTACCAGGTGTTCTTGGCCGTCCGGCCCGACTTGGCTCAGTACTGCCCCGAATCCAAACATAGAAGCGTCTGTGTGAACCAGGAAATGTTTAGTTGGATCGGGTGCAGCCAATACAGGGGTATTGGTGAGGGCGTCCTTTAGTTGGCGGAAGGCTTCCTCACACTCTGAGGTCCAGGTTACCTGGCGGGGTTGGTTCTTACGGGTCAAATCAGTGAGGGGCTTGGCTGTGCTGCTGTAATTGGGAACAAATTTCCTGTAATACCTCGCTGTCCCTAGAAACGCCATGACCTGGGTTTTAGTGCGTGGGATGGGCCATTTGACTATGGCCTCAATCTTGGCTGGTTCTGGTCACTGTTTCCCACTTCCCACCCAATGCCCTAAATACTGAACCTCTGCTTTGCCCACGTGACACTTGTTTGGGTTCAGGGTGATTCCGGCCTGGTGGATCCTGTCCAATACTGTCTCTAGGTGATTTAGATGCTCTTCCCATGTCGCACTGTAGATGGCGATGTCGTCCAGGTAGGCACAAGCATAGTCCTGGAGACCATCCAGAAGCCGGTCAGCCAGCCTTTGGAAGGTCGCCGGGGCATTCTTCATCCCGAATGGCATAACTCGAAACTGGAATAAGCCGAACAGGGTGACAAATGCCGACTTGGGAATAGCGCAGGACTAAGGGGAATCTGCCAGTAGCCTTTGCATAGATCGATGGTGGTCAAATACTTTGCCCCCGCCAGCCGGTCTAACAACTCATCCACACGCGGCATGGGATATGCATCCGTCACTGTTTTCTCATTGAGCTTACGATAGTCTACACAAAACCGTGTAGTCCCATCCTTCTTGGGCACTAACACTATGGGGGATGCCCAGGGACTATCTGACTCTTCAATGACCCCTAAACGCAACATCTCTTGTATCTCTTGTCGCATCCCCTCTCGTACAGACTCAGGGACGCGGAAGGGGTTTTGTCGCAGGGGGGGTCTGATCCTGGGTCTCAACCTTGTGTTGTGCCAGGCGAGTGTACCCCGGTCTCTCTGAAAACATCCTCTGTCGCAGCCTCAACAACGCCTCCGCCTGCTGTCTCTCCCGGGAGCCTAGGTCTTCACCCAAGTGCACCTGGTCCCATGTTTTAGACTGAGTCCTTTCCCCTAAGACATCCGGCAAGGGATATCCGGCTAAATCCTCTGCTTCAGGTGCACAGATGGCCACTACCTCTTCAGGGCACTCCCGGTAGGGCTTCAGCATATTCACGTGGAACATGCGGATAACCCTGGGGTCGTCACAATCGGCGACATTATAGGTTGTGTCGGCTATTTTCCCCACTACCTGATAGGGCCCCTGCCATGCAGCTTGGAACTTGTTCTGCTTGGTGGGCTCTAACACCAGGACCTTCTGTCCTATTTCCAAAGTCCGCTCTCTGGCCCTCCGATCGTACCATATGCGCTGGCGCCGCTGGGTTGCCTGCATGTTCTCACGTACAGCCTGAGTCAGCTCCTGTAGGTGGTCCTGGAATTCCAGCACATAGGGTACAATAGGTAACCCTTCTATGAGGCCCTCCCCTTCCCAGTGTTCCAGCACTAAGTCTAGGGGTCCCCTTACCCGTCTCCCGTATACCAGCTCGAACGGGGAGAACCCCGTGGATTCTTGGGGCACCTCCCGATAGGCAAGCAGGAGGTGTGGCAGGAATTTCTCCCAGTCCCTGTAGGTCCTGGTAAAAGTCCCAATGAGCTGTTTTAATGTCCCTTTAAAGCGTTCACACAACCCATTGGTTTGCGGGTGGTACGGGGCGCTTCTAATGGACTTTACGCCGCACAGCTTCCACAGTTGGTTGGTCACCTCTGCTGTAAACTGGGTACCCTGGTCCAAGATAATCTCCCGGGGAAATCCAACCGTGAGAAAACCTGGAGCAGGGCAGCCGCCACCGTCTCTGCCAGTATGTTAGGTAACGCAACCACCTCTGGATACCGTGTGGCATAATCTACCACTGTCAATATATACCTTTCCCCTGACGGACTAAGTTTGGCTAACGGCCCTATCAGATCGACCGCTACTCGGCTAAATGGTTCCTCCACAATGGGGAGGGGGCGTAATTTGGCCTTGCATCGATCCTCCCTCTTGCCAATGCGCTGACAACTGTCACAGGTCTGGCAGTACTGACGAACATCATAGGTTACTCCCGGCCAAAAGAAGTTTTGTGTCAGACGATGCCTGGTGCGACTGATGCCGAAGTGCCCTGCCAAGGGTATATCATGAGAGATTCGCAGTAGCTCCTGCCTATACTTCTTGGGAACTACCAGCTGTCGTTTTATAGTGGGACTTGACCCTGTGTGGTGCTGCTCTGTGATCCGGTAGAGGAGTCCCTGCTTCCATACAAACTGTTCCCCTTCCAGTACTCCTCTCCCCTCCTGTGCCTTCCCACGATATCCCTCTAATGAAGGATCCTCAAGTAACTCCCTCTTAAATTCATCTGGGGTGGCCCAAGAAATGTGTCTGGCTATGGGAATACGTGCAGGGCTGGGATGTCTTACCTGGGCCTCCTCTGAGTGTGATTCCGCCTCCACAGCTCGAGCTTGTCTCTGGGTGGTCACAGGATATGTCTCAGCCAGAGGGGCCACCGAGAATGCAGACAACATGGGCCCCAAGTCATTTCCCAGCAAGACGTCTGCAGGCAAATCCTCCATCAAGCCGACATCAACAAGGCCATCCCCGACTCCCCAGTTCAGTTGAATCCTGGCATTGGGCAGTCGATGTATGGCTCCCCCTGCTACATGGACTGCCACTGTCCGGTCCGTCTTCTCTTGGTCCCGGACGAGATGAGGCTTCACAAAGGTCAAAGTTGCCCCAGAATCTCTTAGTCACCGGATTACGTTTCCTATTAACCCACACGACCTGTCGATGCTGTTGTCGATTATCTGCCCGGGCTGCCTGCACGGGGTCTACTTCATGCAGCACTTCCTCCATCTCTTCCACCCTTTGGTTAATCGTAGCCCCCAATGCCGGGTCAGCTTCGCCTTGGTAGCAGTGTGCAGCAGCCCGGCTGAAGGTAGCTGTTCCCGCCTTTGGCCACTGAGTATGCTGAGTCCGGTTGGGACATTGTCTTTGCAGGTGGCCCAGCTGACGGCAGGTGTGGCATCGCGCCCCAGGGGGACTGTGGTAGGCCGGGTTTCTAGCTGGTCCCCCTACAATCTTCGGTGGTTTAGGGCCCTCCTGGTCCATGGGCAGGCCCCTAGTGACCACCTTTGATCCGGACAACTGCGGCCTCCTGGCATCATGATGTTCATCGGCCAGACGAGCGGCTTCCTCAAGAGTCGTTGGCCGCCTGTCCCGAAGCCATTCCTGTGTCTCGGGGTTTAGTCCATTAAAGAATCATTCTAACAGGAAGAGCTGGAGGACGTCCTCCTTAGTGGTTGCTTGGCTCCCTTGTACCCACTGTAGCAGTGATCGCCGTAATTTACAGGCCCATTCAGCGTGGGTATCGGTTACGCGTTTTATAAGTCTGCGGAACTTTTGGCGGTAGGCCTCTGGTGTCAGAGCATACCGGGCCAAGATCACTTCTTTGATCAGCTCATAGTCCATACAGTCCTCATCAGGTACCGTGCGATAGGCGTCCGCTGCCCGGCCTGTCAGCTTGCTGGCCAGAATCTGAACCCGTTCCTCCGGCTTTACTTGATGAAGGGTACACTGCCGCTCAAAGTCCTGCAGAAAGCCATCAATGTCTTCCTCTGCCTCCCCCAACTGTCGGAAGGCATTGTACTGGATCTTTTTGTGGCTTACTGTTGAAGGTACCTGGTCAAAGGCCAGAGCTCCCCCTGCTCGCTGACTCTCCTCTCTCAGCTCTGCCATCTCCATCTTGGCCAGCTCCACTTTGGTCCTCTCTGCCATTTCCATCTTGGCTAGCTCTATCCTGGTCCGCTCGGCCATCTTTTCCTTCAGATCAGTACGCACATCAGCCATCACCTCTCGTATGATCTCTACTGCAGGGTTTGGGCCATAGAACGCCAGTCTGTTCTTCACCTCCCTCTGGAATTCGGTCTCCTCCACGTTCACATTGGGGGACGGTGCACTGTCATGTTCCATGATGGCTGCTATCAAATCCGCTTTTGTTTTGTTGCTGGCGATCAACCCTCTGGCTTCCACCAGATCTTTTAATGTAGTCCTCTTTAACTTCTGGTAGTTGTTTTCCATTCATTCCTTTCCTCCTGTAGAAGGGGACGCCGAACTTTACTGTTTAGGTTCGCCCATCTCTAATCAGCACACCAAACTCCATAAAACAGATATATTACCTTTGCTGATGATTTTTTTGTGATGACCAGTGTTATTATTATTCTTATGTACAACACTATATTATTTTGCTTTATTTGATGGAACTTCCATACAATATATATGTGTGTATATATATATATATATATATACACTCAACGGCCAGTTTAAAAGGTACACCTGTCCAACTGTGTGTTAAGACTTAATTTCTAATCAGCCAATCACATGGCGGCAACTCAGTGCATTTAGGCATGTAGACATGGTCAAGACAATCTCCTGCAGTTCAAACCGAGCATCAGTATGGGGAAGAAAGGTGATTTGAGTGCCTTTGAACGTGGCCTGATTGTTGGTGCCAGAAGGGCTGGTCTGAGAATTTCAGAAACTGCTGATCTACTGGGATTTTCACGCACAACCATCTCTAGGGTTTACAGAGAATGGTCCGAAAAAGAAAAAAAATCCAGTGAGCGGCAGTTCTGTGGCCGGAAATGCCATGTTGATGCCAGAGGTCAGAGGAGAATGGGCAGACTGGTTCGAGCTGATAGAAAGGCAACAGTGACTCAAATTGCCACCCGTTACAACCAAGGTAGGCAGAAGAGCATCTCTGAACGCACAGTGCGTCGAACTTTGAGGCAGATGGGCTACAGCAGCAGAAGACCACACTGGGTACCACTCCTCTCAGCTAAGAACAGGAAACTGAGGCTACAATTTGCACAAGCTCATCGAAATTGGACAGTAGAAGATTGGAAAAACGTTGCCTGGTCTGATGAGTCTCGATTTCTGCTGCGACATTCGGATGGTAGGGTCAGAATTTGGCGTAAACAACATGAAAGCATGGATCCATCCTGCCTTGTATCAACGGTTCAGGCTGGTGGTGGTGGTGTCATGGTGTGGGGAATTTTTTCTGGGCACTCTTTGGGCCCCTTGGTACCAATTGAGCATTGTTGCAACGCCACAGCCTACCTGAGTATTGTTGCTGACCATGTCCATCCCTTTATGACCACAATGCACCCAACATCTGATGGCTACTTTCAGCAGGATAATGCGCCATGTCATAAAGCTCGAATCATCTCAGATTGGTTTCTTGAACATGACAATGAGTTTACTGTACTCAAATGGCCTCCTCAGTCACCAGATCTCAATCCAATAGAGCATCTTTGGGATGTGGTGGAACGGGAGATTCGCATCAGGGATGTGCAGCCGACAAATCTGCGCCAACTGTGTGATGCCATCATGTCAATATGGTCCAAAATCTCTGAGGAATGCTTCCAGCACCTTGTTGAATCTCTGCCACGAAGAATTGAGGCAGTTCTGAAGGCAAAAGGGGATCCAACCCCTTACTAGCATGGTGTACCTAATAAAGTGGCCAGTGAGTGTATATATACAGTATATATATATGTACTGTATATATATTAATTATTTATTTGTCATGCGTTGTAAATTAAGCATAAACCTTGCTGATTGCTTTCAGTTTGACAAGCGTTACCTTTGCTGATGATTTTTTTTGTTTTGGCGTCCGTGCCCTAACAGTAGGTGTTCGGTACGGACGCCGAACTTTACTGTTTATGTTCGCCCATCTCTAATCAGCACACCAAACTCCATAAAACAGACATATTACCTTTGCTGATGATTTTTTTGTGATGACCAGTGTTATTATTATTCTTATGAACAACACTATATTATTTTGCTTTATTTGATGGTACTTCCATACAACATATATGTGTATATATATATATATATATAGATATATATATATGTACTGTATATATATTAATTATTTATGTGTCATGTGTTGTAAATTAAGCATAAACCTTGCTGATTGCTTTCAGTTTGACAAGCGTTATCTTCATTGTTTCTATTTGAATGGAATGCTTTGATATTTTATTTCTTTGGCTACAGGGAAGATTTATTTTAGCTTCAGAGGGAGTTGTATTATTTCATGACCCTTAGATTTAAATGTAAAATCATATTTTCTTGTTTAAAAATAGATCTTCCCTCTTTAAAGCTCATTTCAAACCAACATCCTCCTAATAGAACTTGATTCTTCTTAAGAGGATAGGAGAACAATGCGTCTTCAGAACAGTGCATGTGAGAGACATGATAGTAGGTCTAATTTGCACATCTAGATCTATTTAAGACACAGATTGCCTCATTGTGCCTCAGAAAGATGTGGCTGATAGGACCCCGAATTAGGGCTCTGTGCAGTTGTAGAAATGGCACCAATTGGCGGAATGATATATCCTGATTGCAGACCTAATCTTGCTGTAAAAACCTAGAGAAGACCCCATGGGGAAATATTTATGAATCCTGATTGTGACATCCCATTCAGTGTCTCATTCTAGATTTACCTGCATTTGCAACTCATATGATACACAGAAAAAGAAAGATGCTGAATTTCCAAATGATAAAAAAAAGCTGAAACCTTTTATTTAAAGACTCATTGCAGTGATTGTGATTAGAATAGTTCACAGTGATGTCTAAACTCTAAACTCGCAAAAAAATTTAATTTATACTTCTGCATTTGTGCTAGTAAAATGTAATTAATGGTTAAAAAACAATGGTTAAAAAGTACCACACTTAAAATGTGGTACTGTACTCATGTAATATACCAATTAAAAAACTCAAGGGCATCAATGATGTTGGTGTGAACAAATGTCGGCCTATATCTCATTCATGGATAAAGAATATAAACCTGCACCACTCTATAAATTGTGTATCAATATTCCAGAATTTCCAGGATGAGATATTCAGCGACATGTAAAAGTTTGGGCACCCCTGGTTAAACTTACTGTTATTGTGAACAGTTAAGCAAGTTAAAGATGAAATGATCTCTAAAAAGGCTGAAGTTAAAGGTGAGACATTTCCTGTGTATTATAGGCAATACAGCGTGAGAAGCACCGACTTTTGTGCTGTGCATGGGTTTATTTTGCTTCCATTAACTCCAATGGTGTTTCGCTATAATCAGCGAATATTTGGCAATTAAATTGGCGAATATTGCAAATTCGGCAATCATAATCCGAAACGAAAGTTGAAATATTCGCTCACCTCTAGTTATTAACACTCTATTTTTTGATACAGACCTTAAGGGGTTTGGCCGCTACAAGGACAACCGCTTCTCATGCCCCATGCTTGGTCCCGATAAAATAAAAAAGCTTATACTCACCTCCCGTGCCGGTGCCTTTCCCTCGGTGTCTGCACTTGTGGTCCAGAGGCTCTCATGCGATTGCATGACATGTGTTGCCCAGTGCCCAATCAGCCCCTAGGGCTCCTGTGCAGTTGTTGCGATACGTGACCCCCGGTATTTACTCAATGCTTGCATCACTGTCCCTGTCTTCAGACAAATTGAACATGTTCAATTTGCCCAAAGGCAGGAATGGTGATGCCAGCGAGAGTGATGACAGCAGGGAAACCGCATGGGAGGTGAGTAGAGTTGAGCGACTTTTGGTTTTTTAGGGTCGAGTTTCGTTTCGTGAAACCCGACTTTTCCAAAAGTCGGGTCGAGCAAGATCGTCCGATTATAGGGAAAAGTCGGGGTCGTCCCGAAACACGAAACCCAATGTAAGTCAATGGGGAATAAAAGTCGGCAGTGAGAGGACAGGAAACACACCTACAGTGCCCATTTGAATGCCAAAAGCATCAATTCTTCTTACTTAAGCTTGTCAACCTTAATTAACTTCATAATACAAGTTACGCACTGAAAAATGGGGGTTATTTGGCTAAAGTTGTGGGGGGGGCTGGCTCCAGGTTTTCATGTGCCCTGGGCGAAAGAGCGCCCCTTTAACACATACCAAAACTCATCATGCTCCGATACGGCAGAGAAATAGCGGTATAGTACAATGAAAAATACTTCACTTTTTACATCTCATGACGAGGCCCATCTATTTCTCCATACAGAATCATTGGTCCCATATAATGTTTGAAACAGTATATGATGAGCTCCACATAATGCTACAGTATATGTTGGTCCCCATGTATGAAGCTCCACTGTCTTATGGGCCCAAATAATGCTCCAAACATAATGGGCCCCATTTCTAATGCTCTAGTGTATAATGGGCCCTGTAAATGCTGCTCCAGTGTCTGATGTCCACCTTTGGAATGTTCCAGTGTATGGTGGGCCCCATCTATCATTCTCCAGAGTATAGTGCTCCCCAAAAATTGCTGTCCCAACATTGAAAACAATCAAATAAGTCTCCTCGCTAGGGAATCCCTGTACTAGTCTGGACTCCTCGTCGTCCCCATCTTCCATCTCACTGCACAGTATTTCAACCTTGCAAGTGCTGTGATCCTGAGCAAGCAGGGGGGGCCCACTCGTTGGGGACGGCACTGGCACAGGGCCCCTGATAGTACGGTGGTGTGTCTGATGGCGGGTGGGCCGAACCTGCACTTTCATCTGCAGCTTCCTCTTTGTCACCGTGTAAGATGGAACTGTATATGGGAAGGGTAACCTGAGTTTCATCAGGGTCAGATTCAGGCCGTGTAGCGTGCGAGGGGAATGTAGTGGTCTGGGTCAATGTACCAGCAGATTCATCGAGCAGTGGCTGGGCATCAGTGCACTTGTGTCGCCCCCAGGAGTACGGTCGCCACAGTGGCATTACCTTCCTCCTAGGGAGTGTGATGTCATGCTTGGGAGCAACGAAGGATCTCTCTAGCAGGTTAACTGATTGGGTGGCGTTATTCCCACGAGTCATGACCCTCCAAACAGCGTTCATGAAGGCAAAGTGTTTGTTTTACGTGGGCAGTATGGTTGCAAAGCTGAACCTTAAAGGAATGTCCAGAAGGGCACCACCAGGAGTGGAGCCTACGGTTAAATTCGACTCCACCTGGGAAACCTCAACCATGCCAGCTACAGAACAGATGCACACATTGCAAGCTTAATTCCGTTAACGAACGAGACTCCGTCATGCCCTGCGGTCCGAGTCCGGCTTACTAGAGGGACACGTGAGGCTCTGGCACATGAGATTGGCCAATAACTGGTGTGTCATGCCCTTACATGTCCGTGGCTGCATGTGCGCTACACTGAAAAGGCCAGCGTTTGTCGCTTACAGGTGCAGATAACCCGCTGAACAACATTAGTGATGGGGATCACTGATTACAATTATTACCCGCGAACGATGATTTCCCAGTAAGTGCAGGTCAACCGCAGTTCCGGAATTAGGCCTAACCGTCATTCCTGAAAAAATTAAAAACTTACGTGTGCAAACCACAGGTGCTGTAGCTTGCTTAACAGCTCGCCAGCCGTTCTCACGCCCAGTATGGATTACACGTGATTGCACAAAGGTGAGAAAGGGTACCGTATCCCCAGATAACATGTATGGATAGCGTACACATTTAAAATATATGTCTATACATCAGGAGGCAGGCTCAGACGGTGTTAGGCCCAGTATGGATTGCACGTGATTGCACAAAGGATAGAAAGGGTACCATATCCCCGGATAACATGTATGGATAGCGTACACATTCAAAATATATGTCTATACATCAGGAGGCAGGCTCAGACGGTGTTAGGCCCAGTATGGATTGCACATGATTGCACAAAGGTTAGAAAGGGTACCGTATCCCCAGATAACATGTATGGATAGCGTACACATTCAAAATATATGTCTATACATCAGGAGGCAGGCTCAGATGGTGTTAGGCCCAGTATGGATTGCACGTGATTGCACAAAGGTTAGAAAGGGTACCGTATCCCCGGATAACATGTATGGATAGCGTACACATTCAAAATATATGTCTATACATCAGGAGGCAGGCTCAGACGGTGTTAGGCCCAGTATGGATTGCACGTGATTGCACAAAGGTTAGAAAGGGTACCGTATCCCCGGATAACATGTATGGATAGCGTACACATTCAAAATATATGTCTATACATCAGGAGGCAGGCTCAGACGGTGTTAGGCCCAGTATGGATTGCACGTGATTGCACAAAGGTTAGAAAGGGTACCGTATCCCCAGATAACATGTATGGATAGCGTACACATTCAAAATATATGTCTATACATCAGGAGGCAGGCTCAGACGGTGTTAGGCCCAGTATGGATTGCACGTGATTGCACAAAGGTTAGAAAGGGTACCGTATCCCCGGATAACATGTATGGATAGCGTACACATTCAAAATATATGTCTATACATCAGGAGGCAGGCTCAGACGGTGTTAGGCCCAGTATGGATTGCACGTGATTGCACAAAGGTTAGAAAGGGTACCGTATCCCCAGATAACATGTATGGATAGCGTACACATTCAAAATATATGTCTATACATCAGGAGGCAGGCTCAGACGGTGTTAGGCCCAGTATGGATTGCACGTGATTGCACAAAGGTTAGAAAGGGTACCGTATCCCCGGATAACATGTATGGATAGCGTACACATTCAAAATATATGTCTATACATCAGGAGGCAGGCTCAGACGGTGTTAGGCCCAGTATGGATTGCACGTGATTGCACAAAGGTTAGAAAGGGTACTGTATCCCTGGATAACATGTATGGATAGCGTACACATTCAAAATATATGTCTATACATCAGGAGGCAGGCTCAGACGGTGTTAGGCCCAGTATGGATTGCACGTGATTGCACAAAGGTTAGAAAGGGTACCGTATCCCCAGATAACATGTATGGATAGCGTACACATTCAAAATATATGTCTATACATCAGGAGGCAGGCTCAGACGGTGTCAGGCACAGTATGGATTTGACGGCCTAGATTACACAGCGGAGGAGCAGGGAGAGGTAAAGATTGCAAATGCTGGGGCCCTGCCCAAGCAAGGGGGGCCCACTCGTGGGCGTCGGTACTGGCACTGGGCCCCTCATAGTACAGCGGTGTGTCTGACGGCGGGTGTGCACCACCACCATCAGAGACACTTGATTGCACTATGAGGGACCCTGTGCCAGTGCCCGCGCCCAAGAGTCGGCCTACCCACCTGTCCAGGGCAACGGCACTCGCACGGTGTCGTGCGCTAGGTGGTGACCCCGGCCATGGGGGGGAGGCAGCACAGTTAGGGAGTTTTAGAAAGTGGCATATGTTGATGTTGGACATTCAGCTGATGCAAAAGGCGAAATAGGTGAAGTCCCAGGAAGAGGTGGACCAAAGCAAGCCATTTTTCTGTCACCCTATGTGTCATCAGGGGAAGGTGGGACAAAATCCTTGGAAACCCATGCATGGTTCATTTTAATGAAGGTTAGATCATCCACATTTTGGGTTGACAGACGGGTCCTTTTTTCTGTCAGGATTGATCCAGCTGCACTGAAGACTCTTTCCGATAGCACACTTGCAGCTGGGCAAGCGAGCTCCTGTAAGGCATATTGGGCCAATTCAGGCCAGGTGTCCAGTTTAGCGGCCCAATAGTCAAAGGGGAATGACCTGTGTGGGAGAACATCGATATGGGAGGAAAAGTAGTTTGTAACCATAGTTGACAACTGCTGTCTCCTGTCACTTTCCATCGATGCAGTATTACCAGTTGTGTGAGCGGTATTTGAAAAATCAGTCCACAACATTGTCATGAAACCCCTGTCTCCAACGCCACTTCTGCTGTGTGCACCACGAACACCTCTGCCAAGCTGCCCCCGGCCCGTACGGCTCGTGTGAGAACCATCACCGCTGCTGTGTGCTGGGAATGCCTCAAGCAACCGATTTACCAGAGTTGCTTGTTTATTAGCCAATATTAGGTCAAGGTTCTCCTGTGGCATGATGTTTTGTAATTTGCCTTTATAGCGTGGATCCAGGATGCTGGCCAACCAGTAGTCGTCATCGTTCATCATTTTGGCAATGCGGGGTTGCTTTTTAGGATCCGCAAGGCATAATCTGACATGTGGGCCAATGTTTCCGGTGTCAATGATGCACTGCGAGTGCTGGTTGGAGGAGCACTTTCTGGCAAATCCACATCCCTCCAGTCACGCACAAACCCTGTACCAGACCTTGCCACGCCAACATTTTTACTTGCCCCATGAGATGCATCCTCCTCCCCTAAGTAATCATCCCCATCATCATCCTCCTCCTCCTCTTCTTCCTCCACCTCGTCCAGGAGAGGTCCCTGAGCAGACAATGGCTGAATGTCATCAAGGATTCCCTCCTCCTCTTCCTCCTCATCAACATTGGCTGCAGACGCCTGCTCCTTAAGGTGCGTCAAAGTTTGCATGAGCAGACGCATAAGTGGGATGCTCATGCTTAGGATGGTGTCGTCTGCGCTTACCAGCCGTGTGCATTCCTCAAAACACTGAAGGACTTTACAGAGGTCTTTCAGCTTCGACCACTGCACACCTGTCAACTCCATGTCTGCACTCAAAGTGCCTGGCCGTGTATCCTCCCACAAATGCATTATGGCCTGCCTCTGCTCGCACAGCCGCTCCACCATGTGCAGGGTGGAGTTCCACCTTGTTGCAATGTCGATAATGAGGTGGTGGTTGGGAAGGTGGAGCAATCGCTGCAGCTTCTGCATACGAACGGAGTGTACAGGCGACCGGCGGATGTGCGCGCACAGTCTTCGCACCTTCTGGAGCAGGGCTGTTAACTCCGGATAATTTTTGAGGAAGCACTGCACCACCAGGTTCAAGGTGTGAGCCAAGCAAGGTATGTGGCTGAGTTTTGAAAGGGCTATGGCTGCCGCAAAATTACGGCCGTTATCACTAACTACCTTGCCTGCCTCAAGATGTACACTGCCCAGCCATGACTCAGTTTGTCGCTTCAAGTACTCGGCCAGTACCTCGGCGGTGTGTCTGTCGCCCAAACACATCATCTGCAACACAGCCTGCTGACGCTTTCCACTAGCTGCTCGATAGGGGGACACATCGTGTGCAACAGTGGCAGCTGCAGATGGAGTGCTCGTACGACTGCGCTCTGTGGACGAGCTTTCGCTTCTGGAGGAGGAGGAGGAGGAGGAGGGTCGAACGCCTACAGCCAACTGTTTCCTATACCGTGGGCTAGGCAGCACTGTCCCACCACCGCTGTCCCCTGTGGACCCTGCATCCACCACATTAACCCAGTGCACAGTGATGGACACGTAACGGCCCTGGCCATGCCGACTGGACCATGCATCAGTTGTGAGGTGCACCTTTCCGCTCACTGACTGCTTGAGTGCATGGACAATGCGGTCTTTCACATGATGGTGGAGGGCTGGGATGGCTTTGCGAGAGAAGAAGTGGCGACTGGGTAGGTCATAGCGTGGTACTGCATAGGCCATGAGTTCGTGGAAAGCTGCGCTTTCCACCACCCGAAAGGGCATCATCTCAAACGAGATTAGTTTGGCAATGTGGGCGTTCAAACCCAGTGTACGCGGATGAGAGACTGAGTACTTTCTTGACCTACTCATAGTGTCTGGGAGGGTGAGCTGGACTTGAGAGCTGCATATGGTGGAAGTAGCGGTGGACAGGGCGGACTGAGAGAGGGTTGATGATGGTGATGGAGTTGTTGTTCTTTCTGATGGCCTAGAATCAGTCTTTCGTTGATATAACAGTGGGATTCCCTGACTGCTGTGGCATTGCACTGACACCTCAACATTTGCTGCTGTGCTAACCGGTGGGCTTACAGTGGGGGAAACAATGTAGCGTTGCTGACTACCTTCGTTGTGATCAGTTGCACATGTGGCACTTGAGGTTTGGTGTTGTGTCCACGCTTGCAAGTGCATGCTGGTTAAATGTCTAAGCATGCAACTGGTATTCAAATTTTTCAGATTTTTCCCTTGGCTAAAGGTCTTTGCGCACTTCTTACAGATAACCTTGGCCTGATCATGAGGATTTTGTTCAAAAAAGTGCCACACTGCACTCTTCCTACTTTGGCAGACATTTTGCGGCCTAGCACGCTGTGATCTTTTGACCCTCTGGACAAGCTGTCCAGCAACTCTTTTGATGTTTGGAACCTGTCTTTGGAGTGCTCCGGGCCTGCCAGATAACAGCTGTTGCGATGTCGATGTCTGCTGTGGATGCTCCTCATCTGAGCTATTGGAAGCAGCACCCTCTTCCCCCAATGGATGCCAATCTGGGTCAACAACTGGGTCATCCATCACCTCCTCTACTATGTCATGTGCACCTTCCTCTGTGTCACCGTGTATGGTGGTATAGTGTGCGGGAAGGGGCACCTGAGTCTCACCAGGGTCAGAATCTGGCTCTGTACACTGCGAGGACAATGTAGTGCTCTGAGTGAATGTACCAGCAGAATCATCCATCAGCGGCTGTGCATCAGTACACTCCATGTCAGATTCATCTTGGCCTGGGTAATTCACCATTTGACTTGATAATCCAGGCATGGTATGTGAAAACAGCTCCATGGAGTAATCAGTAGTATGGCCTGCGTCATCCTTCAATCTTGGTTGGGGTGAAGGACACAAGGAAAGGTGTGGTTCATGAACATGAGCCTCCAATGACGACTCAGTGCTTTTACTTTTTACAACTGAAGAAGAGGAGGCGATAGAGCTGGAGGCTGAGTCAGCAATGTAAGACAAAACTTTTTCCTGATGCTCTGGCTTTAAAAGCGGTTTGCCAACTCCTAGAAAACTAAGCGTTCGAGGCCTTATGTAGCCAGACGATGACGCAGGCTCAACACCTCCTGCATTCGGTCCTATTTTGCTCTTGCCACTACCATCAGATCCACCACCAACACCATCATTACCAGCTGCCAACCCCCGCCCAATTCCACGGCCTCTTCCACCAGCCTTCCTCATTTTTGGTAGAAATGTAGACAAAATCCATCAAACTATATAGTAATGTAAAACAAGGTACAAGGTGTCTATAGGACAGGGGAGATTTTGAATTTCTGCAGACACTTGTGGACACTGGACACTTTTGGATTGTGTGAGGCCCACTGACTAGTATCTGAGCGCTCTGTCACAGGCTCGATGGCAGAGCTGTGACCAAAGTGACTAGAGGATAAGGGAGATTTTGAATTTCTGCACACACTTGTGGACACTGGACACTTATGGATTGTGTGAGGCCCACTGACTAGTATCTGAGCGCTCTGTCACAGGCTCGATGGCAGAGCTGTGACCAAAGTGACTAGAGGATAAAGGAGATTTTGAATTTCTGCACACACTTGTGTACACATATGGATTGTGTGAGGCCCACTGACTAGTATCTGAGCGCTCTGTCACAGGCTCGATGGCAGAGCTGTGACCAAAGTGACTAGAGGATAAGGGAGATTTTGAATTTCTGCACACACTTGTGGACACTTATGGATTGTGTGAGGCCCACTGACTAGTATCTGAGCGCTCTGTCACAGGCTCGATGGCAGAGCTGTGACCAAAGTGACTAGAGGATAAGGGAGATTTTGAATTTCTGCACACACTTGTGGACACTTATGGATTGTGTGAGGCCCACTGACTAGTATCTGAGCGCTCTGTCACAGGCTCGATGGCAGAGCTGTGACCAAAGTGACTAGAGGATAAGGGAGATTTTGAATTTCTGCACACACTTGTGGACACTTATGGATTGTGTGAGGCCCACTGACTAGTATCTGAGCGCTCTGTCACAGGCTCGATGGCAGAGCTGTGACCAAATTGACTTGAGGATAAGGGAGATTTTGAATTTCTGCACACACTTGTGGACACTTATGGATTGTGTGAGGCCCACTGACTAGTATCTGAGCGCTCTGTCACAGGCTCGATGGCAGAGCTGTGACCAAAGTGACTAGAGGATAAGGGAGATTTTGAATTTCTGCACACACTTGTGGACACTTATGGATTGTGTGAGGCCCACTGACTAGTATCTGAGCGCTCTGTCACAGGCTCGATGGCAGAGCTGTGACCAAAGTGACTAGAGGATAAGGGAGATTTTGAATTTCTGCACACACTTGTGGACACTTATGGATTGTGTGAGGCCCACTGACTAGTATCTGAGCGCTCTGTCACAGGCTCGATGGCAGAGCTGTGACCAAAGTGACTAGAGGATAAGGGAGATTTTGAATTTCTGCACACACTTGTGGACACTTATGGATTGTGTGAGGCCTACTGACTAGTATCTGAGCGCTCTGTCACAGGCTCAATGGCAGAGCTGTGACCAAAGTGACTAGAGGATAAGGGAGATTTTGAATTTCTGCACACACTTGTGGACACTGGACACTTATGGATTGTGTGAGGCCCACTGAGTATCTGAGCGCTCTGTCACAGGCTCGATGGCAGAGCTGTGACCAAAGTGACTAGAGGATAAGGGAGATTTTGAATTTCTGCACACACTTGTGGACACTGGACACTTATGGATTGTGTGAGGCCCACTGAGTATCTGAGCGCTCTGTCACAGGCTCGATGGCAGAGCTGTGACCAAAGTGACTAGAGGATAAGGGAGATTTTGAATTTCTGCACACACTTGTGGACACTGGACACTTATGGATTGTGTGAGGCCCACTGAATATCTGAGCGCTATGACACAGGCAGAAATTGGCTAGTGTATCACAAACTACAAGGTGTATGTAGAATTGGGCAGAATTGGAGTCTCCCTAGAGTGCAGGTCTGTAAGAACGGAACATGTCCTCGACTTATTCTCACAGAGTGACTCACTGATAGCTTCACTGTGGCTGTGATAACAGCCGTTACACTGTACTGTGTGAGGAGCGTACACCGCTGTATGGTGTGAAAAAATGCACGCTCAGTACCTCAGCAGGACAAAAAAAAAAAATTGTGATTGCTTTTAAAAAAGCAGTTTGCGGAGCAGTGGGTAAACAGCAATGCAGGAATGTCAGGAAGCCTTAGAAGGCAGCCCAACAACCAACACCACTGATACACCACTATATAGCCTCCCCTTGCACTGCACAGTGACTGGTGTGTTGTACAGGCAAAATCGCTAGCAGCAGAAGCAGTTTTTGGTGTCTTCTTCCCTGCCTAACGCTCTCCCTACAAAATCAGCAGCAGCTCTCCCTATTCTGAGATCAGCATGAGTAACATGGCGGTCGGCGTGCACGCCCTTTTATACCCCCTGTGACGCCCCCCAAAGCAAGCTAATCACTTGCATGCCCTTCTGAAAGATGGTGGTGACCCGTGCCTATGTCATCACGTTGCCCACAGTGTCCGTGGATCCTGATTGGCTGAAAAAGAGCGCAAAACAAACTTTTGAAACGCGACTTTGGCGCGTAAATCGCCGACCTCGTGGCCGACCTCATCCTAGGATCGGGTTTCGTTTCATGAAACCCGACTTTGCCAAAAGTTGGCGACTTTTGAATTTTTTCGACCCGTTTCGCTCAACTCTAGAGGTGAGTATAAGCTTTTTTATTTTATCGGGGCAAAGCATCGGGTATGACAGGATTTGTCCAAGTAGTGGATAACTTCTTTAAGACTTTGTTCTCATGATGAATATTTGGGTTTTTGATGCTACATTAATTAGGTTGCTTTCGGTTTTTTCATTGCGTTTTTGAGTGCGTATGTTTACTTGCATTATTTGTCTCTTGCAGATATGTCATGCTTAAGAAAAAGCTGTTTTGTTTTTGATACTTCCTGGTACAGTGGGGAAAAAAAGTATTTAGTCAGTCAGCAATAGTGCAAGTTCCACCACTTAAAAAGATGAGAGGCGTCTGTAATTTACATCATAGGGAGACCTCAACTATGGGAGACAAACTGAGAAAAAAAAAATCCAGAAAATCACATTGTCTGTTTTTTTTTCATTTTATTTGCATATTATGGTGGAAAATAAGTATTTGGTCAGAAACAAAATTTCATCTCAATACTTTGTGATATATCCTTTGTTGGCAATGACAGAGGTCAAACGTTTTCTGTAAGTCTTCACAAGGTTGCCACACACTGTTGTTGGTATGTTGGCCCATTCCTCCATGCAGATCTCCTATAGAGCAGTGATGTTTTTGGCTTTTCACTTGGCAACACGGACTTTCAACTCCCTCCAAAGGTTTTCTATAGGGTTGAGATCTGGAGACTGGCTAGGCCACTCCAGGACATTGAAATGCTTCTTACGAAGCCACTCCTTCGTTGCCCTGGCGGTGTGCTTTGGATCATTGTCATGTTGAAAGACCCAGCCACGTTTCATCTTCAATGCCCTTGCTGATGGAAGGAGGTTTGCACTCAAAATCTCTCGATACATGGCCCCATTCATTCTTTCATGTACCCGGATCAGTCGTCCTGGCCCCTTTGCAGTGAAACAGCCCCAAAGCATGATGTTTCCACCACCATGCTTTACAGTAGGTATGGTGTTTGATGGATGCAACTCAGTATTCTTTTTCCTCCAAACACGACAAGTTGTGTTTCTACCAAACAGTTCCAGTTTGGTTTCATCAGACCATAGGACATTCTCCCAAAACTCCTCTGGATCATCCAAATGCTCTCTAGCAAACTTCAGACGGGCCCGGACATGTACAGGCTTAAGCAGTGGGACACGTCTGGCACTGCAGGATCTGAGTCCATGGTGGCGTAGTGTGTTACTTATGGTAGGCCTTTTTACATTGGTCCCAGCTCTCTGCAGTTCATTCACTAGGTCCCCCCGCGTGGTTCTGGGATTTTTGTTCACCGTTCTTGTGATCATTCTGACCCCACGGGGTGGGATTTTGCGTGGAGCACCAGATCGAGGGAGATTATCAGTGGTCTTGTATGTCTTCCATTTTCTAATTATTGCTCCCACAGTTGATTTCTTCACTCCAAGCTGGTTGGCTATTGCAGATTCAGTCTTCCCAGCCTGGTGCAGGGCTACAATTTTGTTTCTGGTGTCCTTTGACAGCTCTTTGGTCTTCACCATAGTGGAGTTTGGAGTCAGACTGTTTGAGGGTGTGCACAGGTGTCTTTTTATACTGATAACAAGTTTAAACAGGTGCCATTACTACAGGTAATGAGTGGAGGAAAGAGGAGACTCTTAAAGAAGAAGTTACAGGTCTGTGAGAGCCAGAAATCTTGATTGCTTGTTTCTGACCAAATACTTATTTTCCACCATAATATGCAAATAAAATGAAAAAAAAACAGACAATGTGATTTTCTGGATTTTTTTTTCTCAGTTTGTCTCCCATAGTTGAGGTCTACCTATGATGTAAATTACAGATGCCTCTCATCTTTTTAAGTGGTGGAACTTGCACTATTGCTGACTGACTAAATACTTTTTTTCCCCACTGTATTTGGCTTTGACAAATTTGATACAGCCATGTGCATATTACATATGTTTTTGATGCCTTTTCTCCATGGAAACGTACTAAAAAATATGAGCTTTTACCTGAGGATTTTATACATGTATGTCTTTAGCAAAAATCATCTAAAACTCATTGTACTCACAAGAGAAATTGACATGGTGCAGATTAACATTTGATCACTTATCTATAGGATAGGTCATGTGTAGAGTTGAGCGAAACGGGTCGAAAAAATTCAAAAGTCGCCGACATTTGGCAAAGTCGGGTTTCATGAAACGAAACCCGACCCTAGGATGAGGTCGGCCACGAGGTCGGCGACTTACGCGCCAAAGTCGCGTTTCAAAAGTTTGTTTTGCGCTCTTTTTCAGCCAATCAGGATCCACGGACACTGTGGGCAACGTGATGACATCGGCACGGGTCACCAACATCTTTCAGAAGGGCATGCAAGTGATTGGCTTGCTTTGGTGGGCGTCACAGGGGGTATAAAAGGGCGTGCACGCCGACCGCCATCTTACTTCTGCCGATCTCAGTATAGGGAGAGGTTGCTGCTGATTCTGTAGGGAGAGCGTTAGGCAGGGAAGAAGACCAAAAAACTGCTTCTGCTGCTAGCGATTTGGCCTGCACAACACACCAGTCACTGTGTGTGCAGTGCAAGGGGAGGCTATATAGTGGTGTATCAGTGGTGTTGGTTGTTGGGCTGCCTTCTAAGGCTTCCTGACAGGCTGGCATTGCTGTTTACCCACTGCTCCGCAAACTGCTTTTTTAAAAGCAATCCAATCTCCCTTATCCTCTAGTCACTTTGGTCACAGCTGTGCCATCGAGCCTGTCACATAGCGCTCAGATATTCATTGGGCCTCAAACTGCTTTTTTAAAAGCAATCCCAATTTTTTTTTTTGTCCTGCTGAGAAGAAAAAAAAACTGCTTCTGCTGCTGATAGCAATTTGGCCTGCACAACACACCAGTCACTGTGTGTGCAGTGCAAGGGGAGGCTATATTGTGGTGTATCAGTGGTGTTGGTTGTTGGGCTGCCTTTTAAGGCTTCCTGACAGGCTGGCATTGCTGTTTACCCACTGCTCCGCAAACTGCTTTTTTAAAAGCAATCCAATCTCCCTTATCCTCTAGTCACTTTGGTCACAGCTGTGCCATCGAGCCTGTAACATAGCGCTCAGATATTCATTGGGCCTCACACAATCCAAAAGTGTCCAGTGTCCAAAAGTGTGTGCAGAGATTCAAAATCTCACTTATCCTCTAGTCACTTAGGTCACAGCTGTGCCATCGAGCCTGTCACATAGCGCTCAGATATCAGTGGGCCTCACACAATCCAAAAGTGTCCAGTGTCCAAAAGTGTGTGCAGAGATTCAAAATCTCACTTATCCTCTAGTCACTTAGGTCACAGCTGTGCCATCGAGCCTGTCACATAGCGCTCAGATATCAGTGGGCCTCACACAATCCAAAAGTGTCCAGTGTCCAAAAGTGTGTGCAGAGATTCAAAATCTCACTTATCCTCTAGTCACTTAGGTCACAGCTGTGCCATCGAGCCTGTCACATAGCACTCAGATATCAGTGGGCCTCACACAATCCAAAAGTGTCCAGTGTCCAAAAGTGTGTGCAGAGATTCAAAATCTCACTTATCCTCTAGTCACTTAGGTCGCAGCTGTGCCATCGAGCCTGTCACATAGCGCTCAGATATCAGTGGGCCTCACACAATCCAAAAGTGTCCAGTGTCCAAAAGTGTGTGCAGAGATTCAAAATCTCACTTATCCTCTAGTCACTTAGGTCACAGCTGTGCCATCGAGCCTGTCACATAGCGCTCAGATATCAGTGGGCCTCACACAATCCAAAAGTGTCCAGTGTCCAAAAGTGTGTGCAGAGATTCAAAATCTCACTTATCCTCTAGTCACTTAGGTCACAGCTGTGCCATCGAGCCTGTCACATAGCGCTCAGATATCAGTGGGCCTCACACAATCCAAAAGTGTCCAGTGTCCAAAAGTGTGTGCAGAGATTCAAAATCTCACTTATCCTCTAGTCACTTAGGTCACAGCTGTGCCATCGAGCCTGTCACATAGCGCTCAGATATTCAGTGGGCCTCACACAATCCAAAAGTGTCCAGTGTCCAAAAGTGTGTGCAGAGATTCAAAATCTCACTTATCCTCTAGTCACTTAGGTCACAGCTGTGCCATCGAGCCTGTCACATAGCGCTCAGATATTCATTGGGCCTCACACAATCCAAAAGTGTCCAGTGTCCAAAAGTGTGTGCAGAAATTCAAAATCTCCCCTGTCCTATAGAAACCTTGTACCTTGTTTTACATACTAAATAGTTTGTTGGATTTTGTCTACATTTCTACCAAAAATGAGGAAGGCTGGTGGAAGAGGCCGTGGAATTGGGCGGGGGTTGGCAGCTGGTAATGATGGTGTTGGTGGTGGATCTGATGGTAGTGGCAAGAGCAAAATAGGACCAAATGCAGGAGGTGTTGAGCCTGCGTCATCGTCTGGCTACATAAGGCCTCGAACGCTTAGTTTTCTAGGAGTTGGCAAACCGCTTTTAAAGCCAGAGCATCAGGAAAAAGTTTTGTCTTACATTGCTGACTCAGCCTCCAGCTCTATCGCCTCCTCTTCTTCAGTTGTAAAAAGTAAAAGCACTGAGTCGTCATTGGAGGCTCATGTTCATGAACCACACCTTTCCTTGTGTCCTTCACCCCAACCAAGATTGAAGGATGACGCAGGCCATACTACTGATTACTCCATGGAGCTGTTTTCACATACCATGCCTGGATTATCAAGTCAAATGGTGAATTACCCAGGCCAAGATGAATCTGACATGGAGTGCACTGATGCACAGCCGCTGATGGATGATTCTGCTGGTACATTCACTCAGAGCACTACATTGTCCTCGCAGTGTACAGAGCCAGATTCTGAACCTGATGAGACTCAGGTGCCCCTTCCCGCACACTATACCACCATACATGGTGACACAGAGGAAGGTGCACATGACATAGAAGAGGAGGTGATGGATGACCCAGTTGTTGACCCAGATTGGCATCCATTGGGGGAAGAGGGTGCTGCTTCCAATAGCTCAGATGAGGAGCATCCACAGCAGACATCGACATCGCAACAGCTATTATCTGGCAGGCCCGGAGCACTCCAAAGACAGGTTCCAAACATCAAAAGAGTTGCTGGACAGCTTGTCCAGAGGGTCAAAAGATCACAGCGTGCTAGGCCGCAAAATGTCTGCCAATGTAGGAAGAGTGCAGTGTGGCACTTTTTTGAACAAAATCCTCATGATCAGGCCAAGGTTATCTGTAAGAAGTGCGCAAAGACCTTTAGCCGAGGGAAAAATCTGAAAAATTTGAATACCAGTTGCATGCTTAGACATTTAACCAGCATGCACTTGCAAGCGTGGACACAACACCAAACCTCAAGTGCCACATGTGCAACTGATCACAACGAAGGTAGTCATCAACGCTACATTGTTTCCCCCACTGTAAGCCCACCGGTTAGCACAGCAGCAAATGTTGAGGTGTCGTTGCAAGGCCACAGCAGTCAGGGAATCCCACTGTTATATCAACGAAAGACTGATTCTAGGCCATCAGAAAGAACACCAACTCCATCACCATCATCAACCCTCTCTCAGTCCGCCCTGTCCACCGCTACTTCCACCATATGCAGCTCTCAAGTCCAGCTCACCCTCCCAGACACTATGAGTAGGTCAAGAAAGTACTCAGTCTCTCATCCGCGTACACTGGGTTTGAACGCCCACATTGCCAAACTAATCTCGTTTGAGATGATGCCCTTTCGGTTGGTGGAAAGCACAGCTTTCCGCGAACTCATGGCCTATGCAGTACCACGCTATGACCTACCCAGTCGCCACTTCTTCTCTCGCAAAGCCATCCCAGCCCTCCACCATCATGTGAAAGACCGCATTGTCCATGCACTCAAGCAGTCAGTGAGCGGAAAGGTGCACGTCACAACTGATGCATGGTCCAGTCGGCATGGCCAGGGCCGTTACGTGTCCATCACTGCGCACTGGGTTAATGTGGTGGATGCAGGGTCCACAGGGGACAGCGGTGGTGGGACAATGCTGCCTAGCCCCCGGTATAGGAAACAGTTGGCTGTAGGCGTTCCACCCTCCTCCTCCTCCTCCTCCTCCAGAAGCGAAAGCTCGTCCACAGAGCGCAGTCGTACGAGCACTCCATCTGCAGCTGCCACTGTTGCACACGATGTGTCCCCCTATCGAGCAGCTAGTGGAAAGTGTCAGCAGGCTGTGTTGCAGATGATGTGTTTGGGCGACAGACATACCGCCGAGGTGCTGGCCGAGTACTTGAAGCGACAAACTGAGTCATGGCTGGGCAGTGTACATCTTGAGGCAGGCAAGGTAGTTAGTGATAACGGCCGTAATTTTGTGGCAGCCATAGCCCTTTCAAAACTCAGCCACATACTTTGCTTGGCTCACACCTTGAACCTGGTGGTGCAGTGCTTCCTCAAAAATTATCCGGAGTTAACAGCCCTGCTCCAGAAGGTGCGAAGACTGTGCGCGCACATCCGCCGGTCGCCTGTACACTCCGTTCGTATGCAGAAGCTGCAGCGATTGCTCCACCTTCCCAACCACCACCTCATTATCGACATTGCAACAAGGTGGAACTCCACCCTGCACATGGTGGAGCGGCTGTGCGAGCAGAGGCAGGCCATAATGCATTTGTGGGAGGATACACGGCCAGGCACTTTGAGAGCAGACATGGAGTTGACAGGTGTGCAGTGGTCGAAACTGAAAGACCTCTGTAAAGTCCTTCAGTGTTTTGAGGAATGCACACGGCTGGTAAGCGCAGACGACGCCATCCTAAGCATGAGCATCCCACTTATGCGTCTGCTCATGCAAACTTTGACGCACCATAAGGAGCAGGCGTCTGCAGCCAATGTTGATGATGAGGAAGAGGAGGAGGGAATCCTTGATGACATTCAGCCATTGTCTGCTCAGGGACCTCTCCTGGACGAGTTGGAGGAAGAAGAGGAGGAGGAGGATGATGATGGGGATGATTACTTAGGGGAGGAGGATGCATCTCGTGGGGCAAGTGAAAATGTTGGCGTGGCAAGGTCTGGTACAGGGTTTGTGCGTGACTGGAGGGATGTGGATTTGCCAGAAAGTGCTCCTCCAACCAGCACTCGCAGTGCATCATTGACACCGGGAACATTGGCCCACATGTCAGATTATGCCTTGCGGATCCTAAAAAGGGACCCCCGCATTGCCAAAATGATGAACGATGACGACTACTGGTTGGCCAGCATCCTGGATCCACGCTATAAAGGCAAATTACAAAACATCATGCCACAGGAGAACCTTGACCTAATATTGGCTAATAAACAAGCAACTCTGGTAAATCGGTTGATTGAGGCTTTCCCAGCACACAGCAGCGGTGATGGTTCTCACACGAGCCGTACGGGCCAGGGGCAGCTTGGCAGAGGTGTTCGTGGTGCACACAGCAGAAGTGGCGTTGGAGACAGGGGTTTCATGACAATGTTGTGGACTGATTTTTCAAATACCGCTCACACAACTGGTAATACTGCATCGATGGAAAGTGACAGGAGACAGCAGTTGTCAACCATGGTTACAAACTACTTTTCCTCCCATATCGATGTTCTCCCACACAGGTCATTCCCCTTTGACTATTGTGCCGCTAAACTGGACACCTGGCCTGAATTGGCACAATATGCCTTACAGGAGCTCGCTTGCCCAGCTGCAAGTGTGCTATCGGAAAGAGTCTTCAGTGCAGCTGGATCAATCCTGACAGAAAAAAGGACCCGTCTGTCAACCCAAAATGTAGATGATCTAACCTTCATTAAAATGAACCATGCATGGGTTTCCAAGGATTTTGTCCCACTTTCCCCTGATGACACATAGGGTGACAGAAAAATGGCTTGCTTTGGTCCACCTCTTCCTGGGACTTGACCTATTTCGCCTTTTGCATCAGCTGAATGTCCAACATCAACATATGCCACTTTCTAAAACTCCCTAACTGTGCTGCCTCCCCCCCCATGGCCGGGGTCACCACCTAGCGCACGACACCGTGCGAGTGCCGTTGCCCTGGACAGGTGGGTAGGCCGACTCTTGGGCGCGGGCACTGGCACAGGGTCCCTCATAGTGCAATCAAGTGTCTCTGACGGTGGTGGTGCACACCCGCCGTCAGACACACCGCTGTACTATGAGGGGCCCAGTGCCAGTACCGACGCCCACGAGTGGGCCCCCCTTGCTTGGGCAGGGCCCCAGCATTTGCAATCTTTACCTCTCCCTGCTCCTCCGCTGTGTAATCTGGGCCGTCAAATCCATACTGTGCCTGACACCGTCTGAGCCTGCCTCCTGAGACATATATTTTGAATGTGTACGCTATCCATACATGTTATCCGGGGATACGGTACCCTTTCTAACCTTTGTGCAATCACGTGCAATCCATACTGGGCCTAACACCATCTGAGCCTGCCTCCTGAGACATATATTTTGAATGTGTACGCTATCCATACATGTTATCCGGGGATACGGTACCCTTTCTAACCTTTGTGCAATCACGTGCAATCCATACTGGGCCTAACACCGTCTGAGCCTGCCTCCTGAGACATATATTTTGAATGTGTACGCTATCCATACATGTTATCCGGGGATACGGTACCCTTTCTAACCCTTGTGCAATCTCGTGCAATCCATACTGGGCCTAACACCGTCTGAGCCTGCCTCCTGAGACATATATTTTGAATGTGTACGCTATCCATACATGTTATCCGGGGATACGGTACCCTTTCTAACCTTTGTGCAATCACGTGTAATCCATACTGGGCGTGAGAACGGCTGGCGAGCTGTTAAGCAAGCTACAGCACCTGTGGTTTGCACACGTAAGTTTTTCATTTTTTCAGGAATGACGGTTAGGCCTAATTCCGGAACTGCAGTTGACCTGCACTTACTGGGAAATCATTGTTCGCGGGTAATAATTGTAATCAGTGATCCCCATCACTAACGTTGTTCAGCGGGTTATCTGCACCTGTAAGCGACAAACGCTGGCCTTTTCAGTGTAGCGCACATGCAGCCACGGACATGTAAGGGCATGACACACCAGTTATTGGCCAATCTCATGTTCCAGAGCCTCACGTGTCCCTCTAGTAAGCCGGACTCGGACCGCGGGGCATGACGGAGTCTCGTTCGTTAACGGAATTAAGCTTGCAATGTGTGCATCTGTTCTTTAGCTGGCATGGTTGAGGTTTCCCAGGTGGAATCGAATTTAACCGTAGGCTCCACTCCTGGTGGTGCCCTTCTGGACATTCCTTTAAGGTTCAGCTTTGCAACCATACTGCCCACGTAAAACAAACACTTTGCCTTCATGAACGCTGTTTGGAGGGTCATGACTCGTGGGAATAACGCCGCCCAATCAGTTAACCTGCTAGAGAGATCCTTCGTTGCTCCCAAGCATGACATCACACTCCCTAGGAGGAAAGTAATGCCACTGTGGTGACCGTACTCCTGGGGGCGACACAAGTGCACTGATGCCCAGCCACTGCTCGATGAATCTGCTGGTACATTGACCCAGACCACTACATTCCCCTCGCACGCTACACGGCCTGAATCTGACCCTGATGAAACTCAGGTTACCATTCCCATATACAGTTCCATCTTACACGGTGACAAAGAGGAAGCTGCAGATGAAAGTGCAGGTTCGGCCCACCCGCCATCAGACACACCACCGTACTATCAGGGGCCCTGTGCCAGTGCCGTCGCCAACGAGTGGGCCCCCCCTGCTTGCTCAGGATCACAGCACTTGCGAGGTTGAAATACTGTGCAGTGAGATGGAAGATGGGGACGACGAGGAGTCCAGACTAGTACAGGGATTCCCTAGCGAGGAGACTTATTTGATTGTTTTCAATGTTGGGACAGCAATTTTTGGGGAGCACGTTACTCTGGACAATGATAGATGGGGCCCACCATACACTGGAACATTCCAAAGGTGGACATCAGACACTGGAGCAGCATTTACAGGGCCCATTATACACTAGAGCATTAGAAATGGGGCCCATTATGTTTGGAGCATTGTTTGGGCCCATAAGACAGTGGAGCTTCATCCATGGGGACCAACATATACTGTAGCATTATGTGGAGCTCATCATATACTGTTTCAAACATTATATGGGACCAATGATTCTGTATGGAGAAATAGATGGGCCTCGTCATGAGATGTAAAAAGTGAAGTATTTTTCATTGTACTATACCGCTATTTCTCTGCCGTATCGGAGCATGATCATTGATGAGTTGTGGTATGTGTTAAAGGGGCGCTCTTTCGCCCAGGGCACATGAAAACCTGCAGCCAGCCCCCCCCCCCACAACTTTAGCCAAATAACCCCCATTTTTCAGTGCGTAACTTGTATTATGAAGTTAATTAAGGTTGACAAGCTTAAGTAAGAAGAATTGATGCTTTTGGCATTCAAATGGGCACTGTAGGTGTGTTTCCTGTCCTCCTCTCACTGCCGACTTTTATTCCCCATTGACTTACATTGGGTTTCGTGTTTCGGGACGGCCCCGACTTTTCCCTATAATCGGACGATCTTGCTCGACCCGACTTTTGGAAAAGTCGGGTTTCACGAAACGAAACGCGACCCTAAAAAACCAAAAGTCACTCAACTCTAGTCATGAGTATTAAATTATTCAGGGTCCAATACCTGGCATCCCCACTGCTCAGCTGAAACATGCATCAGCAGGTGCTGGATATATGAAATGTACATGGCTGAACATAGCAGCACCTCAAATTACTTCTTGACAACTGCTAAGTATTCCATTTACAGTTGTGGCCAAAAGTATTGACACCCCTGCAATTCTGTCAGATAATACTCTGTTTCTTCCTGAAAATGATTGCAAACACAAATTCTTTGTTGTTATTATCTTCATTTAATTTGTCTTAAATGAAAAAACACAAAAAGAATTGTCCTAAAGTCAAATTGGATATAATTCCACACCAAACATAAAAAAGAGGGTGGACAAAAGTATTGGCACTGTTCGAAAAATCATGTGATGCTTCTCTAATTTGTGTAATTAACAGCACCTGTAACTTACCTGTGGCACCTAACAGGTGTTGGCAATAACTAAATCACACTTGCAGCCAGTTGACATGGATTAAAGTTAACTCAACCTCTGTCCTGTGTCCTTGTGTGTACCACATTGAGCATGGAGAAAAGAAAGAAGACCAAAGAACTGTCTGAGGACTTGAGAAACCAAATTGTGAGGAAGCATGAGCAATCTCAAGGCTACAAGTCCATCTCCAAAGACCTGAATGTTCCTGTGTCTACCGTGCGCAGTGTCATCAAGAAGTTTAAAGCCCATGGCACTGTGGCTAACCTCCCTAGATGTGGACGGAAAAGAAAAATTGACAAGAGATTTCAACGCAAGATTGTGCGGATGTTGGATAAAGAACCTCGACTAACATCCAGACAAGTTCAAGCTGTCCTGCAGTCCAAGGGTACAACAGTGACAACCCGTACTATCCGTTGGCGTCTGAATGAAAAGGGACTGTATGGTAGGAGACCCAGGAAGACCCCACTTCTTACCCCGAGACATAAAAAAGCCTGGCTGGAGTTTGCCAAAACTTACCTGAAAAAGCCTAAAACGTTTTGGAAGAATGTTCTCTGGTCAGATGAGACAAAAGTAGAGCTTTTTGGGCAAAGGCATCAACATAGAGTTTACAGGAGAAAAAAAGAGACATTCAAAGAAAAAAACACGGTCCCTACAGTCAAACATGGTGGAGGTTCCCTGATGTTTTGGGGTTGCTTTGCTGCCTCTGGCACTGGACTGCTTGACCTCGTGCATGGCATTATGAAGTCTGAAGACTACCAACAAATTTTGCAGCATATGTAGGGCCCAGTGTGAGAAAGCTGGGTCTCCCTCAGAGGTCATGGGTCTTCCAGCAGGACAAAGACCCAAAACACACTTCAAAAAGCACTAGAAAATGGTTTGAGAGAAAGCACTGTAGACTTCTAAGGTGACCAGCAATGAGTCCAGACCTGAATCCCATAGAACACCTGTGCAGAGATCTAAAAAAGGCAGTTTGGAGAAGGCACCCTTCAAATATCACGGACCTGGAGCAGTTTGCCAAAGAAGAATGGTCTAAAATTCCAGCAGAGCATTGTAAGAAACTCATTGATGGTTACCGGAAGCGGTTGGTCTCAGTTATTTTGGCCAAAGGTTGTGCAACCAAGTATTAGGCTGAGTCTGCCAATACTTTTGTCTGGCCCATTTTTGGAGTTTTGTGTGAAATGATCAATGTTTTGCCTTTTGCTTCATTCTCTTTTGTGTTTTTTCATTTAAGACAAATTAATTGAAGATACTAATACAAAAGAATTTGTGATTGCAATCATTTTCAGGAAGAAACTGAGTATTATCTGACAGAATTGCAGGGGCGTCAATACTTTTGGCCACAACTGTATCTCACACTAACATTATCTCACTTTTATTTCCCATTCAATCAAATGTACTATTGGTATTTTTTTGGGTGTAAATCAATTTAAACAAATTTATTATTGATTTATTTTAATGATCACAGATTTATAAAGAACCTGTTGTCAAAAATGGCTATTAACCCGCAGATATGGGGTTAATCTGCAGGTTAATAGCATTCTGAACCTGACAGTGGCCGGTACTTAGATACCCAGTGCTGGGAGGAAGTGAACTTTATTCCTCCCGGCAGTGCTCAGGTTTCAGTATCGGGAGTGACGCCGGCACGGATTCAGTCACCGCTCTGTATATAAAGAGCAGTGGCTGTAACTGCGCAACAACACTGACTGACATCAGGCTCAGAATTAGAGCTCAGCATTAGGACCGTCTGTCAGTCATTGATGATTAAAACCATGCCGGTGCTGCCCCGTGACTCAAATCCAAATGCTGCCTGGAGAAATAAAGTTAATTTCCTCCTGGCAGTGGGGGTCGTATTGCAGCAACCACACAGAGTCAGAAACACTATTAACCTGTCGACTCACCTCATATCTGCTGGTTATTTTATGACAAATGTGTGAGCCTTAAGGCCCCGTCACACACAGCGATCTCGCTAGCGAGATCGCTGTGTGTGACGGGGATCAGCGACTGGCACCCCCGCCGGGTATCGCTGATCGAGCTCGATCAGCCTGGGCCATTTTTTGATCGCTGGTCTCCTGCTGGCCAGCACGCATCGCTGCGTGTGGCAGCGAGAGACCAGCTATCAGCGACGCTGGACCCTGGTTTCTAATGTAAACATCGGGTATCCAGGAGCTGCGCGACTCTTAGATACCCGATGTTTACCTTGGAAACCAGCGTGTACGCCGGTTTCCAAGGTAAACATCGGGTATCCAAGAGCCGCGGCTCCTGGATACCTGATGTTTACATTAGAAAGCAGCTTGCTCGCTGGTCTTGATCGCTGGAGGGGCTGTCTATGTGACAGCTCACCAGCAAACAGCCTAACGATGTCCCAGCGATCCCATCCATGTTGGATCGTTGGTGGGATTGCTGGAACATCGTTATTTGTAACGGGGCTTTACTCCACACTTTCAATTGTGTCTACAAAAAGATTGAGGGCTTTGGAGTGTCTGGAAATGCTCTGGAAGTCAGCCAAGGAAAAGCTGATGTAAGAGAACGTTTCTACAAGACACACCAAATCCATGAGCATGAACCTCCATGATAATTTTACCACTTTATGGACTTACTAGACTAAATTTATGTTTTCAACTGTTAGTACAGTATTAGTATAGTATATGAAAACCATTATTTATCTTTTACAGACACATTTTTAACTAAAACCCACTACTTGAGACATTCTTTTTAAAGCCAACATTGTGTCCCTAAAGGGTTAATTATAATGGTTTCCTAGCAGAAAACAATGAATTCGATTTTGACTGGTAGCTACAGCATCTTCAGTTACATCATTGCCTCAAATCTATATGCAAATGACATTACTTTAATCAAAATGAGAGCTACGTTGTCTTTCTGCCAATGTACCAGTGCTTGTCCTCTAAAGCAAATATTACTGTATGCCCATGACCACAAATATATGGAACTTTCATTACTATACGTTTTGTTTATCATTTACCTTACAAGTAGAAATGTATAGCGAGACCTTTAGTCTACATTAACCACTTGGGTTCACACAACATACAGTTGCAGAATTGGTGTTATGAAGCTAGCAATAAGCACTGTCAATGTACAGATGACACCCTCTGTGGGTGTTGTGAGCACCCTCTGGTCCTATATCTGTGTAGAAATCGCAGGAGCGCGGGATGTTGCCACGGACAGGAGACAGATCAAGAGTTAACAGGATTTTATTAACAAATTTACTCCATGCAGGGAGTAGCAGGGCACGGAGGGGTAGTAATAGGATAAAGGACGGGAAAGGGAGTTTGGACGTGGTAGAACTGGGAGTATGACAGGGTTGGTAAGGGATGAACGAGAGTTCAGTAAGAGTTTAAACTTATCGGAATGTAGTCTTCAGACGTGAGGAGGTTCAGGGCTCTAACGGTGGCACCAGCAACAGCGGTGCTGGTCATCTCGACGGAGTCTTGACTTGGCGAGAGTGCAACGGTGGCACCGACAACAGCAGCGCAGGTCGTCTCGTCGCAGTCTCCTAGTGACAGGCAGTTTTCCCGTGCCTTACGATATCTTGCACGGTACTGAGTCCAACGTGAGTTGCCACTAGAACGAGCCTTTGCGCCGTGACGTATGACAGTTCTAGCCTATTAATACCTGGCCTCGCCAGGCATCTCTCCTGGCGTTTAGTCAACGGTCCATACAGTGACTTCAGTTTGAAATCTGTCAGGGATGAGGGCGGAGGTCTGTCTGCGGATCGCCTATCAGCCGAGAGTACCACTGCAGGGGGTCTGTCAGGGTGCTCGGCACCCATGAGATACTCTGTCTTCTCAGCAGTGGCAGCACTCAATCCACTACTCAGCTTTCCCGCACAGGCTCTGTCTGTTTTCCCACGCAGTGTGCTATATCTGCCCGCCTTCATCCAGTCTCATGAGCCGGTCTGTCCTGCACTTTTAGTCTCTCCCATGCAACACGGTTGTCAGTCCTGGCAGTTCCGGTACCGGCGTGTAAAAGGCACCCTGGCTCTGGCCCTTCTCCATACATTTGCACCATCCTTATTGGGTGTCTCAAATGCCAATACCTACCTTGGCATCTAAGTGGTTTGATATCAAACCCAATTGATCTGCATGTCTGTAGAAAGTCTAAAAAGCCCACCCGCACCCTTACCCCCTAGTCTGCGTAATGACAGTCTAAGGGCTCTATCATTGGCTTATAAGATGGCAGAGTGCTATCCAATGTTTTACGAGATAGCACTATTACCCAATAGGGCAGTGCAGATCTGCATTTTTTTATCATGTCGATTCGGCATTCGATCATTGGATCATGCCCACCCATTATAGTCTATGGGAACGAGAGAAACATCTGACTTCACTTGGATGTCACCCAAGTTCAGTTTGACATCCACCAAAACAGAGACAATGTAGAAGATGGAGAGATTACGTTCTCCATATTCTCCAAACCTGTGCTACGATTCTCTCATGCAAGAAAATCTGATTCATATGACTCAGATGACACTTAGCTCCATCTCCAACAGAGGTTGAGCCGAGTGTCATTAGCATCATTTGCCGGATTCTCTCACATGAGAGAATATATGGCAGTGTGAGCGATCCCTTACTCTTAGGTCACAGTCACACGTTGATTATTTGGTCAGTATTTTACCTCACTATTTGTAAGCCAAAACCCGGAGTGGGTGATAAATACAGAAGTGGTGACGTGTTTCTATTATACTTTTCCTCTGATTGTCCCACTCCTGGTTTTGGCTTACAAATACTGAGGTAAAAAACTCACCAAATACTGAGTGTGTAAACATGGCATTACATGCATGATACACTGTATGTCTACTGTATGTGCAAAAATTGGATTGTTGCAGTGCTTTATCCACACAGATTTGGTGCAGAAAATATGAAGCATTTTACAATACCAGCCAGGTAAATGAGAATCTCATGCACACGTTGCTCATGTTTTCCTTGCACATTTTCAGCAGTTTCAAATCTGCAGCATATCAATTCTTGCAGCATTTTTATAGCAGATTTCATTCATACTAATTAGTGAGAAAAAATAAGCAGCAAAAACTCATGTTAAGAAAGAGCAAAAAACTAGGCAAAAACGTGCGTACTTTACACAACGCATCTCCTGCCAACACATGAGGATTTGCAAATTTTCTGCACATATTGTAATACAGCAGTTATCCAATGAATATCCTAAAAATGTCAGAATGGCAGAAAACTATGGGTCTGATCTATCCGGATGAGCATGCTTGAGTTGGGCACTCTTGATCCATGAAGAGGTGCATGCATCTACATGAATCTGATTTGCTTGATGAGTGGTGTAGGCCTCCATTCACTATGCTAGAATGCTTACTAATGAGATTTATGGCTTATGGAACCCTAAAGCTTGTCATAAATTGTAAGAGCTGGGGCGTCATGCCCAACCTCGCCACCACCTCACCCCTACACACCTATTTTGAGAACTTACTTCACCATAGATCAGAATAAAGACAGACACATGTGCATAGCCACATCACTATTTCTCTACCTGAATGAAGAGGCTGCTGAACACCTCACCAGGTGTAAGAGGAAACGAGAACCCCAGTTCTCAATATAGGGAGTTCCCTCCTCGTTCAGATATTTATGACATATTCTTCAGATGTCATATTTTTCAGTTGGCAATAATAATTTAATTTACATAGGGTAACAAGAAATAATCACAGTGCAACACCCAACCTCATACACATTATATTTGTAGGAGTGGTGGAGATGATGGTTCACTCTGACACCCCCAGTGGTTATATGTATTTTATGTTAATATATGTTATCTGAAAGTAAAATCCTCTGGGGCTGCAGTTTAGTCTAGACATGGTTAACTGTAACTGCCAACTCAGATTACGGAGGGGGAACTGAGAGTTAGTGCCAAGTTCAGGAAGTTTCAAGTACAGTTAGAGAAAGTGTGGTGAAGTGGCAGCAATGGTCATATGCAGTAGGCTGCAAGGGACAATGTGAGCCTGTTATTCGGTGCATTGAATTGTCATAGAACCCTTTCGTCTGTTGGCCTGTGAACCTCGAGATGGTGTCGGGGCCCTTGGCGCACTAAGTCTGTAAAGCTGCAGGTAAAGACGGATTATAACTCTTAGAGGTGTGAGGTGTTGGAATCCAAGAGCACTGCTTCTGTTGGAGAAGAATTTCTATTGCTAGAGGGTTTAGCAAGAGGGATGCTCTACTGATACCGAGAATTATGACTGAAGTTATGTACGGTACCTGTGGGAAAGACTGTAACCCGTTGGGTCCTATCCTATATGCTTCATTTTAATGTCTGTAAGATGCCAAATAAAAGTTTGACTGTTTTAATGAATTCATTGCCCCCTGAGTTGTTTGCTGTGAAGGTTCTTGAAGATGAAAGCCTGGAGCCTGTGGAGGTCTATGAGCCACAAGTGTGATGCACCCCACACACAGCAGCACATCAGGACTAGGACACAAATTTCCTATAGGGTTCCAGAGCAATCAGAAACAGAAGATAATCCACAGCTACCTCGCTCAGGCACCTTACATACTAATGTAGGCAAAACATGATGATATTGACTAGATTGGCCGACGGTATAATGTATATGGGACGCCAGCAGATTAATGACCATAGGAGATGTCGACCGCTCATGTCCGACTTCAGACTGCTAAACTCACTGTTCTTCCAGAGATAGGTCGTTGGCTGAAATCTCACCTAGCAGCTTTCTCATAGAGAACACAGGAGCGGTTGGCCAAACGAGAGCACTACTATATGATAGAGTTGGCTGACATGGTGGCTGTCAGCTGAACGATCGTCTGAAACTTTGTTTGGCGGCCAGCCATCTAATGTGAATGGTTGGCTTAAAGCGCAAATAGTACTATTACTGTATTTTGACAAGTATAAGAATAAGTAATGAAGTAAATAAATGGAAAGGGAGAATACACAATGCTATATTAATAGACAGCAAACATATGATTAGACATGATTTGTTATGCGCAATAAGCTTTATGGAATTCAAATAGGGGTGAATACAGAGAGGGTAAGATGGGGTTCAGCCTCGAATCTTTGACCATTATTTACTTGACTTTCTTACGTCCTTCAATAACCCTATTGACTTTCTATTGTTTTTGCATGTAGAAATAAGTATAATTTATGAATATTTATGTTATTTGATTTCCTTTTTTTCTTTGTTTTTTTTTGCGAAAGCTATAGATGTGGAGTTAGGGTTCTGGACTTTTATTCTCCCATGATGTCAAGCTGCATCCTGTGGGTTACAAGAGTACGATCTTTTCAAGGTAAATGCATATGAGAGATATTCACGGCAGACCTGTTTATGGTAATGTATCATACGGCATGCAGAAGAGCAGGTCTATCACACTACATGCTGAAGGCCACACCACACACTCCCCACTCATTACTGACCCACCTGTTCTGCCATGATCACACATATTCTCCAAGAGGTTCAGCTCACAGTAAGCAGGGGAATTAATTACCAATCAGCAATAATGTGCATCAGGTAGGGGAAATCCAATAAGTCTATGTTAAAATCAAGCTAAGACAATAGCAAAAATACAAAATTCATGTACATTCAAACCCTCGCATTTCAGTGACACAGAGAAGTGAGAAGGGGTCATGATTTAATGCATGTACTGAAGCGAAAGGACGTGTTGAGTTTTGCTATAGATTTTTATACACCAAAAAACAAAGTGTGGGCAGGAAAAATGCTGCGTAAAATGAACACATTTGTGTTTTGATGCATTTTTGCTTTTTTTTCTTTCATTTGAATGGGTGAAATGCTGCAAAAAATTTGAAAGAACTGACATGCTGCAGGTTTGAAAAAAAAAAGATTTATTGGTTCAAATCCACAAGGAATAAAAAAAGCAGCATGTTTCAGAAATCGCATTCACTTTGTTGATACCATAAAGTTCAGTGTCTTTTATCCTTGAAAAATGGACGCAAAAATGCAATTTATGAACAAGCCCTAAGATGTGATTTCTATAAACTTAAAAAGCGTAATGGGGGACCCGGTAAGCGATTAGTGTTTGGGTGCCATGGGATCACGCCTCCCTGCACATTTCTTTATGGATTTCGAGAAATTTCAGATTCTGTAGTAAAGGGTTAATGATTACCCTATGGACCATTCTACAGCTTGAAGTGCTCTGGGGTATCCTCAGGAGGAAAATAAACCAGAGCTGGTTTTCTGCCTAGCAACAGAGCCTAGGCATGCTGTGATTGGCTGCTCGGGCTGCTGAGGTAAGGGACGCCGTGATTGGAGGAGCGTCCAGGCGGGAAGGGAAATTATTCAAATGAACAGCTGAGAGGTTTTTCACTCAAGCTCTGGACACCCTGAAGAGAAGTCACCATGGAGCTTCTGCTGACAGAACTTCAGCAGAAAATCAGTTCTGAAAAAGGTCTGGAGTTTCTGCGGTCTTTACTATCGGCACCAGCACCGAGTGTACCGGCAGCGCCGGAGGCAGTTGTCTCGGAGGGGACTGTAGCTGAATTGGGCACTTTAGGTACCGAATCAGTGCTTAACACAACAGAAGAGCCGCAGACGGTAGCCAGAAATGGCAGGAGAATGTCAGGTACGTTGGAGCAATTGCCTGTTGAGGAGTTGTCCGGTTCCAGAAGGAAGAAACCGAATCATCGTTACTCCCCACAGCTTTCACCAGTAAGGAGCCGGGGACGTCAGGAACAACGTCGCCAGACATCTTCAGTATCTGCCATGGATCGCAGGGGGCTTCCCGGTGTTTCAGGCGACACCAGAGGACAACAGAGCGGTTCGGCCAGAAAGAGGAGGAAGATAATACCGGAGCCGGTGGCAACAGACGGAGCGACCCAGCCGGGAGGATCCGGTAAGATCTCCAGGCTTAATCTGGTGAAGGAGGGGAGGATGGTGCAGGGCAATGTCATGCCACAGGTGTTGCCACCTGATGTGGCTGGATTGCCTGTGGTCATCTTTGGGGCATCGAGCTGGTCAGCGGTGCCTCAGACTGATGCTTCACATAATGAGGCTGCTTATGCGGCTAGAGTTTGGTCTGCGGAACAGAGTGACTCAGATGATGGGTCTGTGTTATCTGTGGCAGCTGCATCAGGTATTAGTCAAGCAATTTTTGCTAACCAGAGGCATTCTAGACAACTGGGGTTTGATCACTCTGCCCCTTTTCCACAGTTTTCTCATTTTCCTGAGCTTCAAGCGTTGATTAAACAAGCGGTATCTGAGGCAATGGCAGGTCCCCGGAAAGATCAGGGCACTCCTGCGCAGGTTCCCTATGCGGGAGCTTCTGGGGTTTCTGATTCTCTTCTTAAGGAGGCTTTAACTTGCCATGTTTCGCCTCTGGGTTTTCTGTTGTGAGTTCATTTTTCCCTTCACCATTGAGGTCTGATGAACTCCCTCCTCTAGTGAAGGAAGGTAGTGAGACTGATTACCAAACACCTGGGCAGCTAGATGATGGCTGGGTGGCTGGAATTGAGGACTGGATATAAGGCTGCCGACGCCCTTCTTCCTGGCTGGTGATTTTCCTGCTGGATTTTTGGAGACCAGTCTGATTCCTGCATCTCAAAGCTAAGTTTTTCTGCTCTGCTTTGTACTCTTCAGTTTTGTTTTTGTTTTGCCTTGTTTTTTGGGAGTTCTGCCATCCCCTGCCGGGGGTGAGCTGAATTCCATTTTTGTCTCTGATCTGTTGATATTTTGTTCTGTCTTCAGAATATACCTGAGTGCTGATATAGTCTTTTGAAGCCTAGCGACTTCAGGGCCTGTTTTTCCTTTCAGTCGGTTGGCTCATTTTGATAGGGTTTTTGCGGATGGCAGACAGCAGCTTTCCTATCCTGTCCTATGTAGTTAGCTTGGGCCCCATCATTTGCTCAACCTATCTTTCTATCTGTGTTAGTGTTTTCATCTTGCTTCACCGTCATTATATGTTGGGGGCTGCCTATTGCTTTGGGGTCTGCTCTGGGGCAGTTTAGTTTTTCCCCTTTCTGTCTTTAGGCTATATAGTTCTCCGGCTGTGATCGAGGGGTCGAGGGCACCGTAGGAACCCCCCACGGCTACTGCTAGTTGTTGTGGATAGGTTCAGGGGTCTGCAATCCGATAGCTGCCAACCTCTCTGGTTTTTCTGGACTTAGCTGGTATTTTGTTTTTTCCTCCTTCAGTGACTCATCATAACAGTTTTCATTTGCCGCAAGTGCTTAAGGATAAGATCTGGCGTAAAGAATACGTGGATCTTTTCACTCTTCTCCCATCTAACCATTTAAGTGTTTTTTCCTGTGCTGATAAAAAAGAGGACAAGTCCGAAGGAGAAGCTGATAAAAAACGGTTTTACAAGTCGTTTCACAATTATATGCAAGCATTCTGCATATATTCTGCTGTGCTGGGTGAGAGAGATGCTTCGGTATGCTCGGGATTATTTCAACATCTGGATATAATTCTGTAAGCATACCGCAACTTTGGGGGCTCATCATGGCTTCTTTATGACGAAGCGTTTAGACAGAAACTTTCGGTGCACCCAATGTACATTGGGGTTCCAAGGATGTTGGGTTGTGGGTGAGCCTTATGCTCCCCCAACGCACTCCGGCCCCCAGAGTCTCTGCCAGTCAGACCCCTAAAAAAGGGGTCTGTTTTGCATATAACGACTCGGGCTGCAAATGGCCCTACTCGTGCAGAGTTCGTCACGAATGTTCAGCCTGCGGTGGTTCGCATGCAGCCACCAAATGCTTTAAGAAGCAGTCTTCTCAAGGAATTGGAAATTCTAGGGAGTCTGGGCATAAAGGGCCGGACCCCAGTGAAGTCAGACGCAATGCGGCCGTTTCTAAATTCTTACCCAAACCGGGAGAGGGCTCAAATTCTCGCTAAGGGTTTTCAGTTCGGTTTTTGGGTCCCGGGGTTTACTGGTTTAGGTTGCACCTTCCATAGGAATCTTTCGTCTTTGGCTTTGCATGAGGACGCTGTGGAGGCCTACATAAATAAAGAGCTGGGTTTAGGCCGGATTTCTGGGCCTTTTTCCAACCCCCCTTTTGAGAGCTTTAGGATATCTCCTTTAGGGGCGGTTCCTAAAAAAGATCTTGGCTGTTATCGAATTATTCACCATCTGTCCTACCCCGCCGGTTCGTCTTTAAATTACGAAGTGGCGGACATTCTTCCCCCGGTGGTTTATACCTCATTTGATGTGGCGGTGGACCACCTCCGACACCTTGGTAAGGGTGCACTTATGGCTAAGGCCGACATAAAATCAGCTTTCAGGCTCCTTCCGGTTTGCCCGGACGGATTCAACTCCCTGGGTTTCCATTCTAAAGGCGCCTTCTTTTTTGATCGATGCCTTCCCATGGGCTTTGCACTCTCCTGTTTTTATTTCGAAACATTTTCTTCTTTTCTTGAGTGGGCCATCTTGCAAATTTTTCCCCATGGGAGGGTGCTCCATTATCTTGATGACTTCCTTTTTTTGGGCAGCCCCAATTCTAGGGATTGTTTTTCTTTTATTTCCGTTTTTTTAAATTATTGGAGCATTTCGGGATCCCGCTGGTGGCGGAAAAGAATGTTTTTCCTTGCACCAGTCTCGATTTTTTAGGGATTCACATTGATTCTCTACATATGGAATTAAGTCTTCCCTTGGAAAAAAGGAACAATATCCGAGAAAAAATTCTAGATGCCTTGCGAGGGGATAAGGTCACATTAAAACAGCTGCAGTCCCTCTTGGGCAGCTTGAACTTTGCTCTGCGGATCATACCAATGGGAAGGGCATTCTGTAAGCGACTTTACGATGCCACAAAAGGGATCGTTTCCCAACATCATTATATCCGACTCTGCAGAGACGCGAAGGATGACCTTCGGGTTTGGTTACGTTTCATTGAGCAGTTCAACGGGCGTTGTTGCATTCAGGAGGAGTTTACTTCCTCGCTGGAATTTTCTTTTTCTTTTGATGAGACCAACGTTAGTTTCATGCAAATATCTATGGGTTCGCAACTTGTCTTTTCATTGTGGCCGGCTTGGTGGAATAGCGGCACACCCTATTTTTCTAACACAGCGTGTAAGATTTTTTCTATTTTTGTGTCTTTATCGCTTTGGAAACAAATTTTAAGGAACAAGAGACTTATGCTTTTGTCGTATGACAGAGGAGTAGTGATGGCCTTGAACTGTCTGTCTTCAAAGAATCCTCTGGTCAATTCGTTGTTAAGAGAAATAGTATTTTTATGTTTGGAATCTAATGTTTGGTTAAAAGCACAGTTTTGTGAAGTTAAATCTTTTCCTTCTCAATCTTGTCTTTCTTCCCAGAACGGGTTTGATGGAGCAGGACACCTTGTGTCGTTGGAAATCGATCTTATATCATTCCCGGAACAGTTTTGGACTCATTTGATCCTTTAGTAGCGGAGCACATTCGATCTTCAGTGTCCGCTGCCACATGGGCGACTTACTCGGCTGCATGGAATACTTGGTGTGTGTATTGTAAAAAAAAGGTGGATTTCTGTAAAGTCGATACACATTTTGTGTATTTGCATTGCCTCTTGGCGAATAAGTTTAGTTATTCTAATTTGCACAAGCAAATTTCGGGGATCTCTTTCTTCCTTAACCTCCTGGGGAAGCATTCACTTTTTTCTTTATTCCCTATAAAGCAGTTTTTTAAAGGCTTTCGTAAAAAGTCCTACCGCCCTGATGTTTTGCATTTTTTGTAGCTTTCAGAGTGAGTGAACTAGTTTGCCGGAATCGTCAAACTTTCTCGGGTTTGTTATTTCAGGATTTTTCTTTCTCTAAGGGGGGTTGTTCGATCCTGTCTTAGATACTCTAAGACTGACCAAATAGGTAGAGGGACTTGCATAAGTTTTAAGGCCATCCCCGAGTCTCCTTTATGCCCGGTCTCTAATGTCGCCAGGTGGTTGAAATTTCGTCCTCTCGGCCCTGCCCCGCTTTTTGTTCATCTGGATGGTTCCCCTGTCACGATCTTTCAATTTAATGCGGTGTTGCGCAAATGTACCATGGCCCTTGGGCTGGCGGACTCCCACATCTCTTCCCATTCCTTCAGGGTAGGGGCGGCCATGTTTGCCTCAAACGTCGGTCTTCCGGAAGGGAATATTCGAAAAATCGGGAGGTGGGCCTCGCACAGGATGCGCACTTATGTGCGCCCTCATGCGTTAGTTTAGTTCCTTTCTGCCTCTTTTTGGGGCAGTTTTATATTTTTTTTTCTTTCTTCTTTTCAGTTCCAAAGAGCGTATGGATTATCGGTGATTCCATAATAATAATAATCTTTATTTTTATATAGCACTAACATATTCCGCAGCGCTTTACAGTTTGCACACATTTTCATCACTGTCCCCGATGGGGCTCACAATCTAAATTCCCTATCAGTATGTCTTTAGAATGTGGGAGGAAACCGGAGTGCCCGGAGGAAACCCACGCAAACACGGGGAGAACATACAAACTCCTTGCAGATGTTGTCCTTGGTGGGATTCGAACCCAGGACCCCAGCGCTGCAACGCTGCAGCGCTAACCACTGAGCCACCGTGCTGCCCAAACACCATTCCATGGTGTTTTGGGCAAAGAAGAGGGCAGATAAGCGTCGCTACTCTGCTAATTTGTCTTTCAATTCTTCTGAAGTTTTCATTTTGTGGTTCGGAAGGAAGGATTTATCCTGGGAAGCATTAGTTCCTTTGGTCAACAGACGTTTTTCTACTTTCCACCCCCCCTGACTTGGCGATTTTTCACGTAGCGGGGGGCGATTTGGGTAGGACGAAAACTCTGGATCTCCTTTCTCGTATTAAACAAGAATTTAAATTTTTCAGATCCAAATTTCCTTCAACCGTTTTCGTCTTCTCCGAGGTCGTTCCACGTCTATTGTGGAAAGAGCCGAAGCTTCGTTTTTTAGAAAAAATTAGGAAAAGGGTTAACCGCACCTTGGCAAGATTTATGCCAAGTGTGGGTGGTTTTTCATTTAGGCACTCCGATCTGGAAGGTTTTTTGTTCGGTTTTTATAGATGGGATGGTATACATTTAAGTGAGATAGGGCTGGATATCATAAACCTGGACTTCCAGAGTGTGATAGAAAAATGGCTGTCGGGTTTGGGGGGGCTCCTCCGTTTCGGCGGGCCCGAGTGGGGTCAATTTTCTTAAGCCCACCTGGGCTTTGATATCTTATTTATGACTACTCATTATAGTTTTATGAATATTTAATTTTACGAAATTTGAATTCATAGTTTTCTTGTATATATTTGGAATTACCTAGTAAAGCCTGACGGCCAATTAACCCCACAATCGGAGTTGTCTGTTTTTTGTCATTTATGTTAAGCATTTTATGGAGGGCTGTTATCCCATGGGGGACCCGGTAAGCGATTAGTGTTCGGGTGCCATGGGATCACGCCTCCCTGCACATTTCTTTATGGATTTCGAGAAGTTTCAGATTCTGTAGTAAAGGGTTAATTATTACCCTATGGACCATTCTACAGCTTGAAGTGCTCTGGGGTATCCTCAGGAGGAAAATAAACCAGAGCCGGTTTTCTGCCTAGCAACAGAGCCTAGGCATGCTGTGATTGGCTGCTTGGGCTGCTGAGGTAAGGGACGCCGTGATTGGAGGAGCATCCAGGCGGGAAGGGAAATTATTCAAATGAACAGCTGAGAGGTTTTTCAATCAAGCTCTGGACGCCCTGAAGAGAAGTCACCCGCCCGCCCACCGCAATATGGAACGTTGGATTGGATCTTCGAGTTTGTCGTTTGGCTTTACTGTGAGGTCAATTTTCTTAAGCCCACCTGGGCTTTGATATCTTATTTATGACTACTCATTATAGTTTTATGAATATTTAATTTTACGAAATTTGAATTCATAGTTTTCTTGTATATATTTGGAATTACCTAGTAAAGCCTGACGGCCAATTAACCCCACAATCGGAGTTGTCTGTTTTTTGTCATTTATGTTAAGCATTTTATGGGGGGCTGTTATCCCATGAGCAACAAAGCATTAAACATTACATATGCCATTGTAATTTACTAACATTGATAGATAATTCTAATACATATGAAAGTCTGCTAAAATAGTAAAGTCATGTGCACATGTTCAGTATTTGGTCAGTATTTACCTCAGTATCTGTAAGCCAAAAGCAGGAGTGGGTGATAAATACAGAAGGGGTGACGTGTTTCTATTATACTTTTCCTCTGATTGTTCTACTCCTGGTTTTTGCTTACAAATGCTGAGGTAAAATACTAACACATGCGCGTGGCCTTAGATATCCTGTGTATGATACCATATTGTCTTCACATGGATATGTCTAAGGCTGGTTTCACACTTGCGTTTTTTTTCACGGTATTTTAGCGCTAAAAAACGCATGCGTTTTTTTTTCCTATACTTTGCATGGGATGCGCTTATGTGCGCATACACATGCGTTTGTATGCGTTTTTCCGCGCATGCGTTTTTTTGCGGTATGCGCTCGGGCGCACAAAATGCATCCTGTTGCATTTTTTGGGCGTCCGACTTGCCTCAAAAAAACGCATGCACACGCAATGCGTTTTTTTACAGCAAGACACCCATTATAAGTCTATGGGTGCGCATATGTGCGCATTGGCATGCTTATGTATGCGTTTTTTTGCGCATGCGTTTTTTTTTTTACCATTAGTAGGACAATGGAATTTAGGGGTTTGGGTTAGAGTTAGGGTTAGTTAAGGGGGTTTAGGGCTAGGGTTAGGGTTAGCTAGGGTTAGGGTAAGGGTTAGTATGGTTTGGTTAAGGGTTAGGGTTAGGGTCAGGGTTAGGGTTAGTATGGTTTGGTTAAGGGTTAGTGTTAGGGTCAGGGTCAGGGTCAGGGTTAGGGTTAGGGTTAGGGTCAGGGTTAGGGTTAGGGTTAGGGTCAGTGTTAGGGTTAGGGTCAGGGTTAGGGTCAGGGTTAGGGTTAGGGTCAGGGTTAGGGTTAGGGTTAGTAAAGTCATGGTTTGGGTTAGTGTGAGGGGCCACCTAATGTTGGAAAAAACGCAAACGTGGTAAAAACGCACTAAAAACGCATACAAACGCATAAAAACGCTGCGTTTTTTTCATGCATGCTCATAAAAATGCTTGAAAAAAACGCAGCATTTGTATGCGTTTGTATGCGTTTTTTCAATGCTTTTTTTGCGGGAAAAACGCGCTGCAAAAAAAAGCAAGTGTGATATTAGCCTGAGAAAAGAGGCCAACATTTTGTCTACAGAAACAGTGTAACACATGGCTATTGGCAATATTCAGCATGGAGGCATAGCTCCAGTCATCAATGTCAGTGATGTGGGTTTGACTCCATATTTGTCTCAGTACCGGAAGAAACAAAGAAAAGCGAGAAGGGCTGGTGACCTTGATAGGTTGCAGAGTCAGCATAGTGAGTCATGTGATGGTCTATCACTGGAGAGTATAAGGTGATTTTAGCATGTTTTTAACCTCTGCAGGGGCCTCAAAATAATCCAGTAAAATGATGACTGGTTGACTGTCATTATGCTTGTGTAAGGGGGTGAAGAGGATGGAGAGAGCAAAAGGGGTTACCTCTCCTGCTCCGTGTCCGGAACCACCTAGTCAGACAGCAGGGTTGCCAGGGGGAAGACTTTTCAACCTGGACCGACTGGACCATGTGACCCAGGGGGGAAGTGACCGGAAAGAAGGGAGGACGGACAGGAAACTGTGCAGTGCCAGGGCAGGAAAGCAGCGTGCGCAGGACAGAGAGCAGGTTGCTACACCATGTGCCCAGAGAAAGAGAGTTCCCCGTCTGAGAACTGAGTAGGAAGGACAAAGCATTGTGGGCGCCTTATGTGAGTACGTGGACTCGGTAGCCTCCGTGACCAGAGGAGACTTTCCCTCTGACAGTATTGAGACAGTGAAGCGAGCGCACAGGCCCGGGGACCGCAGTGACAAGATGGAGCCCCTGATTGTGGTGAACAGACTGAACAGCCTGCACAGCATAGCTCCTGAGACAGGCAGGCTATTACACAGAGACTCAGCGCAGGGAGACCCAGGTTCCTCATCAGCTTCCTGCTTTAACCCCTGGAGGTCCTGACTTCATTTTGAGCAGAAACTGTAGAGATTGCATGCGCCGCTGTTGCCGGTGCCAGCGTGGGAGAAGTAGACCCTTCAATTAAGCTTTCCCCAGACTGATAAGTTATAATTATCTGAGTTTAACCGTTTTAACTCTGCATAACCGTTTAACTGCTTTCTTTAGCTCCATTGTTCTGCATTACTGTTTTACTCTTTACTCTTGGTCTGTCTCGGATCCATGGAGACATCCTCAGTACCTGAAAGTTATTACACTGGATTCATACAAATCCAGAAAATTTTGGTTTCATAACTAGTTTATCTGTTTATCCATGCTCACATAAGGTCTATGAAGAGTGCTTTCATACAGGTCATTAAAACCAAAGTGACCAAGTGAACAGTTAGACTATGTTTTTACTTTGCGTTTTTGCTGTGTTTTTTTTATGCAAAGTTTAAGCTACTCACAAAAAGCAGGTTTTGCTTAGTTTTTGCAGATTTTTTTTGCTGCCTTTATATTGCTGTGTTTTGGTCAGGGTACATTTGTCTTTTGTGCATCCTGATAAAGTTTACTGCATAGAAAAATTATCTGACACAACTTCATTAGTTTTTGGCACCAAAAATAATACGTGAACCTGATACCTGCGTTTTTTGCAGCCAATTTTTTAACTACCCTTTGCTTTCAATGGGTGAAAAATGCTGAAAAAAAGATGAAAGAAGTGACATGCTGCATTTTGCAAAAACGCTCTTTGACAAAACAGTCAGGGAAAAAAAAACCAATGTGTGTACATTAGAGATGAGCGACTTTGCCTTTTTTCGGGTCGAGTTGGGTTTTGGCCGATTATTGTGAAAAGTCGAAGGCCGACTGAAACACGAAACCCAATGCAAGTCAATAGGGAAGAAAAGTTGGCAGTGAGTGGAGGACAGGAAACACAACTACAGTGCCCATTTTAATGCCAAAAACATCAATTCTTATTACTTAGGATTGTCAACCTTAATTTACTTTACAATAATAGTTAGGCATTGAAAACTGGAGGTTATTTGGCTAAAATTGTGGGGGGGGGTAGGGCTGGCTCCAGATTTTCGTGGGCCCAGGGCCAAAGAGTGTCAATGGGCTCCTTTAACACATGCCACAATTCATGATCCTCTGATCCGGCTGAGAAATAGCGTTATAGTACAATGAAAAATACTTCACTTCTTACATCACATGACTGATATCCATTTTAAATTCTCCAATAGCTCCAAAAACGGACAGTATATTACTCCATACTGTATTATGGCCACCGCATAGTGCGCTATACAGAGTAATGAGGCCCATATATTTCTCCATACAGAATCATTGGTCCCATATAATGTTCGATACAGTATATGATGAGCTCCACATAATGCTACAGCATATGTGGGTCCCAATGGATGAAGTTCCACTGTATTATGGGACCAAATAATGCTCCATATATAATGGGCCCCATTTCTAATGCTCCAGTGTATAATGGGCCCTGTAAATGCTGCTCCAGTGTCTGATGTCCACCTTTGGAATGCTCCAGTGTATGGTGGGCCCCATATATCATTCTCCAGAGTATACTGCTCCCCAAAAATTGCTCCCAACCTTTAAACAATTAAATAAGTCTCCTCGCTAGGGAATCCCTGTACTAGTCTGGACTCCTCGTCATCCCCATCTTCCATCTCACTGCACTTGAGCGGTTTAGACAGAGGGAGTACAGACGTGATGTCATCGCGCTCTCTGACCAGAATGTCACTGTCAGGAAACGCGGAAGATGTCACGGCGGTGGAGCAGGGAGAGGTAAGTATTTCAACTTTGCAAGTGCTGTGATCCTGAGCAAGCAGGGAGGGCCATTCGTTGGCGACGGCACTGGCACAGGGCCCCTCATAGTACGGCGGTGTGTCTGACGGCGGGTGGGCCCTCCGCTCCCACCGGCAGAGACACTTTTGTGTACTATGAGGGGCCCTGTGCCAGTGCCGTCACCCATGAGTATGCCCCCCCACCTGCTCATGCAACCTGCACTTTCATCTGCATCTTCTTCCTCTTTGTCACCGTGTAAGGTGGTATAGTATGCGGGAAGGGGAACCTGAGTTTCATCAGGGTCAGATTCTGGTTGTGTAGAGTGCGAGGGGAATGTAGTGGTCTGGGTCAATGTACCAGCTGAATTATCTAGCAGTGGCTGGGCATCAGTGCACTTGTGGTGCCCCCAGGAGTACGGTCGCCACAGTGGCAATACCTTCCTCCTAGGGAGTGTGATGTCATGCTTGGGAGCAACGAAGGATTTCTCTAGTAGTTAAACCAACACACAACACAGTTCCCACTCCAGGCCAGCAGGGAGAGCTCTGAACCTGACTGCTGAGGAGCTGCTCTCTGTGGTCGGGAGGAGGGAAGTTAGGGTAGTCTGTGAAGGGAAGGGGAAGTGTGTGGATGTGAGAATCGGAAATGGAGGATGAGCAGAGTAAAGGCTCACTCCTAGCTGGAGCGCATGGTCCGGATTCCGGTCTCCGAGTTTGTAGGGACACTGATGGTCCTGCAGCAGAAACCGGAGGAAGTAGCAGCTGTAAATGCTCTGTTCCCAACTAAGGCTCGGAGGCCCAGCAGCGACTTATGTGAGCCAGAAGGAAAAGGCTACGGCTGCCTGCCATACGAGAAAGTTTCAAAAGAGAGTCAACAGGGGGAACTTCAGTGAACTCAGTACTGCGAGTACCTCAGATAAGCGCTAGAACGGAGCCACACTACCTATCTGCAGAGACAGAATTCCTAATTTGCTTTAAGGCTGACCAACTCCTTCTCCTTCTGTACTCTGGGTCCTTGACAGCACTTACCAAGTACAGGTAAAGGAACTGCACCACTGTGTCTGTCATCTTTCTCCTGCAGCTGGCGCATGGCTCTGCTACATCCTGCACTGCACACCATCTACCAACTCTTTCATCTGCTCTGCGACTACGGCCCTACCTGTGCAGGGCTTCTACATCTTAGCTGCACCACAACATCTGTCCCAGAGAAGCGACACTGCAGCGCTGGTCAATCTGATAAGAAACCACAGGTGGCATCACGTATCATTCACCTATAAACGTTATTCACCCCTTTGCATGGACGCCCATGCCCACGGACCGGGTCACCACCACCGTGACACATCCATCTGAGACACCAGCCCGGTGCTGACTAACCCTACTGCACTGGCTGGCCACCCACACTAGATGTCAGATTCAGCCTGGACTGGGGAATTCATAATTTGACTTGATAACCCAGGCATGGTATGTTGGAAAGAGCTACATGGACTAATGTGAAGTGTGTCCTGCTGCATCATTCACTTTTGGTGGGGGTGAAACACACAAGGAAAGGGGTTCTTCCTGACTAGGAGCCAGCACTTGATAACTCAGTGCTTGAATTTTTTAAAACTTCAGAAGAGGAGGGCATATTTTCTGGAGTCTGTTTCGGCAACGTAAGCCAAAACCAGTTCCTGATGCTCCGGTTTTAAAAACGGTTAACCTACTCCCAGAAAAGGTAGCCTTCCAGGCGTTCCAGAGCCAGACCATGATGCAGGCTCAACTCCTCCTGCCTTAGCTGCTGTTGTGCTTTTGCCACTACCAGCAGATGCACCACCACCATCAGTACCAGCTGGCCTCCCCACGCCCACGTCCGCGGCCACTTCCACCATATTTCCAAATTTTGGAGAAAATGTACCCAAAATAACATCAGATATATGGTACTGTATCAGAAGCGTACAGCTCTATACAGCCAAAGGATAATTGTCAATCTCCCTATATATTTCATGAGCCACACAGAGATGCTCACAGGCTCAGTATGGATTAGACAAGAATATAAAAAATAGAAAAAGGGTACAGTATCATCAGATACCAGGTATATATAGTATAGTTTAAACATTCTAAATCTCCGTATATATTTCAGGAGGCAGACACAGACACTCTCAGGCTCAGTATGGATTAAAACACAATATAAAAAGCCGTAAAACGGTAATGGATCTGAAGCGTTCAGCTGAACACAGTGTAGGGGTCATTGTCAATCTCAGTATTTATTTTCACAGTCAGAAACAGACTCCCACTTGGTCAGTTTGGATTAGACCAGAATATAAAAAGCAGTAAATGGGTAATGTATCACAAGCGTAGAGCTGTATACAGTGTTGGGGTAATTTTTAAATCTATATATAAATTACAGGAGTAACCCACAGACTCTTACACCCTCAGGATGGATCAAACCACAATATAAAAAGAAGATCCACAAGAAATAATCACACATGTGGGCCAATGTTCCAGGTGTCAATGATACACTAAGAGTGGTGGGTGGAGGAGGACTTCCTGGCAGAAAGGGTACAGTATCACCAGATACCAGGTATATATAGCATAGTTTAAACATTAAAAATTTATGTCTATATATCAGGAGTAGTGTTGAGCCACCCCGCTAGAGTTTGGTTCGGTTCATCGAACAGGAGGCAAGTTCGTCGAATGTTCGTCGAACGTTCGATGAACACCGTCGAACCCCATTGAAAACAATGGCAGGCAAACACAAACACATACAAACACATAGAAAACAATTACAAAACACCTTAAAAGGTGTCCCAAAGCAGACATAATGCTCAGAAGACAAAAATAACATATGGAAAAGGGCAACTGCAAGTAGAAAAGAGGTGGAGGAGTAAAAGGAGGAGGAGGAGACACAGATATAGGCATGTCATGCCCTTATAAAGTCAAGAAAGGCTGGACTAAAAATCTAAAATAAAAAAAAATCTAAAATTCTAAAATCGAACACGATCATATACCGTTGGACTTCCCATCATAAATTATGCCAACTGCCGATCAGGCGGCGTTACTCCCACGACCCTCCGAACAGCGTCCATGAAGGCAAAGTGTTTGGTTTCCGGGGGCAGTATGGTTGCAAAGCTGAACCTTAAAGGAATGTCCAGAAAGGCACCACCAGGAGTGGAGCCTGCGGCTTAATTGGACTCCACATGGGCAACCTCAACCATGCCAGCTACGGAAAAGATGGACAAATTGCAAGCTTTGTCGATTCTGTAGGTGGTGGTGCATGGCCGTTTTTAGTTGTGCTAACGATTTGTCAGCTTAATTCCGTTAACGAACGAGACTCCGGCATGACCCCGCGGTCCGCATCAAACTTACTAGAGGGACACGCGAGGCTCTGGCACGCGAGATCGAGCAATAACAGGTCTGTCATGCCCATACATGTCTGGGGCTGCATGCGCGCTACACTAAAAGGACCAGCGTGTGTCGCTTGCAGGTGTGGATAACCCGTTGAACCCCGCTAGTGATGGTGATCTGGGATTCCAATTATTCCCCGTGAACGAGGATTTCCCAGTAAGTGCAGGTCAACCGGAATTCCGGAATTAGGCCTAACCGGCATTCCAGAAAGAATGTGAAAAAATTAATTGTCCAAACCACAGGTGCTGTAGCTTGCTTAACCGCTGGGCTCCTCTGCTGAGTAGCTCGCATTTCTGACATAAATAAGCGGCATAGCTTGGCTCACGGGTGGGCTCCTCTGCTGAGCAATAGACACAGGTACTAGGCCCAAAGTATTAATTGGGCTAAATGCAGTCAAAAACTGGTTCTTTCATAAACAGGCGGCATAGCTAGGTTCATGGGTGGGCTCCTCTGCTGAGTAGCAGACAGTGCTACCTGGCCCAAAAGGATTTTCTGGACAAGATGCGGTAAAAAATTATTAGAAACACACACGGTGTAGCTCCTTGACAGGTGCAGTACACCATTGGCTACCAGACACCGCTGCTATGCCATGAAACTGTCTATTAACATTTAAAACCATTATTAATGTGAAAATAAAGTTACGCTTTTGGTGAACGAACCGTTCTCGAACGGAACCTCGAACAGCCGAATTTTAAGCAAAGTGTTCGAGTTCGACGAACGGCTCGAACACCGCCCTAAACAGCTCGAATTTGAACTTGATGAACAGGTCGACTCGAACACCGCTCATCTGTAATCAGGAGGCAGACTCAGACGGTCTCAGGCCCAGTCTGGATTCGACAAGATTGTAGAAAGTTGAGAAAGGGTACAGTATCATCGGATAACAGTTATATATGTAGCATAGTTTACACATTTAAAATCTATGTCTATATATCAGGAGGCAGACTCAGACGGTCTCAGGCCCAGTATGGATTCAACAAGATTGTAGAAAGTTGAGAAAGGGTACAGTATCACTGGATACCAGGTATATATAGCATAGTTTAAACATTAAAAATCTCCAAGTATATTTCCAGAGTTCGACAAAGACACTCACAGCCTCAGTATGGATTAGACAAGAATCTAAAAAGTAGAAAAAGGGTAATGTATTCGAAGCGTACACCAGTATACACTGTTGGGGTATTTTTCAATCTTCATATATATTTCAGTCTCAGTAAGACAGTCCAGACTCTCCGCAAGAGGAAACGAGATGGATACAAGTACAGACGGAAAGTCAAATGATTGCAGAAATTTTGGAATTGCTAATCACGGTAAAAACTCACAGGAGAATTCTCAGAGGTGATGCTGACCCTCAATTACTTTGACTGTGGAGACAGCGAAAACAGTTCTTTGTGAAGAAAGGTTTGCTGCATCGCAGTACCGTGGATCCCATCACCGTTACTCATCTCCATCAAATTGTGATCACAGGGAGAGATGTAGACATTGTCCTCACTGCCTATCATGATCTGTCAGGTAACTTTGGAGTGCAAAAGACAGAAGCCACAGGCCATAAGTAGTGTTGAGCGATACCGTTCGATACCCAAAAATATCGTATCGGATGGTATCGCCCGATACGAAAAAAATATCTGGTACCGCCGATTCCGATACCGGAAGTCCCATTCAAGTCAATGGGACGTCCGGTATCGGAATTAAAAAAAGGCCTTTATTTCCTTGTTGGCTAATTCTACATAATTGAAAACAAATAAGAATCATGTAGAATGTATTGTGGGAGGTGGAGGAGACATTAAAAGCATAGTGGTTTATTCAAATCACATGGCATAGCATTAATTCCAATTTTTTTTTTCAATACGTTCGGAGTTAAAAAGATATTGACTATGTTAACCTTTTTTATATTTTGTCAGATATGTACTGTATGTTTCACAACTTCCATGCTCTTCACCTTCTTTTGTACTTCTCCCACACTTTCTCCTTCATGATCCGCAGCAGTAGCATTTTTTTCATCAACTTTTTCTTCACCTTATTCATCTTCTTCTTCTTCATCTTCTCCCCATTAATTTTTTTTTCCATTCTTCATATTCTTCTTATTCAGCTATTATTAATTTTAATATGCTATTTCTTCATCTTCTTCCTATTCTTCTTTGTCTTCATTTTCTTATGGTGACAGGCATTCCTGTAGTACTTATCTATAAAAGTTATAAGATTACACCTTACGTTCTGCCTGTCACAAAAGATTTACAACAGGATTTGTCCGCGTTCAGTTTGGCCTGCAGCAGCAGGCATTTTCCAGGGGCACCACGAGGAGGAACGGACTCACCCCCATTTACTGCTTAGTCTTCTTCTGCTTATAATTTTGATTTCTTCTATGCTGATTTTTAGTCTTATGCTTAATGTTCTTCTGCTTTCTGTTCTTCTGCTTTTGCTTCTTCTGCTTCTTGTTCTTCTGTCTTTTGTTCTGTATCTTGGTGGTTGTCTTCATGTTCTTTGTCCTCTTGGTCTTATTATTTAGGGTCATATTTCTGGTCTTCTTTGGTGTGGTCTTCAGGGTCGTCATCATCAGAGTCGTCGTCATGGAGATCAATAAGGATTACCAAAGACAATTTCAAAAAGCTTGATCTTGGAAATGTAGCAGAAGGTACAAGAAGGCTGAGAAACTGTCGAGAACCAGCAGACAGTGCTGGCACCCGGATGGGTAGCAGAAGGAACAAGAGCCAATGGCACTACCGAGGACCAACTGACGGTGCTGGACCACGGTTACTAAGCAGAAGGTACCTGTGCTAAAAAGCACTACCAAGGACCAGCTGACGGTGCTGGACCTTGGATACTGAGATGGAGGCACCTAGGCCAAAGGCTGTGGCGAGAACCAGCAGACAGTGCTGGCACCCGGATGGGTAGCAGAAGGAACAAGAGCCAATGGCACTACCGAGGACCAACTGACGGTGCTGGACCACGGTTACTAAGCAGAAGGTACCTGTGCTAAAAAGCACTACCAAGGACCAGCTGACGGTGCTGGACCTCGGATACCGAGATGGAGGCACCTAGGCCAAAGGCTCTGGCGAGAACCAGCAGACAGTGCTGGAACCCGGGTGGGTAGCAGAAGGTACCCATTCAAAGCAAAGTAGCCAGGCTGCAAGCCGGCCGCAGTTACCGAAACCCACAGTCCTACAGGGGGTCCATGTCCCATTGGCACTACGGATCCAGCCTTCAGTGCCAATTCCCGCAGCCCACATAGGAGTCACCTAAACTGCAGGCACCGTAGAGTCGGCTAACCCGGCCGCAAGATGACAGGACAACGGATTGGTGGCATAGTGACCTTGACACTACCCGGAAACAGCAGGCGTGCTGAAAACAGGCTGGGCAACAGGGAGTACCCGTGCCAAAGACACTGCCGAGAACCAGCTGACGGTGCTGGAACCCAGATGGGTAGCAAAAGCTACAAGAGCCAATGGCACTACCGAGGACCAACTGACGGTGCTGGACCACGGTTACTAAGCAGAAGGTACCTGTGCTAAAAAGCACTACCAAGGACCAGCTGACGGTGCTGGACTTCGGATACCGAGATGGAGGCACCTAGGCCAAAGGCTCTGGTGAGAACCAGCAGGCAGTGCTGGAACCCGGGTGGGTAGCAGAAGGTGCCCATTCAAAGCAAAGTAGCCAGGCCGCAAGCCGGCCGCAGTTACCAAAACCCACAGTCCTACAGGGGGTCCATGTCCCATTGGCACTACGGATCCAGCCTTCAGTGCCAGTTCCCGCAGCCCACATAGGAGTCACCTAAACTGCAGGCACCGTAGAGTCGGCTAACCCGGCCGCAAGACGACAGGACAACGGATTGGTGGCATAGTGACCTTGACACTACCCGGAAACAGCAGGCGTGCTGGAACCAGGCTGGGCAACAGGGAGTCCCCGTGCCAAAGACACTGCCGAGCACCAACTGGCGTTGTTGGAGCCCAGGGACAATCATGGTGTAGGCCGAGGCCTACTTGGTGGTAGTTTTAGATTGTTTGTAGGCTACAACAGACTGTCAACGTGCTCCAATTAGGCATCTGTCTCCACTCTGTTTCCAGGATTTCACGTGACCACCAACACCGCCAGTTTATGCGCACAGTAGCCGTCTGCCCAATCCACACGTGTTCCTGTGTTACTGGCAGTGGCGTAGCAACTGTTTGTGGCGCCTGGGGCGGTCGAAAAATTTGCCGCCCCTTTGGTCGCTGATAATCCGGAAGAATCCGAAGAGCCCACACTACACTCAAAGATCTAATTTTTAGTCTACTACTAACTCTGCTGTTATTATTTCTAAATTTCTAGACTTTCATCTTCTTGCAGTTCTCTCTCTCTATATATATGTGTATGTATTAGCGTGATGACCCTACTGAACCTCCACCACTGCCCTGCCGAGAGCTGCACCATAAAACAGTGTAAGGAGACCCACGTGTCTTCCCCCTGCACAGACCCACAGTACACCCCCTACAGAGCCCTCATGTTCTCCCCTTGCACAGCCCCCCTCCCCCGTGTACCCCCCTGCACAGCCCCTCCATGTCCTCCCCTACACAGCCTCCCCATGTACCCCCCAGCACAGCCCCCCATGTCCTCCCCTGCACAGCCCCCCATGTCCTCCCCTACACAGCTTCCCCATGTACCCCCCTGCACAGTCCCCCATGTCCCTCCTACAGAGCCCCCCATGTCCTCCCCTGCACAGCCCCCCCATGTCCTCCCCCTACAGAGCCCCCTCATGTCCTCTCCCTACAGAGCCCCCCCATGTCCTCCCCTACAGAGCCCCTTCATGTCCTCTCCCTACAGAGCCCCCCCATGTCCTCCCCCTACAGAGCCCCCTCATGTCCTCTCCCTACAGAGCCCCCCCATGTCCTCCTCTGCACAGCCCCCCATGTCCTCTCCCTACAGAGCCCCCCATGTCCTCCTCTGCACAGCCCCCCATGTCCTCTCCCTACAGAGCCCCCCCATGTCCTCCTCTGCACAGCCCCCCATGTCCTCTCCCTACAGAGCCCCCCCATGTCCTCCTCTGCACAGCCCCCCATGTCCTCTCCCTACAGAGCCCCCCCATGTCCTCCTCTGCACAGCCCCCATGTCCTCTCCCTACAGAGCCCCCCCATGTCCTCCTCTGCACAGCCCCCCATGTCCTCTCACTACAGAGCCCCCCATGTCCTCCTCTGCACAGCCCCCATGTCCTCTCCCTACAGAGCCCCCATGTCCTCCTCTGCACAGCCCCCCATGTCCTCTCCCTACAGAGCCCCCCATGTCCTCCTCTGCACAGCCCCCCATGTCCTCTCCCTACAGAGCCCCCCCATGTCCTCCTCTGCACAGCCCCCCATGTCCTCTCCCTACAGAGCCCCCCCATGTCCTCCTCTGCACAGCCCCCCATGTCCTCTTCCTACAGAGCCCCCCCATGTCCTCCTCTGCACAGCCCCCATGTCCTCTCCCTACAGAGCGCAACTCTTTTGCATAATATCAGCTATATGAAGATGTAGGCAATCCAACTCCAAGGATTAGGGAGCCTCAACTTTAGAATTAGTAAATGGGGGAGAGGGAGTAATTACCTAGATGCCGCCCCCTGTAGCATAACATTACATGATGGAATGAAATTCAAGGGGCAATCACATACCGCGGTGTCTCCCTCCCCTCACAGACATCACGGGCAGGCTGGGCAGCGCTTCCCGCCGTCCCCCTCACTCACCGGCTCCTGTGTCCCGGGATCCGCTCCTCCTGCGTCACCTCAGCCACACGCCACGTGTTCTTCTGGCAGCTCCGACCGAACAACCAGCCCCGAGCGGCCAACACCTCCGCCCAGCACCGGCTCAGGAGCGGAAAGCAGCCGGGGCTCCGAGTCCGAGTCCAGCAAGGCAGTGGCATAGAAGGTAGAAAGCGCCTGCACTGTGCCTCCGCGGAGTCCGCGCTGTTCTCCCAGTCAGAGGAGAGGAATTGAATTGCTGCTGCCGCGCCGCCCCCACACACGTGCCGCCTGGGGCGGACCGCCCCCCCGCCCCCCCCATGCTACGCCACTGGTTACTGGTGCTCTGTAATGTCAGCAGATCCCCTGATGTTTGTCTGCCAATGTCTCCTGCTCTGTCCACATTCCCACCACTTGCAGTGGGAAGGTGGACAGCGCAGGAGACAGTGCCGGACACACATTGGGGGATCAGCTCACGTTACAGAACACCAGGAACACAGGAACAAGTGTGGAATGCGTGGACGGCAACTGTGAGCAGGAACTGGCGGTGTTGGAGGTCAGGGGAAATACTAGAGACAGAGTGGAGACAGAGGCCAAATCAGAGAATGTTTAAATCTGAAGTAGTTACAATTTGGAGGCAGCAGCAGTTTGCCCTCCACACAGCAGGGGATCAGCTGACGTTTCCGACCCCCACTTTCACATGAACGAGTGTGTTTTTCTGTGTGGACAGCACTTCCGAGCACCAACTAGCGTTGTTGGAACCCAGGGACAATCAGGGTGCAGGCCGAAGCCTACTAGGAGCCAGGTGTAAAGCTGAGGTATTTTGACTTTGGAGGGAGCAGGACACTTTGCCCTCCACACAGCAGGGGATCAGCCGACGTTACTGACCCCCACTTTCACATGAACAAGTGTTTTTTTCTGTGTGGACAGCACTTCCGAGCACCAACTAGCGTTGTTGGAACTCAGGGACAATCAGGGTGCAGGCTAAGGCCTACTAGGAGCCAGGTGTAAAGCTGAGGTATTTTGACTTTGGAGGGAGCAGGACACTTTGCCATACACACAGCAGGGGATCAGCTGACGTTACTGACCCCCACTTTCACATGAACGAGTGTGTTTTTCTGTGTAGACAGCACTTCCGAGCACCAACTAGCGTTGTTGGAGCCCAGGGAGAATTATGGTGTAGGCCGAGGCCTACTTGGTGGCAGTTTTAGATTGTTTGTAGGCTACAACAGACTGTCAACATGCTCCAATTAGGCATCTGTCTCCACTCTGTTTCCAGGATTTCACGTGACCACCAACACCGCCAGTTTATGCGTACAGCAGCCGTCTGCCCAATCCACACGTGTTCCTGTGTTACTAGTGTTCTGTAATGTCAGCAGATCCCCTGATGTTTGTCTGCCAATGTCTCCTGCTCTGTCCACATTCCCACCACTTGCAGTGGGAAGGTGGACAGCGCAGGAGACAGTGCCGGACACACATTGGGGGATCAGCTCACGTTACAGAACACCAGGAACACAGGAACAAGTGTGTAATGCGTGGACGGCAAATGTGAGCAGGAACTGGCGGTGTTGGAGGTCAGGGGAAATACTAGAGACAGAGTGGAGACAGAGGCCAAATCAGAGAATGTTTAAATCTGAAGTAGTTACAATTTGGAGGCAGCAGCGGTTTGCCCTCCACACAGCAGAGGATCAGCTGACGTTACCGACCCCCACTTTCACATGAACGAGTGTGTTTTTCTGTGTGGACAGCACTTCCGAGCACCAACTAGCGTTGTTGGAACCCAGGGACAATCAGGGTGCAGGCCGAAGCCTACTAGGAGCCAGGTGTAAAGCTGAGGTATTTTGACTTTGGAGGGAGCAGGACACTTTGCCATACACACAGCAGGGGATCAGCTGACGTTACCGACCCCCACTTTCACATGAACGAGTGTGTTTTTCTGTGTGGACAGCACTTCCGAGCACCAACTAGCGTTTTTGGAGCCCAGGGAGAATTATGGTGTAGGCCGAGGCCTACTTGGTGGCAGTTTTAGATTGTTTGTAGGCTACAACAGACTGTCAACGTGCTCCAATTAGGCATCTGTCTCCACTCTGTTTCCAGGATTTCACGTGACTACCAACACCGCCAGTTTATGCGTACAGCAGCCGTCTGCCCAATCCACACGTGTTCCTGTGTTACTAGTGTTCTGTAATGTCAGCAGATCCCCTGATGTTTGTCTGCCAATGTCTCCTGCTCTGTCCACCTTCCCACCACTTGCAGTGGGAAGGTGGACAGCGCAGGAGACAGTGCCGGACACACATTGGGGGATCACCTCACGTTACAGAACACCAGGAACACAGGAACAAGTGTGGAATGCGTGGACGGCAACTGTGAGCAGGAACTGGCGGTGTTGGAGGTCAGGGGAAATACTAGAGACAGAGTGAAGACAGAGGCCAAATCAGAGAATGTTTAAATCTGAAGTAGTTACAATTTGGAGGCAGCAGCAGTTTGCCCTCCACACAGCAGGGGATCAGCTGACGTTACCGACCCCCACTTTCACATGAACGAGTGTGTTTTTCTGTGTGGACAGCACTTCCGAGCACCAACTAGCCTTGTTGGAACCCAGGGACAATCAGGGTGCAGGCCGAAGCCTACTAGGAGCCAGGTGTAAAGCTGAGGTATTTTGACTTTGGAGGGAGCAGGACACTTTGCCCTCCACACAGCAGGGGATCAGCCGACGTTACCGACCCCCACTTTCACATGAACAAGTGTTTTTTTCTGTGTGGACAGCACTTCCGAGCACCAACTAGCGTTGTTGGAACCCAGGGACAATCAGGGTGCAGGCTGAGGCCTACTAGGAGCCAGGTGTAAAGCTGAGGTATTTTGACTTTGGAGGGAGCAGGACACTTTGCCATACACACAGCAGGGGATCAGCTGACATTACCGACCCCCACTTTCACATGAACGAGTGTGTTTTTCTGTGTGGACAGCGCTTCCGAGCACCAACTAGCGTTGTTGGAACCCAGGGACAATCAGGGTGCAGGCCGAAGCCTACTAGGAGCCAGGTGTAAAGCTGAGGTATTTTGACTTTGGAGGGAGCAGGACACTTTGCTCTCCACACAGCAGGGGATCAGCCGACGTTACCGACCCCCACTTTCACATGAACAAGTGTTTTTTTCTGTGTGGACAGCACTTCCGAGCACCAACTAGCGTTGTTGGAACCCAGGGACAATCAGGGTGCAGGCTGAGGCCTACTAGGAGCCAGGTGTAAAGCTGAGGTATTTTGACTTTGGAGGGAGCAGGACACTTTGCCATACACACAGCAGGGGATCAGCTGACGTTACCGACCCCCACTTTCACATGAACGAGTGTGTTTTTCTGTGTGGACAGCGCTTCCGAGCACCAACTAGCGTTGTTGGAACCCAGGGACAATCAGGGTGCAGGCCGAAGCCTACTAGGAGCCAGGTGTAAAGCTGAGGTATTTTGACTTTGGAGGGAGCAGGACACTTTGCTCTCCACACAGCAGGGGATCAGCCGACGTTACCGACCCCCACTTTCACATGAACAAGTGTTTTTTTCTGTGTGGACAGCACTTCCGAGCACCAACTAGCGTTGTTGGAACCCAGGGACAATCAGGGTGCAGGCTGAGGCCTACTAGGAGCCAGGTGTAAAGCTGAGGTATTTTGACTTTGGAGGGAGCAGGACACTTTGCCATACACACAGCAGGAGATCAGCTGACGTTACCGACCCCCACTTTCACATGAACGAGTGTGTTTTTCTGTGTGGACAGCACTTCCGAGCACCAACTAGCGTTGTTGGAGCCCAGGGAGAATTATGGTGTAGGCCGAGGCCTACTTGGTGGCAGTTTTAGATTGTTTGTAGGCTACAACAGACTGTCAACGTGCTCCAATTAGGCATCTGTCTCCACTCTGTTTCCAGGATTTCACGTGACCACCAACACCGCCAGTTTATGCGTACAGCAGCCATCTGCCCAATCCACACGTGTTCCTGGGTTACTGGGGTTCTGTAATGTCAGCAGATCCCCTGATGTGTGTCTGCCACTGTCTCCTGCTCTGTCCACATTCCCACCGCTTGCAGTGGGAAGGTGGACAGCGCAGGAGACAGTGGCGGACACATATTGGGGGATCTGCTGACGTTACAGAACCCCAGTAACACAGGAAGACGTGTGGAATGCGTGGACGGCAACTGTGAGCAGGAACTGGCGGTGTTGGAGGTCATGGGAAATACTAGAGACAGAGTGGAGACAGAGGCCAAATCAGAGAATGTTTAAATCTGAAGTAGTTACAATTTGGAGTCAGCAGCAGTTTGCCCTCCACACAGCAGGGGATCAGCTGACGTTACCGACCCCCACTTTCACATGAACGAGTGTGTTTTTCTGTGTGGACAGCACTTCCGAGCAACAACTGACGATGTTTGAGCCCAGGGATAGTCATTTTGTAGGCTGAGGCCAACTTGGAGGCAGTTTGAGATAAGACGTTGTTTGAATTTGGAGGCAGCAGCAGTTTGCCGTACACACAGCAGGGGATCAGCTGACGTTACCGAACCCCACTTACACATGAGCGAGTGTTTTGTCTGTGCGCACAGCACTTCTGAGCAACAACTGGCGGTGTCGGAGCCCAGGGAAAATCAGGTAGTAGGCCGAGGCCTACTTGGAGCCAGGTGTAAATCTGAGGTTGTTTGACTGTGGAGGGAGCAGGACACTTTGCCATACACACAGCAGAGGATCAGCTGACGTTACCGAACCCCACTTACACATGAGCGAGTGTTTTGTCTGTGCGGACATCACTTCTGAGCCCAACTGGCGGTGTCGGAGCCCAGGGAAAATCAGGTAGTAGGCCGAGGCCTACTTGGTGGCAGTTTGCGATTGTTTCTAGACTACTACTAACTGTCAACGTACACCAATTAGGCCTCTGTCTTCACTCTGTTTCGAGTATTTCCTCTGGCTTCCAACCACGCCAGTTGCTGCTCTGAAATGCCGTCTGCACAACCCACACTTGTTCCTGTGTTACTGGGGTTCTGTAACACCAGCTTCTCCCTAGAGGTGAGTCAGGCAATGTCTCCTGCTCTGTCCACATTTCCACTACAAGTAGTGGGAATGTAGACAAAGCAGGAGACATTGCTGTGCTCACCTCTGGAGATGAGCAGATGTGACAGGACCCAGGTAACACAGGAACAAGTGTGGATTGTGCAGACGGCACTTGAGAGCAGAAACAGGCGGTGTTGTAGGCCGGAGGAAATACTCAAAACAGAGTGGAGACAGAGGGCAAATCAGAGAACATATTAAATCAGAGGTAGTCAGAAGTTGTAGGCAGCAGGAGAGTTTGCCGCACACACAGCAGGGGATCAGCTGACGTTACCGAACCCCACTTACACATGAGCGAGTGTTTTGTCTGTGCGCACAGCACTTCTGAGCAACAACGGGCGTTGCTGTTGCCCAGGAAATAAAGTTCAGGTCATAGAAACATGAACACAACAGGAGACCTGGATCCTGTTGCCAGCCAATTATTTATTCTGGAAGAGGACTGGCAAATTCAGGTGAGATCCAGGCCTTGTTCATTTTCACAAAAGTAAGCCGGTCAACATTATCGGCGGATAGTTGCGTGCGACGGTCTGTTACCACACCACCTGCAGCACTAAAGACACATTCCGATAATACACTGGCAGCAGGGCAAGCCAGCACCTCCAATGCATACTGGCTAAGCTCTGGCCATGTATCCAGCTTAGAGACCCAATACTTGAACGGGGAAGAGCCGTCTGGGAGAACACTAACAGGGCACGACAAGTAGTCTGTCACCGTCTGACGGAAACGTTGCCTCCTGCTGACTGGAGCCGTCTGTGATGGTGTAGCCGTTTGTGGCGGTCCCACAAAACTTTTCCACATTTGGGCCATACTGGCCTTGCCTTGTCCTGCGGCACTGCCTCTGCTACCTCTTTGTGCAGAGCTTCCTCCACTGCCTCTACCCACATGGCTGCTTTGAAAAGCACTACCAGCAACACTTGCGGGGGGAATGGAGAACATGATGGCCTGCACAAGTGTTTCTTGGTACTCCCGCATTTTTCGCTCCCGGTTCAACTGTGGTATGAGGCTTTGTAAGTTGTCCCGGTAGCGAGGATCTAGGAGGGTGTACACCCAATAATCAGCCGTGTGGAGAATGTTGGCGATGCGGCGGTCATTTAACAAGCACTGCAGCATGAAATCAACCATGTGCTGCAGACTGCCAACTGGACCGGAAACGCTTTCCCCAGCTTCAGGCAGCATCTCTGCCTGCTCAGCATCACCCCACCCTCACTGTACACACTGACTACTAGAGCCTTGTGTACCTCCCTCCTCTGGAGAGATGTGTTCCTCCTCCTCCATTGACTCCTCGTCATCCTCCTCACTAAGTGTCCCCTGCCTGGGCCTTTGTGTGGAAGCACGTTGCGCAGATTTGCCAGAAGCAGATGGCATTTCTGACTGCTCATCCTCGACCTCTTCAAAAACCTCCTCACTTAGTGCTTGTAAGGTTTTTTGAAGCAGACAGATGAGGGGGACAGTCATGCTGATTAGTGCATCATCTGCACTGGCCATCCGCGTGGAGTCATCGAAGGCATGCAAAACTTGGCAGATGTCCCTCATAGTGGCCCACTCAGTGGTGGTGAAGTGTGTCCGGCGCACAGTGCGACTTGTTTGCGCCTGATGCAGCTGGTACTCCATTACTGCTGCCTGCTGCTCACACAACCGCTCCAACATATGTAACGTTGAATTCCACCTGGTGGGGAGGTCACATATGATGCGATGTTCTGGCAGGCGGAATCGTCGTTGCAGAGATGAATTCGCGATCTTGCCATGCTGGAACGCCGCAAGTGAGCACACTCTAGGCGAACCTTGTGCAGCAGTGCATCAAGATCCGGATAGTCCCTCAGAAAGCTCTGCACGACCAAATTGAGCACGTGTGCCAGACATGGTATGTGAGTAAGGTTGCCTAGGCCCAGAGCTGCCACTAGATTTCGGCCATTGTCACTCACTACCAAACCTGGCTGGAGATTCGCTGGCACAAACCACACATCACTCTCCTGCTTGATGGCATTCCAGAGCTCCTGTGCTGTGTGGCTCCGATTCCCCAAAGAAATTAATTTAAGGATGGCCTGTTGACGTTTGGCCACACCTGTGCTCATATCTGGCCTAACAGGCTCACGCAGTGCTGATTCCGAGGAACTAGAGTAGGAGGAGGACTCAATATGTACAGACTGCATTCCTGCAATCCTTGGAGTTGGCAGAATACGTACAGAGCCATTCTCCAGATCTGTACCCGGCTCCACAACATTGACCCAATGGGCAGTGAGGGAAAGGTATCGTCCCTGTCCATGGCTACTGGTCCACGCATCGGTGGTCAGGTGGACCTTGCTACTGACGGCATTTAGTAGCGCATTTTTAATTTTTCCCTCCACATGCTTTTGCAGGGCAGGGACGGCTTGCCTGCTGAAATAAAAGCGGCTGGGCACATTGTATTGTGGAACTGCCAATGACATAAAGTTCCGGAAGGTGTCAGTCTCCACCAGCCTGAATGACAGCATCTCAAGGGCCAGTAGTTTGGCAATGCCGGCATTCAGAGCCAGTGCTCGGGGATGGTTTGCCGAGTATGGCCGCTTTTTCTCCCATGCCTGTGCTACCGATTGCTGGTGAGTGGCCTGGGAGTGTGCTGATGACTGCGAACGTGGTTCAGTGGGTGGAATTTCACTGGGTCTCTGGACAACAGTGGCAGTGGTTCTTCTATGGCGTTCCAGTGAGGAAGCCGAACCAGCTGTGTGTGAGCTGGAGGAAGAGGCCCCAACACGAGCTGAAGAGGTGGTAGGTGCTGCTGAAGGTTGGCCTACATCTTCAGTGTGTCTGTGTAACTCCCCCTCGTGCTTGGTACGCACATGTTTCCACATATTTGTGGTATTGAGGTTGCTCACATTTTTCCCTCGTTTCACTTTCTGATGACACAGCTTGCATTTGACAAAGCAAATGTCATCTGCAACTGTGTCAAAAAAAGACCACGCACTGCAAGTCCTGGGAGCACCCGTTTTGTGTTTTGGAAGAGGATTGCTCCTCACGGGTGCCAAAGTGGAGGCTGCAGGCAACCAAGTCTGCCCCCGCCCTCTCCCTCCTCTTTTGGCCGTTTGGGGAATCTCTTCCTCAGAGCTGCTCCCACCACCTTCCTGTGGCTGACGCCATGATGGGTCAAGGACCTCATCATCTCCACTCCCCTCTTCAAGCACCGGCTGGTCCTGGGTTGTCTCGCCAGCACCGTACGCACCAGAAATTGGCAACTGAGTCTCATCATCATCAGATGAGCACTGAGGTGTGCTGACAATAGGCACTGGTCCGCCCGCCTCTTCAGATTCAGAGGGACAAAGCAGTTGCGCATCACTGTATACTCCCTCTTCTTCACGCTCTAGAATGCTGCTTGGCTGGCCACCTCTTTCCAAGCCAACAGATTCTGAGAACAGAAGTAAAGATTGAGATGGCTCCTGTCCAGGGCTCTCAGACTGCCTGGGCAATTTGGCAGGTGGTGAAGAGACAGATGGTTGCTCTTCAGTGCTCTGGCCTTGGGAGGATGCGGAAGTCATTGAAGTGGATGCGTTAGCTGCCATCCATCCGACAACGGCTTCAATTTGTTCGTCACGCAGCAGTGGGGTACGGTGAGGTCCTACAAAGCTGTGCATGAAGGACTGTTGCCTGGTAAAAGTGGGGGATGCCGGGTCACTGGTGGCCGCAGCAGACAACGAATCCCCACGTCCTCTCCCTGCTGAATTCCCCCGTCCTCTCCCTGCTGAAACTCCATGGCCACGACCACGTGCCTTACTCCCTGCCTTCTTCATCTTGGTAGACTGATAAAGATAGGCAGAAAAGTAAAAAAGGGGTGGCTTAGTGTTCTTATTCCTGAACACCTGCTAACCAGTATAAGAAACACTAATTTGGCTAAGAGTGTGTGTACTACACTTTAATATGATCTAATGTGGCCTAGACAACTGTAAAGTGGAGTGTTTGGTAAACTTTATTTCCTTTTTTTTTTGGGGGGGGGGGAAGAAAAGGATGTGACCAAAGTTTGAAAGCTATAGTATCACAAACTTTTTGGAGCGATTACAATGCAGGAAGCTAACCTACAATGCAATTGATGAGGCTCCAAAAAATAGGGTGATACTAGTCTGGCTGGCCCTGAAGGGCACAAGCCAGCAAAAAGGCTCCTCTATCTAATCCTATATAGTGTTTGCAACCAACCAGTGACAATGGATGCGGTTGGAAGCACACAAATATAGGAGCAAAAATCTGGCTAAATTAGCTGCAAAAAAAGGACTATGTATGAGGCAGTGATGCACGCTGAGCGGACTACAGCTAGCGGTGGCTGTAGAACACACTGCAACGTGAGCTGCACTCACACACAGAGAGACCTATCAGACAGCCAAAAACAGTGCAGAGAAATTGGCTATAGCACTGAAAGGCTGCTGAAAGGCTCCGCTGTCCACTCCTTTAGTGTTTGCAACCAACGTATATGGATACGTATGGAAGCACACTATACAGGAGAAAAAAAAAGCAGCAATAAAAGAAAAATGTGTATGAGGCAGAGACACACGCTGGCCGGCCTACAAGCAGACGTGCCTGCAGGACACACTACACAGCGTGGGTCTGCACTCACACAGCCCTTGCAGACAGCTGTGAACACTGCTGCTAGGCAAAAGAAAGCTACAGTGGTGGTTTATGTAGCCTGGATAAAGCACAATATTGTTTTTAGAATCGCTATTTCTAACTGTCCCTCACAGTCTTCAACAGCAGCCTGTCCCTAACTGAATTCACAGCAGAGTGACCAGAAATGGCGGCTGCAGCGCTTTTTATAGTGCATCATGACATCATTTCAGCAGCCAATCACAGCCATGCCAGTAGTTAACATGCCTACATGCCTAACAGGATGTGCCCACACTTCTGAGGATCCCCATTGGCTGAATCAAATCGAGCGGGCTCCTAGCATTATGGGAACTTCCGATTCCGGTATTCGATATGAAAAAAGTATCGGAACTAAGTATCGGAATTCCGATACAGCTAATATCGGCCGATACCCGATACTTGCGGTATCGGAATGCTCAACACTAGCCGTAAGCGATTCTATTGGATTGGCATCAGAGAACACTTTTAAAAATGTGGGCAGAAATGTCACACGTCTGTGAGTAGGAAAACCGTGAAAGCTGATGATAAACCACCACTGCATCTCATTGTGAGTCGACGTCCATAACAAATGGAAGCCATTGATCATCTGAAGATAGAGCCCAGCAGGACAGGGCATAGCTACGTCTTAACCATCATCTTTCAGTTCCCCAAATTTGTATTGGCAGTCCCAGTGAAGGATTTAACAGCCCAGACTACACAGCAGTGGAGCAGGGAGAGATAAGTATTGCAAGTGCTGGGGCCCTGAGCAAGCAGGGGGGGCCCACTTATGGGCGGCGGTACTGGCACAGGGCCCCTCATAGTATGCTGGTGTATCTGACAGCAGGTGTGCACCCCCACCGTCAGAGACACTTGATTGTACTATGAGGGACCTTGTGCCAGTGCTGTCGCTCAAGAGTGGGCCCACCCACCTGTCCAGGGCAACGGCACTCGAACGGGTGCGTGCGCCAGGTGGTGACCCCGGCCCTGGGGAGGGAGGCAGCCCAGTTAGGGAGGTTGAAAAAGAGGCATATGTTGATGTTGGACATTCAGCAGCTGCAAATGGAGGAATTGGAGAAGTCCCAGGAAGAGGATGACAAAAGCGAGCCATTTTTCTGGCAACCTACGTGTCAGCAGGGGAAGGTGGGACAAAATCCTTTGAAACCCATGAATGGTTCATTTTAATGAAGGTGAGATCATCAACATTTTGAGTCGACAGACGGGTCCATTTTTCTGTCAGGATTGATCCAGCAGCACTAAAGACTCTTTCGGATAGCACACTAGCAGCAGGGCAAGCGAGCTCCTGTAAGGCATATTGTGACAATTCAGGCCAGGTGTCCAGTTTACAGGCCCAATAGTCAAAGGGGAATGACCTGTGAGGGAGAACATCGATATGGGAGGAGAAGTAGTTTGTAACCATAGTTGACAACTGCTGTGTCCTGTCACTTTCAATCGATGCAGTATTACCAGTCGTGTGAGCGGTACTTGAAAAATCAGTCCACAACATGGTCATGAAACCCCTGTGTCCAACGCCACTTCGGCTGTGTGCACCACGAACACCTCTTCCATGTTGACCCCTATGGCTCGTGGGAGAACCATCACCGCCGCTGTGTGCTGGGAATGCCTCAAACAAACGGATTACCAGAGTTGCTTGTTTGTTATCCAATATTAGCTCTAGGTTCTCCTGTGGCATGATGTTTTGGAATTTGCCTTTATAGCGTGGATCCAGGATGCTGGCCAACCAGTAGTCATCATTGTTCATCATTTTGGCAATGCGGGGGTCCCTTTTTAGGATCTGCAAGGCATAATCACACATGTGGGCCAATGTTCCAGGTGTCAATGATGCACTGCGAGTGCTGGGTGGAGGAGCACTTTCTGGCAAATCAACATCCCTCCAGTCACGTACAAACCCTGTACCTGACCTTGCCACGCCAACATTTTCTCTTGCATCCTCCTTCCCTAAATAATCATCCCCATCATCCTCCTCCTCCTCTTCCTCTTCTTCCTCCACCTTGTCCAGGAGAGTTCCCTTAGCAGACAATGGCTGACTGTCATCAAGGCTTCCCTCCTCCTCTTCCTCCTCGGCTGCAGACGCCTGCTCCTTAATGTGCGTCAAAGTTTGCATGAGCAGATGCATAAGTGGGATGCTCATGCTTATGATGGCGTCATCTGCGCTTACCAGCTGTGTGCATACGTCATACCACTAAAGGACTTGACAGAGGTTTTTCAGCTTCGACCACTGCACAACAGACAACTCCATGTCTGCCCTCAAACTGCCTGCCCGTGTATCCTCCCACAAATGCATTACAGCCTGCCTCTGTTCGCACAGCCTCTCAACCATGTGCAGGGTGGAGTTCCACCTTGTTGCAACGTTGATAATTAGGCAGTGCTTGGGAAGGTGGAGCAATCGCTGCAGCTTCTACATACGACTGGAGTGTACGGGCGACGGGCGGATGTGCGAGCACAGTCTTCACACCTTATGGAGCAGGGCTGTTAACTCCGAATAATTATTGAGGAAGCACTGCACCACCAGGTTCAAGGTGTGAGCCAGGCAAGTTATGTGTCTAAGTTTTGAAAGGGCTATGGCTGCCACAAAATTCTGGCCATTATCACTAACTACCTTGCCTGCCTCAAGATGTAGACTGCCCAGCCATGACTCAGTTTGTCGCTGCAAGTAGTCGGCCAGTACCTCCGCGGTGTGTCTGTTGTCGCCCAAATACATCATCTTCAACACAGCCTGCTGAAGCTTACCACTAGCTGTTCGATAGTGGGTCACCTCGTGTGCAACACTGGCAGCTGCGGATGGAGTGCTCGTGCGACTGCGCTCTGTGGACGAGCTTTCGCTTCTGGAGAAGGAGGAGGAGGGTCGAACGCCTACAGCCAACTGTTTCCTATACCGTGATCTAGGCAGCACTGTCCCACCGCCACTGTCCCCTGTGGACCATGCATCCACCACATTAACCCAGTGCGCAGTGATGGACACGTAACGGCCCTGGCCATGCCGACTGGACCATGCATCTGTTGTGAGGTGCACCTTTCCACTCACTGATTGCTTGAGTGCATGGACAATGCGGTCTTTCACATGCAGGTGGAGGGCTTGGATGACTTTTCGAGAAAAGAAGTGCCGAACTGGGTAGGTCATAATGTGGTACTGTGTAAGCCATGAGCTCGCGGAAAGCTTCGCTTTCAACCAACCGGTAAGGCATCATCTCTAACGAGATTAGTTTGGCAATGTGGGCGTTCAAACTCTGTGTTCGCAGATGAGAGGATGAGTACTTTCTTGTCCTACTGAGAGTCTCTGGTAGGGTGAGCTGGACTTGAGAGCTGCATATGTTGGAACTAGTGGTGGACATGGCGGACTGAGAGAGGGTTGGTGATGGTGATGGTGTTGGTGGTCTTGCTGATGGCCTAGACTCAGTCTTTCGTAGCAATAACATTGTGATTCCCTGACTGCTTTGGCCTTGCGACGACACCTCAACATTTGCTGCTGGTGGTGTGCTAACCGTTGGGCTTACAGTGGGGGAAGCGATGCAGCGTTGCTGACTACCTTCATTCTGAGCAGGTGCACATGTGGTTCGTGAGGTTTGGTAGTCCGTCCACGCTTGCAAGTGCATGGTGGTTAAATGTCTAAGCATGCAACTGGTATTCAAATTTCTCAGCTTTTTCCCTCGGCTAAAGGTCTTTGCGCACTTCTTACAGATAACCTTTGCCTGATCATTAGGATTTTGTTAAAAAAGTGCCACACTGCACTCTTCCTACTATGGAAGACTTTTTGAGGCCTTGCACGCTGTGCTAATTTGACCGCCTGGCCAAGGTGTACTGCAACTCTTTGGGTTTTTGTAAACCGTTTCTGGACTGCTACGGGCCTGCCAGATAACAGCTGTTGCGATGTCGATGCCTGCTGCGGATCCTCCTCCTCCTCTTCTGAACTATTGGCAGCGGCACCCTCTTCCCTCAATGGATGCCAATCTGGGTCAACAACTGGGTCATCCATCACCTCCTCTTCAATTTCATGTGCACCTTCCTCTGTGTCACCGTGTAAGGTCAGTTTTTGGAATAAATTCTCGGACTTTTGTGCGCTGCCAGATAAATTCACCAATCCAATATTTAGGAAAAAGATTAATTCATTTATTTCCCAACGCGTTTCGAAATGTATACCATTTCTTCATCAGGGGATGACAATATTGTCATCCCCTGATGAAGAAATGGTATACATTTCGAAACGCGTTGGGAAATAAATGAATTAATCTTTTTCCTAAATATTGGATTGGTGAATTTATCTGGCAGCGCACAAAAGTCCGAGAATTTATTCCAAAAACTGATGTGTAAGCGGTCACAGAGCTGACCTTTGGACGTGCAGCAAGCAGATTACTGATCCTACATGCTTGAACCTCTCTTAAAAAGGGTGAGTACAATCTAAATTACTTTTCCAGCATTTAACCCGGATAAGACCCTATTGCGCTTTTTGTGTTCCTTTAGTTTTGACACCGTGTAAGGTGGTATAGTATGCAGGAAAGGGCACCTGAGTTTCATCAGGGTCACATTCTGGCTCAGTACACTGGGAGGACAATGTAGTGCTCGGAGTGAATGTACCTGCAGAAAAATCTAGCAGTGACTGTGCATCAGTGCACTCCATGTCCGATTCATCATGGACTGGGGAATTCACGATTTGACTTGATAACCCAGGCATGGTATGTGAAAAGAGCTCCATGGAGTAATCTGTAGTGTGGCCTGCCGCATCCTTCACTTTTGGTAGGGGTGAAGGACACAAGGAAAGGTGTTGCTCCTGACCAGGAGCCTCCACTGACAACGCAGTGCTTTTATTTTTTGAAACTTCAGAAGAGGAGGCGATAGAGCTGGAGGCTGTGTCAGCAATGTAAGCCAAAACTTGTTCCTGAAGCTCCGGCATTAAAAGTGGTTTACCTACTCCCAGAAACGGGAGCCTTCGAGGCCTTGTGGAGCCAGACGATTACGCAGGCTCAACACCTCCTGCCTTAGGTGCTATTGTGCTTTTGCCACTACCAGCAGATGCACCACCACCCCCACCACCATCAGTACCAGCTGGCAACCCCCGCCCACTTCCACAGCCTCTTCCACCATACTTCTTCATTTTTGGAAAAATGTACTCAAAATACCACCAGCAATATGGTACTGTAAAACAATTGAACAGGCTGAAATAGGCAGGTGTATGACCATGCACAAGGTGTGTCTTTAGTATTGGGGAGATTTGGAAGCTCCCTAGAGATTTTTGGAGGCTGAACTATTATCTCAGGCCCACTATAGATTACACCTCAATTGAACAGGCTGAAATAGGCAGGTGTATGACCAGGCACAAGGTGTGTATATAGTATTGGGGAGAATTGGAAGCTCCCTAGAGATTTTTGGAGGCTGAACTATTATCTCAGACCCACTATAGATTACACCTCAATTTAACAGGCTGAAATAGGCAGGTGTATGACCAGGCACAAGGTGTGTATATAGTATTGGGGAGAATTGGAAGCTCCCTAGAGATTTTAGGAGGGTGACAATGATGCTCTCAAAGTATGACAGCAGGCAGCCTAATAAGCAGGACTGCTGCACACAATAGTGTGGAAAAATGCACGTTTGGTAACTGTGCAGAAAAGAGGAAGAAAAGTATTTTTGCTTTTAAAAAAGCAGTTTGCACAGCAGTGTGCAAACTTTGTGCAAACAGTGTGCAAACAGTGTGCAAACTTTATAGCCCCTGTGATGCCACACAAAGCAAGCTAATCACTTGCATGCCCTTCTCAAAGATTGTGGTGACTGATGCCCATGTCATCGCGTTGCCCACAGTGTGTGTCCTCCATCATTGGCTGAAAAAGGGCACTGGAAGCATCTTTTGAAACGCCACTTTGGCACTCTGGTTACCGACCTCGTGGCCGACCTCATGCTATGGTCGGGTTTCGTTTCATGAAACCCGACTTCAGCGAAAGTCGGTGCCTTATGAAATTGACCGACCCTTTTTGCTCAACTCTAGTGTACATGAGATTTCTGAAATCCCATAGACATTTCTGGTCCTGTGAAACGCAGCTGAAAATTTGCATAAAAAATGCTGCATCATCGCAACGTGTGAACATAACCTTAGTGGTACATTATCCCTTAAAATGAACTAAGTTTTTTAATGAGTACTGAAGTTCTCACATTGGGAATGGCTGTAATTTTAGGTATTATTTGTCAGCATTTGTTTATTAACATTCCTTGTATTGTATAACGATATAGTGTTCAAATAATTCATAACTCTTACGGTAATTATTAATTAAATTTTTTGCCAAGAAAAAATAAATAACTTCCATAACTTTCAGCTGAAACTTCTAGTCTGGGGTAATCCGTTGTAATGTGCTAAATTAACCTAAGTACCACTATTAATAAGGGAACTTTGGGGGGAAGGGCAGAAGTCAGACAGTTGTATTTTAAAACCAGGAGTAAAGATTTGCAAGTTTAGCCCTGCAGGAGCAGAGAAATCTATTTCCATTATAAGAAGTATTGATTTTTGTATTAAAAAAGTCTCATTACTTGAGATAATTACCCTGGGGTTTCTTGGTTACTCCTCTGGTTCCTAAATCTTGTATCTCAATCTTTTTTGTGACTCTGCCATAGCCTCACAAACTGCAAGGTGAGAACAAGGAAACCCTGAGTCGTCTCGCAGATATGTATAATTCTATCACACTTATCTGCATATTTACTCTATGACTTTAACTCCCAATTCTATAGTTTACAATTGTCCTATCAGATCTGTACAAAAATCACTAAATAAGTCCCAAAAATAAGTTACGGTAATTGAGCATCAATCTTCCACCTTCTAAACATATCTGATCAGGGCTGTTCTCCTGGACTGCTGAGGATATTATAATATGGATAAAGTGGGCCAGAAAAAGAATTACAACTTTCCCATTGCTAAAGGTGAAGGAAAGCATGTAATGCAGCTCATATTCCGAGGTAATTCTCCAAAAGCATTTTAGACTATCGCTGCATTCACACACCAAGTGTTACCATCCAAGAGAAACAGAGCAAATATTTTTCTTAGGTTTCATCCTAATTGAATTCTAGTTGCATTGCAGTTGCTTCCGATTTTTTTCTTCTTTTTTTCTTTATTTTCTCTGAAGAGGAGTGGTTGCTTCTAAGCCAGCGAACGGGCAGCAGGGTGGCTCAGTGGTTAGTGCTGTTACCTTGCAGCGCTGGGGTCCTGGGCTCAAATCCCACCAAGGACAACATCTGCAAGAAGTTTGTGTGTTCTTGACATGTTTGTATGGGTTTCCTCTGGGTATGTTGGTTTCATCCCACACTCCAGTGATAGGGCATTTAGATTGTGAGCAACGATAACGACACCTGGAAAGCACTCTGTGATGTAAGCAGCACATACTAATAATAAAAAAGGTTCCTGTAAGATCACATGCTTTTATTAAAATTTATTATTAAGCAACATATCTGTGAGACACGTATGCAAATCTGCAGTAAATTGGAAGGTTTCGATTTGAATCTCTGCCTCATGAATCTCCATAAGCTTTAAAAGTCGAGTAGTGCTCTGGTCTCATGGATCTCCATCTCGGGATCCGTGATTTTATCAGATGTGTCAATACGTCCATTCTACTCTATGGGTTCAAGTGTTGTCCGATAAAAAAATCAGACCAAATATTTTTTTTTCCTATGGGCCTAAGAACTAAGAACGCGGTAGTTAATACTTACCTCCCTGTTGTGCCAGGCGCTGTTATTTGCTGGGACAGAGCAGCCACAAGCTGCTCCTGCCAGGGATTCAGCAGCTTCTGCTGACATCATGTCGACAGAGCAGCAGCTTCTCTTCTACTCTGCTCTGTTGATGGGGCACGAATGCCGACCTCATGATTCACAGTTGTCTCCCTGCTGCCTAACTGCGGGAAGGTGGCTGCTAATCAGCATGATGTTGGCAGTCACTCCGCACTGACAGAGCAGTCTGGAAGAGCTGCTCTGTTAATGTGGAGCAGCTGATCCACTGGTTAGAGTGGTCAATGACTGCTCTGTTCTGGTGCTGCGTTGAACAGGCCTGTTATTAGACCCATAGCAAATAATAAATTGCTCCTATCCTATCGAAAGTTGGGTCACTGGTAGTCCGGTGTTTGTGAAGCAGAGCAAAAGCTGTACAAGTGAATTGGGTCACATTGCAACCCCGAGGGCACAGTGACTACAACAATCACACAGTAAAAAGTCCAACTGGGTCAATTTTTTTGTGACTTGTTTGTTGTGGCCTCCGTTACTGTGGTGCACTGTAGCAAACTTTGGCTATGCGTCAAGTGTCGCAACCAAAGATGTTGTCTAGCGCTAACCTAAAAACCTGTGCCTTTTTTGGAAACACTCTAGGCTTTTTCTTCCATACTATATATGGTACAGAAGTAAGGAAATATTCATACTGAACTTTTGAAGCCCATTTCAATATAGACGCCAGCAAAATATTTAGATGTTCTGTGTATGTTAAAGGAGGGTCTCAAACCAACCAATATCAAGCCAATAAATGCCAAAAGGATATCTTTTTGTACCACCTAGTCCTAATAGCACCCTATAGACATACTTAGCATATACATTTGCTACATTTTCTGACATACATGCTAAGCTAAAATGACAAAGGGAATAAGAACATAGCCTAACAGTGACATTAGGATCTATTGCTGCCTTCATTCAGTGCAGCACTCATAAACCATATCAAAACACAGATTTCTGGTTTCAAGTTAAGCAATGAAGCTATAAAGGGATCAGTGCCATACAATAAAGTCTTCAATTTTACAGAATAATCTTTCGCAAGAGTTGATAGGAATGAATAGTAAAACTAAACATTAAAGTGAAGTAGTATTTATCTGTCAAACTCCATTTGCTATGTGTGTCCAAATCAAATTCCTCTGTGTCTTATTTGAGACACCTCCAGAGGAGACTGTAAAACGATACAGTAGTCATGATGTGCGTGTGTAAATCTTAAATAATACAGCAGTTTCGCTGTTAAATGTCATAACAATAAGTGGCACAAGCCGAGATCATATGTAGGCAAAAGGGACAGAGTACAACTTAGCACATAGGCCCTTTCGCCTGGGGACACAAGAGCTTTTCTTTGAAGTTGGTTCTCCCACTTATTATGTCATTACAAGTTTAATTAATTTATAATTAAACTTCTGTCAAGTTAAGCAATAACTTTCAATTAGCTGAGCTGTCATTCATAGTTACTTCAGTATTTCAGAAACTACTGAGCAGATACACCTTTACGTTATACAGTCTGCGCTTTTATTGTCTCCAAGTTGTAATATTGAAAAGATAGCTGTACTTTTGAATAACTTTTAAGAATAAACTGCCCTGTGTGCATACATGAGAAATAACACTATATCTGGCCATTATTCGACTTGCATCATGCATTTTCACCAGTTTTCACCTCTGCTGTCTCTGTCGCTAATTTGCAATGGACTCTGAGCTAGGAAGAGGAGACTAGCTACTTATCTTTCTCATACACAGCATGCAGAGAAGATTTTCTGCTCCTCACTCCTTTTTTAGGAGCAAAGAGAAGCAGCAGAGGTATAGAAGACAATTTACTAAAGTACTGAACTGTCGAGGAGGAACTCATTCTCTGGGTGAGGTAAAAGACTTGTTGGAAAGCTCAACATGACTATTCTGTGTACCACTGTACCTCTTTCCTTACTGTGCTTCTCTCTCCTCCTTCCAACTCCTCTTTCCATACAGCTTAATGGGTTGTGTCACATGATACTATAGTGAACCTTCAATCCATCTTGACAAATTGGATGGCAAGTTCAGGAGGCCAAACTGAAAGAATGAAGTATCTTACGTCGGGAAGGAAGCATATTTCTCTGATAATATATTGTAAAATTTCATATATTAGCCTGTAATTTTGATTTATGCAAAGTTTGTTGAAAGTACAGTTCCCATTTAATCTTGCACCTTATAATGCAACCCTTGGGTCTTTTAATTAGCTTGCACTATGTCTGTCTTTGATTACTTACCATGTTTGCTAACACTAATTTACAGACTGTATAAGACATAATATCTGTAAGTGATGTATTCAAACCTTCTACCATGCCATTGCCTAAAAAGGAACAAGTCTTATTGGGACAATGGATTCTCTCATTGAAATCTTGTTACAGTGTAAAAATCCTCAAAATATACTTATTTTAAATTGTCTAAATGATGCTTAAAATTAGGCAGTGCCACATTTTTAGAATTTGCCTTCATTATAAAATCTTGAGATCGCCCACTGTATAGTGCCATACATTGCCCACAGGATCTTATGTAAGAGTGGGCATTGTATGGCACTATGCATGATTAAGGGTGCAAGTTCACCAGAAACGTGTCAATATCGCATTTCCACTTAATTGTTCTTGTTGATGTGGCCATGGTCTTCCGTTTACCTGATGAAAAGTTGGTAAAGTTAACAGCTTTGATAGATCAGTTCATGATGGCAAAAAAGCCAGATTAAAACAGATTCAATCTCTTTTAGATTTGCTGGTTTTTGCCTGTAGGATAATTCTTATTGGGCGTGTCTTCTTTAAATGCCTGTCTTTGGCAATGAGGGGTGTAGAAAGGCCTAACGATTTTGTCAGATTTCTAGGTTCATAAATGAGGATTCGTTGATATCGCAAACATTTTTACATTCTTTTGACGGTAAGGCGATATATCAGAAGGATGAAATGTCGAATTTTGATTTGCAGTTAGTTACAGAAGCATCAGGTTGTTGCGGCTTGGTGCAGTTTTTGATTCGCAGTGGTTTTGCTCGGATTGGCCACCTGCATGGCAGTATTCACCTGTGCTACAGAACGTTACTCTGTTGCTTACTGCCATTGTGGCTATTGAGATTTGGGGTCATGCTCTGAAAAATAAACAGATTTGTTTGTGGTCTCGTAATTTGGCGTAGTAAATTCTATTAATTCTTTATCATCATCTTTTTTGCTAAGGAACTTAGTCCTCAGGTGTTTGCAGTTGAATATATGGATTAGAGAGTGTCATGTTTTGGGTGTGGCTAAAATTGTGGATGTTTTGTCTCATTCACAGATGGGGTTTTTCAGGGAGCTGCATCCATGGGGAGATGAGACAGGTTTCAGTTGTTCAGACCACTTGTGGATCATCGTAGAGCGGATATGACATACCTAGTACAGATGTCGGTAGCCCACTCAACGTGGAATAGTCATGGTATGACATGGAATGAGTGGATGATGTCTGCCGGGGATAGTTTTCCTGTGAGTGGTGCGTGCCATTTGGATACTACTTTGTTGGAAGTTTGGAGGAGGAAAGGTCTGTCAGGTTTTATCATGCAAAAACTGCAGTCAGGAGTAGCCTTCATGCCTAAGCTTTCAGGATGTAGGGATATAACAAAGGAATTTATCATCAGATTGCAAAGGGTTGGAAAAAGAGAAGTGATCACAGGACAAGAGACGTCCTGTGTCTTTTGCGTTATTGTCACAGCTTATTGGCTGTTTACAGATGGTTACTCACACTCCTTTTGAAGCATGTTTGTTTTCAAAGGCTTTCTGTTTGGCTTTTTTTGCAGCATTGCATGTCGCGGAGATAGTTTCTCCGAGTGGGCTGTTTGGCATCAGGTGACACTATCATTCGTCAATGCTGTTTAAATGTGTGCGTGCGAAAGTCGAAACCGGATCAGGAAGGGAAAGGTTTTTGGCTCATGATAAAAGTGCTAGGTGGTCCATTTTGTCCAGTTCAAATAGTGAGGCAATATATGGTCAAGCGTCCGGCTTGTGCTCAATTTTTGGTTCACGAATCTGGTGGGTCTTTGACTCTGTATCAGTTCAAGACCATACTCAAAGCATGCTTAATGTAGATGGGTAAGGATGTGTCACAGTTTGGGACTCATTCTTTCAGGATAGGAGCGGCTATGGAGGCTAATGCCGTACGTCTGTGTGAGGAAGCAATATTACAGTTGGGGAGGTGGAAATCTTCGTGCTTTCGGATGTATGTGAGATCTAATTTGTTGTATGGTGGTGATAATAAGTTTTATTTTTGGTTTATTTTTGCAGATACATCACTGGAAAATGGAAGTTTTTGTCAAGGCACATCAGCTCAATGTTCACAGACAGAAAAATGAAGCATATCAAGAAAATAACACTGTCCCTACTGTGAAACATGGAGGAGGCTCTGTTATGCTCTGGGGCTGCTTTGCTGCATCTGGCACAGGGTGTCTAGAATCTGTGCAGGGTACAATGAAATCTCAAGACTATCAAGGAATACTAGAGTTAAATGTGGTGCCCAGTGTCAGAAAGCTTGGTCTAAGTCTCAGGTCATGGGTCATGCAACAGGATAATGACCCAAAACACACAGCTAAAAACACTCAAGAATGGCTAAGAGGAAAACAATGGGCCATTCTGAAGTGGCCTTCTATGAGCCCTGACCTAAATCCTATTGAGCATCTTTGGAAAGAGCTGAAACATGCCATCTGGCAAAGACAGCCTTCAAACATGAGACCACTGGAGCAATTTGCTCTTGAAGTGTGGGCCAAAATACTTGTCGAGAGATGCAGAAGTCTCATTGACAGTTACTGGAATGGTCTGATTGCAGTGATTGCCTCAAATGGCTGTGCAACAAAATTTTAAGTTAAGGGTACCATCATTTCTGTCCAGGCCTATTTCATGAGTTTTAGTTTTTTAAAAATTCTGTGGAAGCATGGTTGAAAAAGCAATATCTGACTTTCATTTAATAATTTTCATAAATTGTTGATTTATTATTGCTTTTGTCAGATTCAAATTATTTCTGTGACCATTGTGGGTTTTTCTGTCAATAAACAAGGGGTACCAACAATTTTGACTGTGTGTAATTGGCTAATATCAGGTTATTTATAAGTAGAATTTATTGTCAGCCTAACACTGTTGGAATTGTTGGTCCTATTTGTTGGTCAGTGTTGATTACCATCTTTATATGTTATGTTATTATTTGTGTGGCATTGCACTGTTTTGCACTTTAGTCTAGACCGACTCTTTGGGTATTTATTTTATATTTAATATTAAAAGTTAAGTTTTATATTACCACTCTTGCTATTATTCTCATAAAAATGTAGTAGCAGATGTTGAAAGTAAGGAGGTAGTCACAATTCCCATTCATTTGTTTCTGAGTTCTGTTGCCGCATGCAACAGTACCCTTTCCTGGAGAGAGATGTTGCATTAGTCGGATTCATAGATGGGCAATAAATGAATAAGATGCGAACATCCGTACCTCTGCTGCCTTTGGCCTGCAATTTTGTGAGCTTTTTTCCATGATTCATAGAGTTAATGCATTTCCAATGCAAGGACCACGTATAAGAATAAGGCCGGGATCACACACAGCGAGATACGGCCGAGTCTCGCAGGTTAAAACCAAGCTCTGGCACCAGCACTCCGGAGCGGAGCGTGCAGCTCCATGTATCGCTGTGTGGCTGCACGCTCCACTCCGGAGTGCCGACACCAGAGCTTGGTTTTAACCTGCGAGACTCGGCCGTATCTCGCTGTGTGTGATCCCGGCCTAACACTGGAAAAAAAAGGGTGACTGAGGATCAGCAAATATTTGCTAAAGAGTGGCCCCTAGAATCAATGCTATTAATGGACTCCTGGCACCCAAGTATTACACTGCCTAGGGAGTCAATGTGACTGGCACTCATGGGAATGCTGTTTGTACTAGCATGGCATATCAGTGGCTGGCATTTATGCAACTTATAACCAGGCAAATAAAGGAATGAACAGTATCTTCTGGATACAATATACTGTAGCTGTTGTAAAAACAAATGCAGCCAATGTGACTGTCATTTCCATGGGGTATTGTGACGGCACTGTCGCTTGCTCCCTTATAGGGGCGCGGCAGCTGTCACTGTCACGGGGCAATAAGAATGAAACATTTGGTTGTAGAGAGCTTGTGTTTTATATTGCAGCAATAAAATATTGGATTTACAGTATTTTGTCATCTTTCTAATTGCCATTGTCACAATGCGTATAGAACAACAGTTAATGATTTACATTAATTAGTATCAAATTCAAATTTTCAGGGACAAGATTCATTTTTTATTGTAGATTTCAGATAATAAAGCCTCGGCTTAGACGTGCCTATTGACATCAATATACATCTAGAATTGCAGCTATTGTGCAGCATAAATGCTCTCGTATCTAAGTTCTGTGACAAGGACTTTGTAACCTAGGACAAACAGAATGAATTCTGCTTTTTTGATGCCTAAAAAGATGCAAAAGAATTGTAACAGCAATCATTCAATACCAGATTTTCTGATAATGTACAGAAAAGCCTTTACATGAAAAATAGGCCCTGTCTATTTCACTATAACAAAGCACTGGGACAGGATCACCCTGTCCAAAAAACCCTTTTCAGGTCACCTCTGTCTTCACTTTTTCATTCGAGAATCTGGTCATCTCTATTTCTTGATACCAGTACTGAGCTGCTGTGCCACAAAGTATTAGCAATGGGACTGTCTCATTATATATGCTTAATTCACTTCATTGGGCGCTGAGCTGCAGTACCCAACTACGGCCACTACACAGTGAGTGGAGCTGTGGTGTTTTGGCTCCAGTGACTGAGACACTTGTTAGCAGCTGATCAGTAGAAATGACCCACCAATTTGATATTGATGACCTATTCTATGGATCTTAATCCCGAACAAATTTTAATACCAGACCAATAATTCCTTTAATTTGTTCTCAAGAAAGTTATGACCATTCTTACTCTGTTAGAAAAAAAAATCCAAAATCACAGATTTCTAACAAATGTTAAAAGGCCTATATTAAAATGATGTTGGAAAATCTACTGTTCTATTGAAGTAAGATTGGAAATATATCTTTTGATTCATGTCAATCCAAGCTGACTGAACAAGTGCTGGCCTGATAATTCCAGAGGGATGATCAAGGGAATAAAGCCAATATTTAATTTGCTTAAAGGAAGAAATGCACAAGAGATGTTAATTAACAATCCAGTTCGGGAACTTGCCATAGATAGTATGTTGAGTTAAGCCCTGTCCTCAGCAAAGGTGAGCTATATGTGTTGTGAAATGATTTACTTTCCAAGATTTGGGAGGAGATTAAAGTAGGAACAAATCATCATTAACAGTTTGGCTGAATGTGCTAAGAAATCTAAAAACATGTTTATAGCTCCTGTCTTACCATGATAATAACCTATATTACTCATTCCAGGTGTGATGGAGCCTCCTGGGTTTATTACTGGAAATAGGGCCAGACATACAATGGATAGAAAAAGTAAATACCACCCCTATTAGAATTCTAGGTAAAAAAAATTATATCATGAAGAATAATTTCAGAACGTTTTCCACCTTTAATGTCCCCATAATCTGCACTAATCCACTGAGAAATAAAAAATAACAAGACTAAAATAATGTGGTTGAATAAGTGTGAACATCGTATTGCAATTGGGGATGTGGTTGTGTTTAGAATTAGTCAATCAAATTTAAACTTCATTTAAAAGGATTCTAACACCATATATAAAGTTATGCTGACTATTAGGAATTTTCTGACTTTTTTAAATTACATTTTATAGCAAAAGCCATGATCAGTAAGCAGCTTGCAACAAAGCAAAGGAATCTCATTGTTGAAAGTTATCAGTAAGGAGAAGGGTACAAAGAAATTTCTAAGGCAATGGATAAACCATGGAACACTATGAACACAGTCAACAAGAAGTGGCTTAAATTTGGCACAAGTTATATTACCTAAAACTGGAAGTCCCTTTAAAGAGCTGCAGGAATTTCAAGCAAATACTGGTTGTGTGCTGCCTATGGCAAAAATTTCCAATATTCTTCATGTAACGAATGGAAGCGGAGGCAGAGATGGTGAAGTTCACATTCGTTTTTATTTTTTAAGTGGAACCTTGGGACCACGGTCTGGGGGGCTCTGAAGGGGGCGTGACTAGTGAGACCCGGGTACCCGTAGTAAAGCCCCTCAGGCAGGGCCAGAATGGAATACCCGGAGGACACAGGTGCTACCTCCAGTTAGACCCCAAACACATGGCAGCTGTCCCAGTGGGACCAAAAAGGATAACAAAAGTTACAGCAGAGTCCGTAATGAGCTGGGTCCTGGATCCGGGTAGTTGGTAAGGAGTCGGTTCCAATGACCTTCAGACAGTCCTTGGACTCGGATGGCTGTTGGTGGAACAGGATGGCTTAAGCCCAGATGGTTGCAGATATAACCAGGTAACACAGGATACTGATATGCTGTGGAGACAGAGAGCATTAGACAATGCACAGAGACTGCAGATGCAGCGCAGACAGGTTAGCATGAGAACCGGATGTAGCAATGATAGATACTCATTGCTCCGGCGCTCTCCCTATGGAGGAGAGGCCAGAAATAGCAGCCAGTGCGCTGCCATTGGTTAATTGCACTTTTTGAATAATGCATGCCACCCCTTTAAGAAGGCAAGAGAGCGGGCGGGTGTGCCCTAATAGCCTTAGCTACAGATCTCCTCACAGGACACCAGGAGGAGGAGGCAGGAGGGAGGACAGAACACTGAGCAGCAGCATGAGAGGCTCGAGGTGAGTGCCCAGAATGGAGAGCAGCAGCAGGCCTGGATGCAGCGCCAGGACGGGGGCCAGGTGTAACTGTGGCAGACATGGGCGCAGCGCCAGGACGGGAACCGGGTGTAACACTTCATATGTCTTGCCGTTGGGGTAGGGTAGCAGGACAGAAGGTTTTTCTTACAAAGAAATTAGATACAAGCCCCTCTATGTTTCTTCAAAACTTACATCAAGTCTGCCAAAAGCATGCAGGAAAATATGTTATGGTCTGATGAGACCAAGGTTAATAAATAATATAAAAAATCCAAAGTCAACAATGCACATCATCAAAAGAACACCATACCCACAATAAAGCATGGTGGGGGCAGAGTTATGTTTCGGGGCTGTTTTTGAGCAGTTGTGACTGCGGCTTTAGCCTAGGTGGAGGGAATTATGATAAGTTCCAAATCTCAGTCAATTTTGCATCAAAACCTTCCGGTCTCTGCTAAAAAGCTGAAGATGAGGAGAAATTCCACCTTTCAGCATCCCTAAGCATACCTCCAAATCAACAAAATAATGGCCTTGCCAGAAGAAGATCAAAGATTTAAAATGGCCCAGCCAAAACCTAGACCCGAATCCAATTGAAAATCTATGGGTTTACCTGAAGAGGGTGCTGTAAACAGGAGGTGCCATCACAATCAAACAGATTACTGCAAGGAAGATTACCAATTCTAGATGTGCCATGTTGATAGACTCCTACGCAAAAAGACTGAATGCTGGCATAACTTCAAAGGTGATTCAACAAAGCATTAGTTTAATTGTATGCCTTACTTTAGTTCTTTATCTTTCATTTTTCACTCAAAAATGTTTCAGTTTGTTTTACAATTGAATTTTTCAGGTTATTGGTGACATTAAAGATGGAAAAAGTTCTAAAATTATTTTTCTTGGCATGATTTTTTTTGTAGTGTAGTGTGTATTGATAGGCTTAGTATATCCACGCTATGTTCAACCTATGATGCAGCATTGGTAACCTCTAGACAAGGGGGCACAATGCTACCTTTAAAAGCAAAATAACAGCATACCCTATATTCTGCTGTATTTCATGAAAATTATTATGTTAATGATTCATAACTATTTACAAGTTGATTATGGGGGATTTTCTCGAGTGCTGTAATAAATAGATTGCCACTCTGACAGTGATGTATTGATATGGGAGTACACTGTAAATTACATATCTTGGTTAGGTGCACAGTTACATGTTAAGTATCTTGGCCTCATAATCCTATAATCTCATAGCCTGGTCAGCCACTGCTCTATTTCAACGCCTACTTGTCAGGGTTGTGCAACATTGGGGAACGCTTCCCTTAGTGATCACTGAAGGTCTCATCTGTCAGATCTACCATTATCACTTATTCAGTGTGTAGTGTGGTGGAATGTGACATGTGCCTGATCCAACACAATAAAAGGCTATTTTACTTTGGGGCTTGACATGTACATGTTTTTTTATTACATACAGTTCTATAGCAATCTATGTAATATCTGGCCTGCAGCTCTTTGATTGTGCCAATGTGGCAATTTTTTTAGGCATCACGGTGCAACTGAATGTCTCCTATCTATCTATCTATCTATCTATCTATCTAGTTAGAAAAAATGGAACACCACATGCAATCAAGTGGGTGCACAGGCCTCCCGGCAACTAATCCATACACTTGCCAAATATACAGGAATAAAAAATGGGAAGCAGCACTCCAGGTTTAGCAAAAAATGTAATAGGACTTTATTAGGCCTACATGGTGTGGTGCAACGCTTTTCAAACTGTTTGAAAAAGGCTTTTGAAGCAGAAATGTTGCACCACGCCATGTAGGCCTAATAAAGTCCTATTACAGTTTTTGCTAAACCTGGAGTGCTGCTTCCCATTTTTTTATTCCTATCTATCTATCTATCTATCTATCTATCTATCTATCTATCTATCTATCTATCTATCTATCTATCTATCTACAGTATCTATCTATCTATCTATCTATCTATCTATCTATCTACAGTATCTATCTATCTATCTATCTATCTATCTATCTACAGTATCTATCTATCTATCATCTGTTGCACCTGGTTATGGTAGGAGGAAGCACATTTTACATTGCTTATAGTTACCCCTCTTTGTTTTTTCTTTTCTTTCTTTCTTTTTTCTTTCATTCTCTCCCTCTTTTTTCTTTCTTTCTTTGAAGAACTGGTCTGAGGGAATGCAGTGGTGCGGTGTCTCCCAAGTAAATAAGTCTTTTACCAATTGTATCCATCATTCCTTTATTTGAAGATTCTTAAAACACACAAACCGCTGTGTATCTTTTTCTTTCTTTCTTTCCTTCTTTCTTGTCTTTCTTTCTTTCTTTCTTTCTTTCTTTCTTTCTTTCTTTCTTTCTTGTCTTTCTTTCTTTCTTTCCTTCTTTCTTGTCTTTCTTTCTTTCTTTCTTTTTTCTTTCCTCTCTTTCTTTCTTTCTTTTTTTTCTTTCCTCTCTTTCTTTCTTTCTTTCTTTTTTTCCTCTCTTTGTTTCTTTCTTTCTTTCTTTTTCTATCTCTCTTTCTTTTCTTTCCCTCCTCCCTTCCTTCCTCCATTCCTATGTGCCCATTTTCCTCAGCATTTGTAATGCCTCTTTACATTTTACCCTCATTCCAATGAAACCCTAACCTGCTGCTTGCATAAGACTAAACGTAGATCACAAGCGACACTCTACAGTATAATCAGTGCAAGTACTGTAACATATGTTGATGCGAGCGTGCCATAAAAAGCTGCATAGAAAGGTGTCTTACTTTACAGCATTTATAAAGAAGTTTGTAACTAGATGAAATGTTGTCTGTACTTTGGAGAAGAAATGGAACAAGCCCTGACACGGAGAGTTTGTTTACAGAGATGTTATTCAGGCCAGCAAAGCAAAAGGGGGTGAGAAAAGTGGGTGACTCAGCACTTGAAAAGATGGCCGAGGGCGTAGTAAGACACCTGGATGGGATAGCCAAAGGGATTATTGGTAGCGTCATGAAAGCAGGAGAACAAGCCAAGCAAAATGTGATTTCTGTGGCAGTTTGTAGCTGTTTTTCAAAGCATTCTAGCCCTCCAGCTGTCAGAACTGGGACACAATACTGCACTATGACACCAGATTTATAGAAAAGAAATGTTCACATTATTTTACATTTAGGAGTGATTGTTTTATTTTTAGCAATGTTTTGAGGTCAGCTTTTGCAGGTCACCGAAAATGTCTTGTCTTCTCCATTTTCAGGTCTCAGTTGTGTGAAATATAATACTAAGCAAAATTGTAAGAAAAGTTTCCGGGGGGTGAAAGGGCAGTATAATTTATACAATTTGTTTCTAAAAATGCTAATACTACTCTCAACTTTACACACCTTGATACCGGTGTTACGTGCTACAGAACCACTCAGCACCCAGAATATGTTGTGCAGCTTTATGTATGTATAATAGGTTCCATGTGAGATGCATGTCCCTAATGCATCAGCCCACAGGCTGCGCCCCTGGGCAGAGTGGACATGATATTCTCCTTTTGTCCGCCCTCCCCCCACCTTTGTAATTCCCACAGTAAACATCGGCAGGCTACGGCCACCTGCGGCTTTTGTAATGCATGTCTGGCCTGCCGCTTTTCTATTGGCCTGCCCTCTGTATCTGTGTAATATATTCTGTGTCCTGTGAGTAAAGTGTTGTCAGACTGGAAATACGTGGAGAATCAGTGATCTTTCATATGCGCCCATGTAACCAAGGAATTCCAGCCAGCGTCATTCATTCAGACTCCAGCCAATGCAGAGCGGACCTCCGAAAACACTGGGTGGTACTGAAAGAGGTACTCCAGCTTGGTAGACCCCATTACAACCGGTACTTTACCTATAGAGATCTGGTGCTTTTATTTCTCTCTTATCAGTTCCTGCCTCTTTGCAGTTGCATATGTCGCTTTCATGCAAACTAGTCATCCTGCTTATTTGTGCATGAAAGCAAATCTGCGTCTCTTCCTCTGCTGATATGTTGTGAATGTGCCGGTTGCTCTGGGGCCCAGAAAGGCTCAAGGTCATGGCCCCTATGGCTTGCTCTTCAGCACGTTTATGACTTACATCACACCAGAGGACACAAGGTGCCAGACTAACAGATGGCGTACGTTCTCCATGTGCCAATACAGACTGGCTACCTCTGCCCCTCATTGAAAGGCAGAAGCTCTTTCCACAGGGAAGCTCTAGTACACAACGCTATGAAAGGAAAGATAAATATATAATAAAGTATATAGCATATACAAACAAGGATGCTACATACACGAAAATTCAGGCGTCTTAGATACTGATCACATTTACGAAGAACAGTCTTTATTTCACACAATCCATAATGATATTTTCAATATTAATTAAAAATGATAGTAACATTAGTTTGGTTATGTTAGGAGCCTACGTCCTCATTCAAACACGCGTGAATAGCATTTCACGGAGAGAACACATACCCATTATAATCTATTGAGTTGCTCACTTATCCGTGCATTTTTGTAGATGGTGTGTTTGCAAAATAATCACAGAGACAGAGTCCATTTTTGATCCGAGTCACGAATCAAAATGATCCATGCATTTCTATGGGTCTGTGAAAAATCAAGAACATGAATGACTTCAGGGTATATTTGGTGTGTTGTCCGTAATTAACATTATATTGTATAAGACAAGGTGTGTAATTTATTTATTATTTCACATAAGAAAATCACTGATGAATAAAGATGAGCGAATTTGTTTGGATTTTGGCCCCAAATCTGATTTTGACATATTCGAGCCTTATGATCAGTTCCGAACATATTCGGTAATTTCTACTCCCATAGGTTCTAACGACGTTTGGCTTGTGTTTCACGAATATTGCAAAAACAATACTCCATGCCGATCGTATTCGGAACCAAATCAGAATAAATTCGCTCATCTCTACTCATGAACCACTGATGCTAATAACTGAAACACTGCTGAAAATCAGACTAGAAAAATCTCTGATATCTGAATGAGGTGTTAGTACTGAAAATAGGCCATTACACAAAACTAAGAACATTAAGGCTGTTTGCCCACGTTGCATTTTTTTAAGCGTTTTTGAAGCGTTTGTGCCACATCAGATACTTCAGAAATGCTTAATATAAGCATCACAATAATTTTAATGCATTTTGGCATTTTTTTGCCAATTGATGCGTTTTTTTCTGCATAGGAAATGCTTAGCGGCTAAAAACGCAGCATGCTCATTATTTTCCGCTTCAGTCCGCGTTTTTACCTGTTTCCTATGAGTCCAGAAGACGCGCAGAAAAAAACGCATCAAAAACGAGCGAAAAAAAACGCGTTTTCTGGGAAGAAGTCCGGTTTTGTATCAGTTTTTAAACGCTAATGTGGACACATAGCCTAACTCATCTATACCTGAAATTGAAATGTAACTAATGGTCAGTGATTCTAAATTGATGTCAAATCTTCATTTGTGAGGCAAAAGTTATGGAAACATTAAAAGTTAAAACATTAAAAGTTAAAACATTTAGGCTACTGTATGTGCACACGTTGCAGAATTTCCACGGAAATTTCCGCGGGAATTCCGGAATTCCATTCCCCGGGAAATATGCGAGAAAACCGCATTTTAATTCCCGCCTATTTCCCGTGGAAAAATTAGCGATTTGCAAGCGTAATTAGCTTGCAGAATGCTAGCGTTTTCCAAGCGATCTGTAGCATCGCTTGGAAAACTGATTGACAGGTTGGTCTCACTCGTCAAACATAGTGTTTGACTAGTGTGACCAAATTTTACTATTGAGGCTGCCTATGCAGCATCAGTAATAAAAAGATCTAATGTTAAAAATAATAAAAAAAATAAAAAATGGTATTTTTCTCACCTTCCGGCGTCCGGCGCAGCGTTCCCGATCATCGTGATGCTCCCGGCAGGTCACGTTCCCAGTGAGGAATTGTGACAATGAACTTTGATGATGTCGTGGTCTCGCATGACCGCTAAAGTATCGCGAGACCGCAACGTCAACAAAGGTCATTGTCGCAATGCATCACTGGGAACGGGACCTGCTGGGAGTATCGCTGAGGCCTGGTGACGCTGCGAGGGACAACGGAAGGTGAGAATATGACGATTTTTTTATTTTAATTCTATTTTTTAAAGGGATATGGTACCCAGAGCCTGGGTGAGAGTCTCCTCTCCTCTAGACCGTAGGTACCATCCGCAAATGTTCTGCTTACTTTTCGCATGGTGGGCATAGCCACATGCGGAAAGTAAGCGTAACAATGCATTCCTATGTGCGCGGATTTTCCCGTGATTCCGCACAAAGAATGAGCATGCTGCATATTTTTCCGCAATGCAATTCCACCACAGAAAAATCCACAGCATTAGCACAGCATGTGCGGAATGCTAAAGGATTGCATGGGATGCTTTTTTGGGAGGGTTTTCATGGCAAAATCACGCGTTTAAAATCGCCGCAAAGACGCAAAAAGCGCTACGTGTGAACAAAGCCTAAAGGTGACTTTTCAGAATAATCTGTTGTGTACATGTGTATATATGAAGAATACCACTATTTTAGGCTATCATATAACTCTTATTCTTCAATTTTTAGCACTTTTTAAGTCTGCATGCTTGATTTTAATTGTAAAAACTAGTGGATGGAGAATAGCTGCGATGACGGACAGGGGCGTACTGCTGGCCTTGCACGAGGGGCCCACTGCTGGCATTGGCCCCTCCTGCCTATTCAGGGGCCCCATAGCGGCCAGGTGGCAGAGCAGGGAGATCAATTCTCCCTGCCATGCTGCAGGATGTAACTACAGTCATATGTTAAAGTTTGGGCACCCCTATTAATGTTAACCTTTTTTCTTTATAACAATTTTGTTTTTTGCAACAGCTATTTCAGTTTCATATATCTAATAACTGATGGACTCAGTTATATTTCTGGATTCAAATGAGGTTTATTGTTCTAACAGAAAATGTGCAATCTGCATTTAAACAAAATTTGACCGGTGCAAAAGTATGGGCACCCTTATCATTTTCTTGATTTGAACACTACTAACTACTTTTTACTGACTTCCTGAAGCACTAAATTGGTTTTGTAACCTCATTGAGCTTTGAACTTCATAGCCAGGTGTATCAAATCATGAGAAAAGGTATTTAAGGTGGCCACTTGCAAGTAGTTCTCCTATTTGATTCTCCTATGAAGAGTGGCATCATGGGCTCCTCAAAACAACTCTCCAATGATCTGAAAACAAAGATTATTCAACATAGCTTTTCAGGGGAAGGATACAAAAAGTTGTCTCAGAGATTTAACCTGTCAGTTTCCACTGTGAGGAACATAGTAAGGAAATGGAAGAACACAGGTACAGTTCTTGTTAAGCCCATAAGTGGCAGGCCAAGAAAAATATCAGAAAGGCAGAGAAGAAGAATGGTGAGAACAGTCAAGGACAATCCACAGACCACCTCCAAAGACCTGCAGCATCATCTTGCTGCAGATGGTGTCACTGTGCATCGGTCAACAATACAGTGCACTTTGCACAAGGAGAAGCTGTATGGGAGAGTGATGCGAAAGAAGCCGTTTCTGCAAGCACGCCACAAGCAGAGTCGCCTGAGGTCTGCAAAAGCACATTTGGACAAGCCAGTTACATTTTGGAAGAAGGTCCTGTGGACTGATGAAACAAAGATTGAGTTGTTTGGTCATACAAAAAGGCGTTATGCATGGAGGCTAAAAAACACAGCATTCCAAGAAAAACACTTGCTACCCACAGTAAAATTTGGTGGAGGTTCCATCATGCTTTGGGGCTGTGTGGCCAATGTCGGCACCGGGAATCTTGTTAAAGTTGAGGGTCGCATGGATTCAACTCAGTATCAGCAGATTCTTGACAATAATGTGCAAGAATCAGTGACGAAGTTGAAGTTACGCAGGGGATGGATATTTCAGAAAGACCATGATCCAAAACACCGCTCCAAATCTACTCAGGCATTCATGCAGAGGAACAATTACAATGTTCTGGAATGGCCACCCCAGTCCCCAGACCTGAATATCATTGAACATCTGTGGGATGATTTGAAGCGGGCTGTCCATGCTCGGCGACCATCAAACTTAACTGAACTGGAATTGTTTTGTAAACAGGAATGGTCACAAATACCTTCAACCAGGATCCAGGAACTCATTAATAGCTACAGGAAGCGACTAGAGGCTGTTATTTTTGCAAAAGGAGGATCTACGAAATATTAATGTCACTTTTATGTTGAGGTGCCCATACTTTTGCACCGGTCAAATTTTGTTTAAATGCAGATTGCACATTTTCTGTTAGTACAATAAACCTCATTTGATTCCAGAAATATAACTCCATCAGTTATTAGATATATGAAACTGAAATAGCTGTTGCAAAAAACAAAATTGTTATAAAGAAAAAAGGTTAACATTAATAGGGGTGCCCAAACTTTAACATATGACTGTATATCGGCGCAATGTGCACGCTGATACAGTTACAGTTGTTGCCAAAAGTATTGACACCCCTGCAATTCTGCCAGATAATACTCAGTTTCTTCCTGAAAATGATTGCAAACACAAATTCTTTGGTATTATTATCTTAATTTAATTTGTCTTAAATGAAAGAACACAAAAGAGAATGAAGCAAAAAGCAAAACATTGCTCATTTCACACAAAACTCCAAAAATGGGCCAGACAAAAGTATTGGCACCCTCAGCCTAATACTTGGTTGCACAACCTTTAGCCAAAATAACTGCGACCAACCGCAGTTTCTTACAATGCTCTGCTAGAATTTTAGACCATTCTTCTTTGGCAAACTGCTCCAGGTCCCTGATATTTGAAGGGTGCCTTCTCCAAACTGCCATTTTTAGATCTCTCCACAGGTATTCTATGGGATTCAGGTCTGGACTCATTGCTGGCCACCTTAGAAGTCTCCAGTGCTTTCTCTCAAACCATTTTCTAGTGCTTTTTGAAGTGTGCTTTGGGTCATTGTCCTGCTGGAAGACCCATGACCTCTGAGGGAGACCCAGCTTTCTCACACTGGGCCCTACATTATGCTGCAAAATTTGTTGGTAGTCTTCTGACTTCATAATGCCATGCACATGATCAAGCAGTCCAGTGCCAGAGGCAGCAAAGCAACCCCAAAACATCAGGGAACCTCCGCCATGTTTGACTGTAGGGACCGTGTTTTTTTCTTTGAATGCCTCTTTTTTTCTCCTGTAAACTCTATGTTGATGCCTTTGCCCAAAAAGCTCTACTTTTGTCTCATCTGATCAGAGAACATTCTTCCAAAGCGTTTTAGGCTTTTTCAGGTAAGTTTTGGCAAACTCCAGCCAGGCATTTTTATGTCTCGGCGTAAGAAGTGGGGTCTTCCTGGGTCTCCTACCATACAGTCCCTTTTCATTCAGATGCCAACGGATAGTACGGGTTAACACTGTTGTACCCTCGGACTGCAGGGCAGCTTGAACTTGTTTGGATGTTAGTCGAGGTTCTTGATCCAACATCTGCACAATCTTGCGTTGAAATCTCTTGTCAATTTTTATTTTCCGTTCACATCTAGGGAGGTTAGCCACAGTGCCATGGGCTTTAAAATTCTTGATGACACTGCGCACGGTAGACACAGGAACATTCAGGTCTTTGGAGATGGACTTGTAGCCTTGAGATTGCTCATGCTTCCTCACAATTTGGTCTCTCAAGTCCTCAGACAGTTCTTTGCTCTTCTTTCTTTTCTCCATGCTCAATGTGGTACACACAAGGACACAGGACAGAGGTTGAGTCAACTTTAATTCATGTCAACTGGCTGCAAGTGTGATTTAGTTATTGCCAACACCTGTTAGGTGCCACAGGTAAGTAACAGGTGCTGTTAATTACACAAATTAGAGAAGCATCACATGATTTTTCGAACAGTGCCAATACTTTTGTCACCCTCTTTTTTATGTTTGGTGTGGAATTATATTTAATTTTGCTTTAGGACAATTATTTTTGTGTTTTTTCTTTTACGACAAATTAAATGAAGATTATAATACCAAAGAATTTGTGTTTGCCATCATTTTCAGGAAGAAACTGAGTATTATCTGACAGAATTGCAGGGGTGTCAATACTTTTGGCCACAACTGTACAGTAGCGTAGCTTCGGGTGGGCCCCCTCAGAGCATGGCGCACGGGGCGACTGCCGCCTCTATCCCCATGGTACCTACGCGACTGGAACTGTTTCAATTTCTCCCGTGCAAAATACACAGCATGAAGAGGAGAAGTCTGTCTGTAGCACATCCTCATAAGCAAAAGCAGCAGTGCATAGATCATTATACAGCAATACTGAGCAGTGTAGCTGTAAATTCATTTCTGGGCTGGGATAAACACTTACTAGAGGCAGCAGCACTGCTTCTGTGTCTTTTGCCTCTGTCTTCATCTAGCATTTCCTTATTCCTCCCTTTAATGTAAGCTGACTGTGCCTTATATGTCTCAGATGGAATAAATCAAGTAAATAGAGAGATCAGTGAAAAAGGAGGGGCAAAAATGAGTAAAAAGTGAAGACAAAGGCATTTTTATCTAATAAGATGAATTAAAAAACTTCACTTGCACTACTTATGTATAGAATAAAATGTAAATGATAGTTACTCTTTGGGAAATAATATCCATAAAACCCATTAAAATAACTCACTCAGAAAGTATCTAACCTTGGCCCAATATTTTGACTACTTCTGGTCAAACACAAAACTACCCTTTGATATTGGATTTGTTGTTGAATATCTATCAACCTATTTAATATCAATGGTACTCTTTTTACTAATATCTACTCTAGAGAAAATGAAAATTAATAATAACTTTCAAGTTTTTCAACCAGGTCCTAGTTTCTTGAGGGATAAGCAGCTTCAGGATCTTGGCTATTCCACTCCATCACTGAAAAAAAAAAACATGCAAATTCTTGGGTTGATATTTGCCTCTGGACATCAGTAACATTCAGTCCCTGTTCAGCTACTGACGTTCCTTCATGGCTCTCTTAATCCATAATGGCCTTTCCCACAGTATCCAGTGATCCAGTATTTGTCTCATTACTCCTGAGACTGCAGTATTTCACATGCATCGTCTCTAGGCAAATAGAAAAGTTGACTTGCAAAAGTCATGCCAAAATTAGATTTTTGCTAACCTCCTTTGAGTCCCCGAAACTCTTTTAGATGTATCACAACATGCTGTGGGAATCATCCCTTATTATGGTACACCTAGCTATTGTATGGATTGTTAGCTCTGCTTTCTTCCCTAAACCACAGTGTTTGATGCAGCCAGACCGTCTGAAAGTTGCACATTGTACTAGCACTTGGAATGTGCTCACGCACAACTAAATTATTGTGTGTATTGCCAGCAGCCCCTACAATTTTATCTCCCCCGGGCAATAGGCACTCTAGTATTTTGCTTGGCCCTGTCCTTAGCTTGCCCTGTTCTACAGCCTGCTCACTTTGTCATGTCTTGTTAAGCCCAGGTAGCAGCTGAAATTTAATTGACACTTCTCCAGCTGCAAGACGCCATCCCTGTTTGTTTATATCTCGCATCCTTTCCTCCGCTCACTTAAATTCCATGTGGGCAACATTAATGGCAGAGCATAGATGTATTATATGTGAATAATGTATTATAATGATACAATTTGGGTCTCTTAGCTCCAGCCTAGACCAACGCCGCTCTACATAATTTATCATTTCCACACACCTTCCAGAACCTTTTGTATGTAAATATTTAATACGAGAGGCATGTAAATCCTTTCAACATGATGGAACGTCCAGTATATCGGAAAAGATTATTGTAATTAAAGCATGTGCCCATTCACATCAAGGGGGAAAGGGAAAACAAAAAGGGAGCTTTTGAATATTAAAGGATTTCTAGCTTTGCTATTGTTCTGCTGTTGTTAGAGTTGTTATCAAGTCATGAAGCTGTGTTTGGCAATGATCTACAGCATTTTACATCCTTCAAGATCTAGAAAGCATAAGGGAGCTGCAACTAAAATAAGTTAACTGTGCCGAATCTGGCTAGTTGCATTAGCACAGATAGGTTATAGACTTATAACCCTTTTCATAAGATGGGTATTACTTCACGGTACACAGATCTGTAATGATATGCACAGACTAATATCAGTAAGCAGATCATAGAGTCCTAAAGCTGGCAGAGACCACTGAAACTGGGAATTTACCAAAAGCCTCAAACACCCACCTGCTTATTGGACTGCAAACCCATAAATTGTCCTAAATTAAAGCTCTAAGGCTGGTTTCACATTTGCGTTTTTTAGCGCTGGAAAAAAACGCATACCTGCGCATGCGTTTTTTCCCCTATATTTAACATGGGTGCGCATACCTGCGCGCTGGTAAGCGCATGTATGCGATTTTCATGCGCTGCGTTTTTTTGGGGTGTGCGTTGGTATTTTCCAGACGCAGCATGTTGCATTTTTTGGCCCTGCAAAAAAGCGCATGCGCACATATGCGCACGTTTTGCGCTAAAAATGGCCATTATAGCCTATGGATGCGCATATGTGCACACTGGGATGCTCATGTATGCGTTTTTTTGCATATGCGTTTTTTTTTTTAACCATGGAATTTAGGGGTTTGGGTTAGAGTTAGGGTTAGTTAAGGGGGTTTAGGGTTAGGGTTATGGTCAGGGTCAGGGTTAGGGTTGGGGTTTGGGTCAGGGTTAGGGTTAAGTATGGTTTGGTTAAGGGTTAGGGTCAGGGTTAGGGTCAGGATTAGGGTTAAGTATGGTTTTGTTAAGGGTTAGGGTCAGGGTTAGGGTTAGGGTTAGGGTTAGGGTCAGGGTTAGGGTTAGGGTTAGGGTTAGGGTCAGGGTTAGGGTCAGGATTAGGGTTAAGTATGGTTTTGTTAAGGATTAGGGTCAGGGTTAGGGTCAGGATTAGGGTTAAGTATGGTTTGGTTAAGGGTTAGGGTCAGGGTTAGGGTCAGGATTAGGGTTAAGTATGGTTTGGTTAAGGGTTAGGGTCAGGGTTAGGGTTAGGGTTAGGGTCAGGGTTAGGGTTAAGTATGGTTTTGTTAAGGGTTAGGGTCAGGGTTAGGGTTAGGGTTAGGGTCAGGGTTAGGGTTAGGGTTAGGGTTAGGGTTAGGGTCAGGGTTAGGGTTAGGGTTAGGGTCAGGGTTAGGGTTAGGGTTAGGGTTAGTTAGGGTTTAGGGTTTGGGTTAGGGTTAAGTATGATTTGGTTAAGGGTTAGGGTCAGGGTTAGGGTTAGGGTTAGGGTCAGGGTTAGGGTTAGGGTCAGGGTTAGGGTTAGTAAAGTCATGGTTTGGGTAGTGTGAGGGGCCACCTAAAAATGTTGGAAAAAAACGCAAACGCGGTAAAAACGCACTAAAAACGCATACAAACGCATAAAAACGCTGCGTTTTTTTCATGCATGCTCATAAAAATGCTTGAAAAAAACGCAGCAGTTGTATGCTTATGTATGCGTTTTTTCAATGCGTTTTTTTGCGGGAAAAACGCGCTGCAAAAAAAAGCAAGTGTGAAACTAGCCTTATTTCACTTTTAGTGTCACTTTTTTTAAACTAACCCAATGTGTTAGAATGAAAGTCCTTTGAGTGTGAACCATCAATCCCAGAAGATAAGCGACCATGAGACCTAATTGAGCCCCAAATTGTCACAATGGTTATAGAGATGTGTCCTTCTGTAAGTTTTTCATGAATCAAGATCTCATCTGCTGAAATTGAGTGCTCATGAAATATTATATTTATAAAAACACATCCAGGCCCATCTTGTTTAGTGAATCAACCATTACAACATCATGTGCCGGAAAGTTCCATAATCTTATCTCATGCAGTAAAGAATCACTGTGATGATGACAAAAGCCTAAATATAAAAAGATTAGAAAGATTTCTCAACTATTACTTCATATACTGATACATTGTAATTGGATTGCTCTTTTGATCATTTAATATGTTTGCATGAATTAAATAAAAGTGTTACCTGCTATCAATTTGTGGTTTAATATACCTCTTCAAAAGGATCTAAAAATTTAATCTCTCCTGTGCTAAAAATTTTGCATTCGATGGAGTATTTTTCCGCACATTGAAAGAAGAGTGCCTTTTCTCCTTCCCAGAAAACGATGACATCTATGAAAGGAGAGTAAAGCATGACTGTCCATACCTTACTAAACCTTCCCACCTTCCTCTTCCTCCGACGCAAAGCAAACCACACCAAACCAATTTTCCAAAAACACAACTTTATTATCGGGTAATGAATGACAAAATCACCAACTCTTTAACACCCAACATTTGGCGGGTTATGGTCACAGTTTATCATGTTAAGCATCCAGTAACTCCTTGTGGGGACATGTCCCCGGACTCCCGGCACATGTTACCCAGCCTTGTTTTTTTCCGCCATGGAGTAGCGACCACTAAGAGCTATGACCCCCACCCAAAGAAAAAATTGTCAATACCCTCCTGAAGACCTGCCAAGAAAATGTCCAAACCCAACTCCGTCAAATGCACCCCATGCGGATGCAAAAGCCTCCCAACACTAACCTCCAGTTTTCTGTGCCTAACTATGATGCCTCCTCTTAAGTGTATAAAACGCGAAATGCATTGATTTATAACTCTACGTGCCCTTTCTATCCCTGCCCCATCTCGCGCACCGCGCCAAACTAACCTGGGAATTATTTCCGACCAAACCAAGACCAACTGAATGAGTAAACCAGGAAACTTATCCAAATCTGCACACATGAAAGTGATAAGCTCCGAAAGTTGAATCGACCCTAAGTCGTTTCCCCCAGCATGTACTACCAGTATGAATGGAGATGATGATGTTCTGGAAATCTGTACCACTTCAAGTAATACCTGTGCCCACCTCAAACCACGAATACCTCTCCAGTTTACATCCACATTATAAATATTCAGTGACCTCCCACCAGGGCGCATCTCAGCCCTCTTCTCAGCCCAAAAACCATATGAATGGCCTAGAATCCAGACACTGGGTCTTGAACGACCTAAAAGAGAAAGAAAGAAAACAAAACACTTGTATCTATTATAAAGTTAATAACTCAGGCCTAATATAATGGAAAAAACAATCAGAACGCCACCTGCCTATCCTCATTATATCCTTGTCGCTAAGACCCGCTCGAGCTGCCTTTGTTGCTACGCCAATCCTGAATGAATGAGTGCCAAATTCCTCAGGAGGAAGACCCAAATTAAAAATAATTCTGCGCAGCACAGAAAGGAATTGAAATCTTGTTAATGAAGACCCATCAGCATGCACAAAAAACAAAGCCATTAGGTCTGATCTCAGAATACTGAGCAAACAGCGAAATGGGACAAACAGGGCCATGCATGGCAACTAATGAAAACCATAGCCCACTGCCCGTGGGATCGGTTTTTGACCTCCGAATACGCACGTGAAAACATCCCTTGCAATTAACTACATCGTTATGCTGCAAGCCCCTGCTACCCCACGCCGAAGGTGGAACTATCTCACTAATGTGCATCGCCCCAAAAAACGCAATATTGAAAGCTGCTGAAAACAATTTTGCCTCAAAAGCTGAGCTATATACTGAATTCGTGCCTTCTATAATTTTTTCTAGAAGGGAAAAAGAAATAGGACGTCTAGTATCCTTCGCAGCCCTGGCTTTTCCCCACCCTTTTAATGCTTGTCTAAGAATAACATGTTTTGTGACATCCTCCCAATCCCATAATTTAAAATGAAATGCCATTCCTGCTAATCTGTTCCTGGCCAGTGATGAAGAAAAACCGTTATCGTGTAAATACTGAACATAAGAAAAAGTAACCTCCAACCTTGCATACTTACAAGAATCCACCGGTAATCCTCCCACAAATCCCCACCATTCCTTCCATGCCTTACCATATGCATTCCATGTTGCCGGGGTTACCGACGCCCGAACCAACGGCATTAGTGGATTTCCGGGATTCTCCAAATATAACCTGGACACCTCATTCCTTCCAAGTTGGCGTCCGGAGCAAGCTCTCGAAATTTCTGAAATTCAAAATGTGACAAGGAATCAGCTATGTCATTTTTTATGCCTGGCACATGCTTGGCACGGAACCAAATATTCTGCTTCAAGCATTCCAATACCAAAAAGCGAATCAAATTTATAACAGGAATGGAAGAAGAGGACAAATGATTCACTACGTGAGCCACACTTTCATTATATGTCCAAAAACAGATGCAAGGATTCCGTAATTGCTCTCCCCCATAACTCCACGGCCACCACCAATTGAAACAACTCCAAAAGAGTCAAACTTTTTGTCCATCCATATTCCACCCATTTGGCTGGCCATTTTTCTGCACACCACTGGTTATGAAATATAACTCTGAATCCAACTGATCCAGACGCATCTGAGAACAGCGACAACTCTTGCCAAGACTTCTCCGAATCTTGCAAAAAGGTAATTCCATTATACTTACCCAAAAAACTCCTCCATACACTTAAATCCTCCAGTAAGGGAAGTCCCAAATGAATCCTTTGATGTGCCTCTTCACTCCTCTTCTAGACATAGCCAGACGCCTGGAAAAAATCCTGCCCATCGGCATGACTCGACATGCAAAAGCCAGTAAACCCAGCAATGATTGCATTTGCAACAAAGTCACTTTTTTTACCGAAATGAAACCGTCAATTAACCCTACCAGCTTTGATACCTTCTCAAGTGGTAAACAAAAAACCAAGCTGACTGTATCAATTTCAATGCCTAAGAAAGAAAGACAAGTGACCAGGCCAACAGTTTTACCCTCATTCAACGGGACTCCAAATTCCGACATCAGCTCCCGAAACTTACGCAAGATCTTGCCACAGCTGTCTGTTTCTGCTGAACCTACAAACAAAAAATCATCCAAATAATGTTTAACCAATTGTGAGCCAGTTTCAATTTTGACCACCCATTCCAGAAAACTGCTGAATAACTCAAAATACCTACAAGAAATGGAACATCCCATTGGAAGGCACATATCATAATAATATGCCCCCTCCATATAACATCCCAATAAATGATGACAATCCGGATGAACTGGAAGAAGTCGGAAAGCAGAAGCAATATCTGACTTGGCCAAATGCCCTACCTTCCGAACAAGAAAAACTGCCTAATCAAACGAAGCATATACCACCGAAGACTCCTCAGTAGAGTTGAGCGAAACGGGTCGAAAAATTTCAAAAGTCGCCGACTTTTGGCAAAGTCGGGTTTCATGAAACGAAACCCGACCCTAGGATGAGGTCGGCCACGAGGTCGGCGACTTACGTGCCAAAGTCGCGTTTCAAAAGTTTGTTTTGCGCTCTTTTTCAGCCAATCAGGATCCACAGACACTGTGGGCAACGTGATGACATAGGCAGGGGTCACCACCATCTTTCAGAAGGGCATGCAAGTGATTGGCTTGCTTTGGTGGGCGTCACAGGGGTTATAAAAGGGCGTGCACGCCGACCGACATCTTACTTCTGCCGATCTTAGCATAGGGAGAGGTTGCTGCTGCTGATTCTGTAGGGAGAGCGTTAGGCAGGGAAGAAGAAAAAAAAACTGCTTCTGCTGCTAGCGATTTTGCCTGTACAACACACCAGTCACTGTGTGTGCAGTGCAAGGGGAGGCTATATTGTGGTGGATCAGCGGTGTTGGTTGTTAGGCTGCCTTCTAAGGCTTCCTGACAGCTGCATTGCTGTTTACCCACTGCTCTGCAAACTGCTTTTTTAAAAGCAATCCCAATTTTTTTTTTGTCCTGCTGAGGTACTGAGCGTGCATTTTTTCACACCATACAGCGGTGTACGCTCCTCACACAGTACCGTGTAACGGCTGTTATCACGGCCACAGTGAAGCTATCTGTGTGTCACTCTGTGAGAATAAGTCGAGGACATGTTCCGTTCTTACAGACCTGCACCTACTAGTTTTGTCTAGCTTTCAAACAGTTAAATATATTTGCTGTTTGATCACATTCAAAACTATAGAGAGACAGCGTGTGTCAGTCCGTATACTTAAAAAACACGGAGCTTGACAATTTTACGTACACCGGACAGCCGTGTACGTGCACGCTCCTCTCAGTACCGTGTAACGGCTGTTATCACGGCCACAATGAAGCTATCTGTGTGTCACTCTGTGAGAATAAGTCGAGGACATGTTCCATTCTTACAGACCTGCACCTACTAGTTTTGTCTAGCTTTCAAACAGTTAAATATATTTGCTGTTTGATCACATTCAAAACTATAGAGAGACAGCGTGTGTCAGTCCGTATACTTAAAAAACACGGAGCTTGACAATTTTACGTACACCGGACAGCCGTGTACGTGCACGCTCCTCTCAGTACCGTGTAACGGCTGTTATCACGGCCACAGTGAAGCTATCTGTGTGTCACTGTGGAAGGATAAGTGGAGGACTTGTTCCATTCATACAGACCTACACTCTAGGGAGATTCCTATTCTGCCCAATTCTACATACACCTTGTAGTTTGTGATACACTAGCCAATTTCTGCCTGTGACATAGCGCTCTGATATTCAGTGGGCCTCACACAATCCAAAAGTGTCCAGTGTCCACTAGTGTGTGCAGAAATTCAAAATCTCCCTTATCCTGTAGTCACTTTTTTCACACCTGTGCCATCGAGCCTGTGACATAGCGCTCTGATATTCAGTGGGCCTCACACAATCCATAAGTGTCCAGTGTCCACAAGTGTGTGCAGAAATTCAAAATCTCTGTGATCCTGTAGTCACTTTTTTCACACCTGTGCCATCGAGCCAGTGACATAGCGCTCGGATATTCAGTGGGCCTCACACAATCCAAAAGTGTCCAGTGTCCACTAGTGTGTGCAGAAATTCAAAATCTCACTTATCCTGTAGTCACTTTTTTCACACCTGTGCCATCGAGCCTGTGACATAGCGCTCTGATATTCAGTGGGCCTCACACAATCCATAAGTGTCCACAAGTGTGTGCAGAAATTCAAAATCTCTGTGATTCTGTAGTCACTTTTTTCACACCTGTGCCATCGAGCCTGTGACATAGCGCTCAGATATTCAGTGGGCCTCACACAATCCAAAATGTCCAGTGTCCACTAGTGTGTGCAGAAATTCAAAATCTCCCTTATCCTGTAGTCACTTTTTTCACACCTGTGCCATCGAGCCTGTGACATAGCGCTCTGATATTCAGTGGGCCTCACACAATCCATAAGTGTCCACAAGTGTGTGCAGAAATTCAAAATCTCTGTGATCCTGTAGTCACTTTTTTCACACCTGTGCCATCGAGCCTGTGACATAGCGCTCTGATATTCAGTGGGCCTCACACAATCCATAAGTGTCCACAAGTGTGTGCAGAAATTCAAAATCTCTGTGATCCTGTAGTCACTTTTTTCACACCTGTGCCATCGAGCCTGTGACATAGCGCTCTGATATTCAGTGGGCCTCACACAATCCATAAGTGTCCAGTGTCCACAAGTGTGTGAAGAAATTCAAAATCTCTGTGATCCTGTAGTCACTTTTTTCACACCTGTGCCATCGAGCCTGTGACATAGCGCTCTGATATTCAGTGGGCCTCACACAATCCAAAAGTGCCCAGTGTCCACTAGTGTGTGCAGAAATTCAAAATCTCCCTTATCCTGTAGTCACTTTTTTCACACCTGTGCCATCGAGCCTGTGACATAGCGCTCTGATATTCAGTGGGCCTCACACAATCCATAAGTGTCCAGTGTCCACAAGTGTGTGAAGAAATTCAAAATCTCTGTGATCCTGTAGTCACTTTTTTCACACCTGTGCCATTGAGCCTGTGACATAGCGCTCTGATATTCAGTGGGCCTCACACAATCCAAAAGTGTCCAGTGTCCACTAGTGTGTACAGAAATTAAAAATCTCCCTTATCCTGTAGTCACTTTTTTCACACCTGTGCCATCGAGCCTGTGACATAGCGCTCTGATATTCAGTGGGCCTCACACAATCCATAAGTGTCCATTGTCCACAAGTGTGTGCAGAAATTCAAAATCTCTGTGATCCTGTAGTCATTTTTTTCACACCTGTGCCATCGAGCCTGTGACATAGCGCTCTGATATTCAGTGGGCCTCACACAATCCATAAGTGTCCAGTGTCCACAAGTGTGTGCAGAAATTCAAAATCTCCCCTGTCCTATAGACACCTTGTACCTTGTTTTACATTACAATATAGTTTGTTGGATTTTGTCTACATTTCTACAAAAAATGAGGAAGGCTGGTGGAAGAGGCCGTGGAATTGGGCGGGGGTTGGCAGCTGGTAATGATGGTGTTGGTGGTGGATCTGATGGTAGTGGCAAGAGCAAAATAGGACCGAATGCAGGAGGTGTTGAGCCTGCGTCATCGTCTGGCTCCATAAGGCTTCGAAGGCTTTGTTTTCTAGGAGTTGGCAAACCGCTTTTAAAGCCAGAGCATCAGGAAAAAGTTTTGTCTTACATTGCTGACTCAGCCTCCAGCTCTATCGCCTCGTCTTCTGAAGTTGTAAAAAGTAAAAGCACTGAGTCGTCATTGGAGGCTCATGTTCATGAACCACACCTTTCCTTGTGTCCTTCACCCTAACCAAGATTGAAGGATGACGCAGGCCATACTACTGATTACTCCATGGAGCTGTTTTCACATACCATGCCTGGATTATCAAGTCAAATGGTGAATTACCCAGGCCAAGATGAATCTGACATGGAGTGCACTGATGCACAGCCGCTGATAGATGATTCTGCTGGTACATTCACTCAGAGCACTACATTGTCCTCGCAGTGTACAGAGCCAGATTCTGACCCTGATGAGACTCAGATGCCCCTTCCCGCACACTATACCACCATACACGGTGACACAGAGGAAGGTGCACATGACATTGAAGAGGAGGTGATGGATGACCCAGTTGTTGACCCAGATTGGCATCCATTGGGGGAAGAGGGTGCTGCTTCCAATAGCTCAGATGAGGAGCATCCACAGCAGACATCGACATCGCAACAGCTGTTATCTGGCAGGCCCGGAGCACTCCAAAGACAGGTTCCAAAAATCAAAAGAGTTGCTGGACAGCTTGTCCAGAGGGTCAAAAGATCACAGCGTGCTAGGCCGCAAAATGTCTGCCAAAGTAGGAAGAGTGCAGTGTGGCACTTTTTTGAACAAAATCCTCATGATCAGGCCAAGGTTATCTGTAAGAAGTGCGCAAAGACCTTTAGCCGAGGGAAAAATCTGAAAAATTTGAATATCAGTTGCATGCTTAGACATTTAACCAGCATGCACTTGCAAGCGTGGACACAACACCAAACCTCTAGTGCCACATGTGCAACTGATCACAAAGAAGGTACCGTGTTTCCCCGAAAGTAGGACCCCCCCGAAAGTAAGACAGGGTGGGGGTTACGGGGGGGTCCTTTAATGTAAGGCCTCCCCCGAATGTAAGGCAGGGTTGGGGGCCGCTGTGAAATGTAAGGCCCTTACCTTTGGGCCGCCGCTGTCCCCCATTGGGTCCCCAGGCTCCAGAGGTGTCCTCAGGTGCAGCTGGGCGGGTCCAGCGCTCATGGGGTTAACTCGCCGTGTTAACCCCGCAATCCGCCCAGCTCAACAGCTCATTGGCCGCCCCTGTTCCCCACGTCACCGCCGGCCCCCGGCTCGAGCACTGATTGGTCCAGCAGCTCAGGCTGTAATTGGCCGCCCCAGCCCCATGTCACCGCTGTTTCCCTGCTGATTGGCACAGCGTTCCCTGCAGCACAGGCCTTCCGCACCCACAGCCGCACCGCAGAGGAAAACGTCCAGCATTTAAAAACCAAGTAGGGAAACATGTACTGTATAGGGTATGGGGCTGTGTGCAGTGGGATACGGCACTGTTATGGGGTGTGGGGCTGTGTGCAGTGGGATACGGCACTGTTATGGGGTGTGGGGCTGTGTGCAGTGGGATACGGCACTGTTATGGGGTGTGGGGCTGTGTGCAGTGGGATACGGCACTGTTATGGGGTGTGGGGCTGTGTGCAGTGGGATACGGCACTGTTATGGGGTGTGGGGCTGTGTGCAGTGGGATACGGCACTGTTATGGGGTGTGGGGCTGTGTGCAGTGGGATACGGCACTGTTATGGGGTGTGGGGCTGTGTGCAGTGGGATACGGCACTGTTATGGGGTGTGGGACTGTGTGCAGTGGGATACGGCACTGTTATGGGGTGTGGGGCTGTGTGCAGTGGGATACGGCACTGTTATGGGGTGTGGGGCTGTGTGCAGTGGGATACGGCACTGTTATGGGGTGTGGGGCTGTGTGCAGTGGGATACGGCACTGTTATGGGGTATAACAGCATGTTAATAAATGTTAATTTATTGGTTAAAAAGAAATTGTCATTTTTTTTCGGCTAATGTAAGACCTCCCCCGAAAGTAAGACAGGGTGGGACTTTTTGGGGTAAAATTAATGTAAGACAGGGTCTTACTTTCGGGGAAACACGGTAGTCAGCAACGCTACATTGTTTCCCCCACTGTTGAGGTGTCGTTGCAAGGCCACAGCAGTCAGGGAATCCCACTGTTATATCAACGAAATACTGAATCTAGGCCATCAGAAAGAACACCAACTCCATCACCATCATCAACCCTCTATCAGTCTGCCCTGTCCACCGCTACTTCCACCATATGCAGCTCTCAAGTCCAGCTCACCCTCCCAGACACTATGAGTAGGTCAAGAAAGTACTCAGTCTCTCATCCGCGTACACTGGGTTTGAACACCCACATTGCCAAACTAATCTCGTTTGAGATGATGCCCTATCGGTTGGTGGAAAGCGCAGCTTTCCGCGAACTCATGGCCTATGCAGTACCACGCTATGACCTACCCAGTCGCCACTTCTTCTCTCGCAAAGCCATCCCAGCCCTCCACCATCATGTAAAAGACCGCATTGTCTATGCACTCAAGCAGTCAGTGAGTGGAAAGGTGCACCTCACAACTGATGCATGGTCCAGTCGGCATGGCCAGGGCCATTACGTGTCCATCACTGCGCACTGGGTTAATGTGGTGGATGCAGGGTCCACAGGGGACAGCGGTGGTGGGACAGTGCTGCCTAGCCCACGGTATAGGAAACAGTTGGCTGTAGGCGTTCGACCCTCCTCCTCCTCCTCCTCCAGAAGCGAAAGCTCGTCCACAGAGCGCAGTCGTACGAGCACTCCATCTGCAGCTGCCACTGTTGCACACGAGGTGTCCCCCTATCGAGCAGCTAGTGGAAAGCATCAGCAGGCTGTGTTGCAGATGATGTGTTTGGGCGACAGACACACCGTCGAGGTGCTGGCCGAGTACTTGAAGCGACAAACTGAGTCATGGCTGGGCAGTGTACATCTTGAGGCAGGCAAGGTAGTTAGTGATAACGGCCGTAATTTTGTGGCAGCCATAGCCCTTTCAAAACTCAGCCACATACCTTGCTTGGCTCACACCTTGAACCTGGTGGTGCAGTGCTTCCTCAAAAATTATCCAGAGTTAACAGCCCTGCTCCAGAAGGTGCGAAGACTGTGCACGCACATCCGCCGGTCGCCTGTACACTCCGTTCGTATGCAGAAGCTGCAGCGATTGCTCCACCTTCCCAACCACCGCCTCATTATCGACATTGCAACAAGGTGGAACTCCACCCTGCACATGGTGGAGCGGCTGTGCGAGCAGAGGCAGGCCATAATGCATTTGTGGGAGGATACACGGCCAGGCACTTTGAGAGCAGACATGGAGTTGACAGGTGTGCAGTGGTCGAAGCTGAAAGACCTCTGTAAAGTCCTTCATTGTTTTGAGGAATGCACACGGCTGGTAAGCGCAGATGACGCCATCCTAAGCATGAGCATCCCACTTATGCGTCTGCTCATGCAAACTTTGACGCACCTTAAGGAGCAGGCGTCTGCAGCCAATGTTGACGAGGAGGGAATCCTTGATGACATTCAGCCATTGTCTGCTCAGGGACCTCTCCTGGACGAGGTGGAGGAAGAAGAGGAGGATGATGATGGGGATGATTACTTAGGGGAGGAGGATGCATCTCGTGGGGCAAGTGAAAATGTTGGCGTGGTAAGGTCTGGTACAGGGTTTGTGCGTGACTGGAGGGATGTGGATTTGCCAGAAAGTGCTCCTCCAACCAGCACTCGCAGTGCATCATTGACACCGGGAACATTGGCCCACAAGTCAGATTATGCCTTGCAGATCCTAAAAAGGGACCCCCGCATTACCAAAATGATGAACGATGACGACTACTGGTTGGCCAGCATCCTGGATCCACGCTATAAAGGCAAATTACAAAACATCATGCCACAGGAGAACCTTGACCTAATATTGGCTAATAAACAAGCAACTCTGGTAAATCGGTTGCTTGAGGCATTCCCAGCACACAGCAGCGGTGATGGTTCTCACACGAGCCGTACGGGCCGGGGGCAGCTTGGCAGAGGTGTTCATGGTGCACACAGCAGAAGTGGCATTGGAGACAAGGGTTTCATGACAATGTTGTGGACTGATTTTTCAAGTACCGCTCACACAACTGGTAATACTGCATCGATGGAAAGTGACAGGAGACAGCAGTTGTCAACTATGGTTACAAACTACTTTTCCTCCCATATCGATGTTCTCCCACACAGGTCATTCCCCTTTGACTATTGGGCCACTAAACTGGACACCTGGCCTGAATTTGCACAATATGCCTTACAGGAGCTCGCTTGCCCAGCTGCAAGTGTGCTATCGGAAAGAGTCTTCAGTGCAGCTGGATCAATCCTGACAGAAAAAAGGACCCATCTGTCAACCCAAAATGTGGATGATCTAACCTTCATTAAAATGAACCATGCATGGGTTTCCAAGGATTTTGTCCCACCTTCCCCTGATGACACATAGGGTGACAGAAAAATGGCTTGCTTTGGTCCACCTCTTCCTGGGACTTGACCTATTTCGCCTTTTGCATCAGCTGAATGTCCAACATCAACATATGCCACTTTCTAAAACTCCCTAACTGTGCTGCCTCCCCCCCCCCATGGCCGGGGTCACCACCTAGCGCACGACACCGTGCGAGTGCCGTTGCCCTGGACAGGTGGGTAGGCCGACTCTTGGGTGCGGGCACTGGCACAGGGTCCCTCATAGTGCAATCAAGTGTCTCTGACGGTGGTGGTGCACACCCGCCGTCAGACACACCGCCGTACTATGAGGGGCCCAGTGCCAGTACCGACGCCCACGAGTGGGCCCCCCTTGCTTGGGCAGGGCCCCAGCATTTGCAATCTTTACCTCTCCCTGCTCCTCCGCTGTGTAGTCTGGGCCATCAAATCCATACTGTGCCTGACACCGTCTGAGCCTGCCTCCTGATGTATAGACATATATTTTGAATGTGTACGCTATCCATACATGTTATCCGGGGATATGGTACCCTTTCTCACCTTTGTGCAATCACGTTCAAGCCATACTGGGCCTATCACCATCTGAGCCTGCCTCCTGATGTATAGACATATATTTTGAATGTGTACGCTATCCATACATGTTATCCGGGGATACAGTACCCTTTCTCACCTTTGTGCAATCACGTGCAAGCCATACTGGGCCTAACACCGTCTGAGCCTGCCTCCTGATGTATAGACATATATTTTGAATGTGTACACTATCCATACATGTTATCCGGGGATACGGTACCCTTTGTCACCTTTGTGCAATCACGTGCAAGCCATACTGGGCCTAACACCGTCTGAGCCTGCCTCCTGATGTATAGACATATATTTTGAATGTGTACGCTATCCATACATGTTATCCGTGGATACGGTACCCTTTCTCACCTTTGTGCAATCACGTGTAATCCATACTGGGCGTGAGAACGGCTGGCGAGCTGTTAAGCAAGCTACAGCACCTGTGGTTTGCACACGTAAGTTTTTCATTTTTTCAGGAATGATGACTAGGCCTAATTCCGGAATTGCGGTTGACCTGCACTTACTGGGAAATCATCGTTCGCGGGTAATAATTGTAATCAGTGATCCCCATCACTAACGTTGTTCAGCGGGTTATCTGCACCTGTAAGCGACAAACGCTGGCCTTTTCAGTGTAGCGCACATGCAGCCACGGACATGTAAGGGCATGACACACCAGTTATTGGCCAATCTCATGTGCCAGAGCCTCACGTGTCCCTCTAGTAAGCCGGACTCGGACCGCGGGGCATGACGGAGTCTCGTTCGTTAACGGAAATAAGCTTGCAATGTGTGCATCTTTTCTGTATCTGGCATGGTTGAGGTTTCCCAGGTGGAGTCGAATTTAACCGTAGGCTCCACTCCTGGTGGTGCCCTTCTGGACATTCCTTTAAGGTTCAGCTTTGCAACCATACTGCCCACGTAAAACAAACACTTTGCCTTCATGAACGCTGTTTGGAGGGTCATGACTCATGGGAATAACGCCGCCCAATCAGTTAACCTGCTAGAGAGATCCTTCGTTGCTCCCAAGCATGACATCACACTCCCTAGGAGGAAGGTAATGCCACTGTGGCGACCGTTCTCCTGGGGGCGACACAAGTGCACTGATGCCCAGCCACTGCTCGATGAATCTGCTGGTACATTGACCCAGACCACTACATTCCCCTCGCACGCTACACGGCCTGAATCTGACCCTGATGAAACTCAGGTTACCCTTCCCATATACAGTTCCATCTTACACGGTGACAAAGAGGAAGCTGCAGATGAAAGTGCAGGTTCGGCCCACCCGCCATCAGACACACCACCGTACTATCAGGGGCCCTGTGCCAGTGCCGTCGCCAACGAGTGGACCCCCCCTGCTTGCTCAGGATCACAGCACTTGCAAGGTTGAAATACTGTGCAGTGAGATGGAAGATGGGGACGACGAGGAGTCCAGACTAGTACAGGGATTCCCTAGCGAGGAGACTTATTTGATTGTTTTCAATGTTGGGACAGCAATTTTTGGGGAGCACTATACTATGGAGAATGATAGATGGGGCCCACCATACACTGGAACATTCCAAAGGTGGACATCAGACACTGGAGCAGCATTTACAGGGCCCATTATACACTAGAGCATTAGAAATGGGGCCCATTATGTTTGGAGCATTATTTGGGCCCATAAGACAGTGGAGCTTCATCCATGGGGACCAACATATACTGTAGCATTATGTGGAGCTCATCATATACTGTTTCAAACATTATATGGGACCAATGATTCTGTATGGAGAAATAGATGGGTCTCGTCATGAGATGTAAAAAGTGAAGTATTTTTCATTGTACTATACCGCTATTTCTCTGCCATATCAGAGCATGATGAGTTGTGGTATGTGTTAAAGGGGCGCTCTTTCGCCCAGGGCACATGAAAACCTGGAGCCAGCCCTACCCCCCCACAACTTTAGCCAAATAACCCCCATTTTTTAGTGCGTAACTTGTATTATGAAGTTAAGTAAGGTTGACAAGCTTAAGTAAGAAGAATTGATGCTTTTGGCATTCAAATGGGCACTGTAGGTGTGTTTCCTGTCCTCCTCTCACTGCCGACTTTTATTCCCCATTGACTTACATTGGGTTTCTTGTTTCGGGACGACCCCGACTTTTCCCTATAATCGGACGATCTTGCTCGACCCAACTTTTGGAAAAGTCGGGTTTCACGAAACGAAACTCGACCCTAAAAAACCAAAAGTCGCTCAACTCTACTCCTCAGCACTGATTCCGTCATTCACCGATGACCCTTTTGGGTGAGATAAATGATGAATAAGCCTAAATTCTCCCGGTTCCTTTTTTGGGACAATACCTAAGGGGGAAACCCTGAGATTAGAAAAAGGGGGTGAAACAAAAGGGCCTAACATATGCACCAAAGAAACTTCTTTCTCTATTTTACTTCGCAAAACTAAAGGGAGCTCCTTAGCCAACTTCAAGTTCTCTGAAAACAACAAACTTTTTGAAAACTTAAAAGGTATAAAGAAACCATCCTTGAAACCACTTCTCAACTGCGCTGCCGCCATTCTTTTAGGATACCTGCTTAACCACGGCTCCATCTCGGTGACTTTCACTAGCGTTCTTATTTTCTTGCTGTGCTGTAGATCTAGAGCCACCTCCACTTGCACTATTGCGCACACACTTTGTGGCTGAGTGCAAACCCCCGCATGATGAACACTCGTGTTTGTACTTGCATAGCCCATAGAACCTGCAGTGACCTTCATTGAATAACCAGCAGGTTCCTGGCCTCCGTACTGTAATTGTCCCCAAGCTAGGTTGTTGACCCGGGGCCCCCGAATGAAAGGGGGGGTTACTCCTTTGCGACATCATAAGACGTAACCAAGAATCCGTGGCTTTTACCCCCCAACCCAAACCAGGATTAATGGCTAAATGCCGCCAAAAATCCTCATCATATCTCCACCATGCCGCCCCCCCTGAGTCTTATATGAATTATAAATGGTATCCATATATAGAAACAATTCTGAGCAACGCTCAGGATGCTTCTTAACCATAACACAGCCTAAAACAAAAAGGCTTGAAGCCAATTATTAATCGTTTTTGCAACCTTAGGACGACGTTCAAAAGGCCTGTCATTCTGACGCCTCTCCCTGTCGATTGTGCTCTGATCTACAGACACCAGCAACCAAATGTCCACATAATCATTCACCCAAATTTTTTCCATAACCTCTGATTCCAAATGAGAACCTAAGGGGGCAATCCCACAGTAAAAAACATCCCTATGCACCTCAGCTCTCGCCGGTGGAGGAACATTGGACCCTTTTGCCGTAGCCAGCAATTTTGAATTGACTAACAATTTTTCTCCACCCAAAATCCTCCTCAAGTTATCCATGGTCACATTGGTCACCAATCTATTATCTACACTCCCCCAAGCTCCCGCATAATTAAACTCACCACTTGATGCTTCGACTCCACCGCTTCCTCACCGCTCACTCTCTGCTGCTCCCTCTGCCTATGAGCTGATTTTTAGACGATGTTCTGCTACGGCCTCGTGATCCAGATGATGATGATCACTGATAACGCTCAGACTTAGCACGGCGACTACCTCTGGACACAGATCTCCTACTTCTTCTATGTCCGTGACGACTATGTCGCCTGCTCGATCTACCACTCGAATCAGATGATGAAAACAACTCCCTAATATGTCTCTTACTTGTAACGCTACTACGCCTAAGCGACTCTGACGGACTTTTTCGGTCTGCACCTGATGGGGCTGGAATGCATAACTGCTGAGATTGCGGCCACAAATTACCAACAGAAGATGAGTTAACCGCAACATCCATTATTGGAAACACCAACTGATTTTGGGACTGGGGCACCCCCACCCCAACTGCCTGTGAAGTACTGTTAGGGCCCGCTAACACCGGCGGTGACCCTATTGCAGATGGTGCATTAAACGCCTGTGATGCGATAGACATATGGGGAATCAAATTCAACTGCCTATTAATAGGCAGTTGCCAAACTCCAGGCTGTGATATCATTGTATCCATTAACTGAGGCATAGTAACCAATTGCTGGCTACTTACTGCCTGATTACTTTTTTCAGCCTCATCCCTTAACGCTTGTCTTCCTCCTTGATGCTGCTCCTCACCCTGCTGCTCCTTCTCTGCCCTCCTATTTCCACTCTCCTCACTTACTGAGGAAATGGCACTATGTCCAGCCCCCATCTCAGTTGCTTCTAATATCGCCTCCTGTACTGTGGTTGCGCTGCTGCTACACCCTCCTTTTTTCCCTGCACAGCCGCAGCTCTATTCCTATCTGTACTCTGAATTCTCCTCAGCAAGGAGAGCCTAGACGCAAGCCCCTCCCCTCCTGTGCTCCTTCCCGCCCTTTTCTGCAATTACACTCCTGAGGGGAGCTGCAGCTACTACTGCTCCAGCTTCCTCAATGATCTCACTCCTCCCTCCCTTCACAGACGCGGCCGCCATGCACACGCGAGACACACCTCGCGTCCGGCCCCTCTTCATAGCCACAGGACTCCAGCGCTCAGGAAGGCGAGGGCTTCGGCCAGACCACCGTCCACCCCCCACTACCTCCGCTCCCTTCACACCTGTCGCTCCCCCCCGCAAAGCAGGCGGACCCTGTAACAGAGCATTCAACCAGCCCGCCCCTTCCCTGCTAATCCTCTCACTTATCACGGCTTCCAGCTCCTCCATCTTCCACACGCTGGCTCCGCTCTCGATACCGAGTCAAAGAGGGCGTTCACCAATAAATACCCCTATCGAGGGGAAGATCCATCACCAAGGTAACCCTGCTCTCCTCCAATGACACCTCATCACTGGTAAAATCCCAGTTAATTTTTAACCCATTCCTTTGCGCCCTCCGGAGAAGAAGAAGGTAGTCAGAAAATTAACACCTAGATGGCCAGTCAGGAGTACCCGTCAAATAAAGCTGGGCCCTATCATTAGAATAGCAGGAAAGAAGTTTTGTCATTTTAAATGTCCTACTCTACTTGTTTCCAGAAACTGGATGATGAACATTAGTGTGACCAGTGTCCTCATTCTGGTTCCTGCCATCTGACAGCACCAGTAATTATAGGAAATAAATACATTACGTGACAGCACAAAGTCTAGAATGTCACAAGTAAATAGCTTGTATGTAATGAAACAATGACTCAATCACAGATTTGGTGCTTGAGGCAGTAGGATAACACAACGGGTCCCTAACAGACTTGTTCATCTTTGGTAAAATAAATCAATAATGTTTAGGAGTAATAAATAGAACATACCTTTAACCCAGTTTATTGGAAATGTAATGGACTATGTAAAACTTTGGGTACCTATATCATAATGTTATGCTATTGACTCATTTCTCTAATTTATCTATAGCTTTGACAGGCAAATCTGAGAAGTCATTCAGATTTGGACTATCTAAGGGTCCGTTTACAGAAAGACCAACCGGCAGCACGATATGACCGATTTGTGGTTGTTTGAATGCCTGTTTACACAGGAAGACCAAAGTAAAGGATGCGCAATGAGCAACCTTTATTAGATCACTCAATGCATATAGGCTGTGGTTGATTACACAGGATGATGAACGGCCAAGAATGTTGATCTTTTATGCTGCATAAAAGATCATTTCACCCAATGAACAATCGTTTTGCTCATTCATTAGGTGATCGGCAGCCTGTTTGCATGGTAAAATAAAAGTGAAACAAAGGTTATACAGAATCTAAACATTGCAAACATTTATCTGAAGGAAAAAAAAATTAAAAAGTCGAGAGCAAATTTGTAGCAAATCCATCAAATCAAAGAGACAGCTTCCTTGGACAGCCACTCTGCTTGGCAGATCACAAACACACCCTGGTATTCATCATTTTATCTCCCTACATGGATCTCTCCTATGCTGCAAACACCCCTGGATTGCTTTAACAGGGGCAGATGGAGAAAGCTGAGATAAGAAGCATTGATGGAACAGTAACAGAATAAGGTACCAGAATTATAGCAAGGTTTAAAGCATAACTGTTGGTTTTAATTTTGTATTTAATAATAATTTGGAGAAAACAATTTTAAGAATTTTTCAAATATACCTTTTAATGAAATCTTACAGAAAATCTTTCAAAACCTTTTAGAAGCAGTCTAACTGTGCTGCTTCTGAAGCAAATCTGCATTCAGCTCCACACACTGAATACAGCTTTCTAAGGGTGCAGGCAGAGCCAACACAGTGGACGCGCTCATGGCTGAATCCCATGCACTGTATGTAAGCGCATCATTAGAAACCAAAAAAGAAAATTCGGCACCGTTACTGGAAAGCAATCACCCGCATAATATCTGAATTACCGCAATTGATGTAACACCTAAAACCAACACTGAACGGGGGCTCAATCCCATGTGGAAAAAACATGACATATCATTGTAGAAAAAGAAGAAAATAGGATGGCTTTATGAGAATGGTGAGTGCCATCCTATTTTCTTCTTTTTCTACAATGAAGCGCATCATTAGGTTACCTCCGTCACATAGGGCACAAGCTCTATCAGTTATTGGTTGCTCGCATACAGCTTCTTCGCCCTGTCAGCTGGTTTATTTGTGTGATGTCGGATAGTTTACCCAAGTGTATAGCACAGACACACATGACATCCAGCTGACAGTGCAGAAGGAGCGCAGTAACATCGGCACTTCCCCTCACTCAGTGTTTACCACACAGTTCCTTCTGCCTGTCTGCTGCTTCCTGTGTGCTCAGTGACATCGGCACTTCCCAGTGTTCTGTCAGTTACTGGCTCCTATGCTGTCTGTGAGTGATGAAAATTCCAGAAAATGTGCCTCAGGAGGATAAATGACACTGGGAAGTGCCAATGTTACTGAGCTCCTCCTGCCTGTCTGCTGCTTCCTGTGTGCTCAGTGACATCGGCGCTTCCCCTCACTCAGTGTTCACCACACAGTTCCTTCTGCTTGTCAGCTGCTTCCTGTGTGTTCAGTGACATCGGCACTTCCCAGTGTTCTGTCAGTTACTGGCTCCTATGCTGTCTGTGAGTGATGAAAATTCCAGAAAATGTGCCTCAGGAGGATAAATGACACTGGGAAGTGCCAATGTTACTGAGCTCCTTCTGCTCTGTCAGCTGATTGTCCTGTGTACCTGTGAGCTGCTTCCTGTGTGCTCAGTGACATCAGCACTTCCCCTCACTCAGTGTTCACCACACAGTTCCTTCTGCCTGTCAGCTGCTTCCTGTGTGTTCAGTGACATCGGCACTTCCCCTCACTCAGTGTTCACCACACAGTTCCTTCTGCCTGTCAGCTGCTTCCTGTGTGTTCAGTGACATCGGCACTTCCCCTCACTCAGTGTTCACCACACAGTTCCTTCTGCCTGTCAGCTGCTTCCTGTGTGTTCAGTGACATCGGCACTTCCCCTCACTCAGTGTTCACCACACAGTTCCTTCTGCCTGTCAGCTGCTTCCTGTGTGTTCAGTGACATCGGCACTTCCCCTCACTCAGTGTTCACCACACAGTTCCTTCTGCCTGTCAGCTGCTTCCTGTGTGTTCAGTGACATCGGCACTTCCCCTCAGTGTTCACCACACAGTTCCTTCTGCCTGTCAGCTGCTTCCTGTGTGTTCAGTGACATCGGCACTTCCCCTCACTCAGTGTTCACCACACAGTTCCTTCTGCCTGTCAGCTGCTTCCTGTGTGCTCAGTGACATCAGCACTTGCCCTCACTCAGTGTTTACCACACAGTTCCTTCTGCCTGTCAGCTGCTTCCTGTGTGTTCAGTGACATCGGCACTTCCCCTCACTCAGTGTTCACCACACAGTTCCTTCTGCCTGTCAGCTGCTTCCTGTGTGTTCAGTGACATCAGCACTTCCCAGTGTTCTGTCAGTTACTGGCTCCTATGCTGCCTGTGAGTGAAGAAAATTCCAGAAAATGTGCCTCAGGAGGATAAATGACACTGGGAAGTGCCAATGTTACTGAGCTCCTTCTGCTCTGTCAGCTGATTGTCCTGTGTACCTGTGAGCTGCTTCCTGTGTGCTCAGTAACATCGGCGCTTCCCCTCACTCAGTGTTCACCACACAGTTCATTCTGCTTGTCAGCTGCTTCCTGTGTGCTCAGTGACATCAGCACTTCCCAGTGTTCTGTCAGTTACTGGCTCCTATGCTGCCCGTGAGTGATGAAAATTCCAGAAAATGTGCCTCAGGAGGATAAATAACACTGGGAAGTGCCAATGTTACTGAGCTCCTTCTGCTCTGTCAGCTGATTGTCCTGTGTACCTGTGTCTATACACTGAGGAAAACTGCCAATGTCACTGAGCACACAGGAACATGCTGACAGGCAGAGGAGCTGTGTACCAACAACTAACAGCTGATGGAGCTCAGCATTCTGCTCAAGACTGTAGTAAACTGCTGATGCACAGACATACAGTGCATGGAATTCAGCCAGGATCACGCACCCTTAGAAAGCCGTATTCAGTGTATGCAGAGCTGAATACAGAGTTGCTTCAGAAACAGCATAGGGGGACATCTTCTAGAAAGTTTTTGAAAGGTTTTCTTTCAGAATTAATTTATATAGTATATAAGAAAGATTATTAAAATCGCTTGCTCTACATTATTATTTAAAAAAAATTAAAAGGACTTTAAGTCTAGAACATAAGCTAATTGTGTTAGATAGAATTATCAAACTATCCAGGGGGCAAATCCAGAAAGACGTCCAAGAGAGAATTGAGAACCAAACACAGATCGCAATGCAAAGGGTCAATCCAATCTAGCCAAGATGAGAGCTATATAAATTCAATAGCTGGCACCGGACAGGTGTGACATGATGGCTTTAATAAAGCGCTGTGCAACCCTCATTAGCCAACACTCCTGCCATGCTTTGTGTCAGATGCTCATCCCCAATGATATACTGTACTAGTCAGAAGAACCTTTATGAACATATTTTATTATATTATTATTCATGGCTAGATTGTGTTCATTTTGCCCCCAGAGATGATTGTCTGGAGTGATGAACACTGCCCACCAGTGTCATCCCCACTGTCCCTTTGCTGTTAGCAACACATAAAGAGATGGATCTGTGGTGCCAAGTATTGGAGGACATTGGTGTGGGAGCAGGGATAGGTAACTTAACAAGGAGAGGTAGGTAGACATTTGTAATATAATATTATTATTATTATGATTGGTATTATTATGCTTTGTAAACAGTAAAAACTTCTCGTACCATACCTTACAAATTTATCTTCTTGCATTAGCTGTCAGAAAATAGGTGATATATAAGTAGTCACTGTAGTTGGAGAGTAAGATGCAGGGTTGTAACTAAAGGGGGTTTTACACTAAGCGATATCGCTAGCAATATCGCTATAACATCACTGGTTTTGTGACGTTATAGCGATATTGCTAGCGATATCGCTATGTGTGATACTTACCAGCGACCGGCTCCCCCGCTGTCCATCGCTGATCGCGCGAGAATGTCCAGCTCCATTTCTCGTCGGGCGCTTCCTGCTGAGGCTTCCTGCTGTGACGTCCAGCGACGCGTGGAGGCGGGCGGGAGGACGCAGGATCGCTGTGTGTGAAAGGTAAGTATCGTGCGCTGCGTCGCTGCTGAATCGCTGTGAGGTCTTTCTGTATGAAAGCTCACTAGCGATCATTTAGCGATGCACCAGCGATCCTGACCGGGTCGGATCGCTGGTCGGATCGCTGGTGCATCGCTAAATGTAAAAGGGCCTTAAGCCTAATACAAATGATCATTTTTTTGTATTTGATAGCCGGCTTCACAGTGGATGCCTAGACTTTTCCTTTAAGTACATACTGTCTAGAATTTATTTGTAGATGTATGTAATAATAAAAACTATCACTACTAATATAAAACGATTTCTGGTTGATCTGATTTTTGCAAGGCATTCCTAGGTTTTGGTGCCACCGCAATTTATTGTAAAAGTCATTTTTCCTCTATAAAGTGTTATAAATCTCATTGTAAGTGAACAAGCGCCACTTCTTACTGCTTTCAGTAATGTAATATTATTATCGGAGAACAGTATGTAGCTAATAAGAGCGACGTTGGCATGGCTGTGCTTGAATAGGAAAGCAGTCATTTTTCACAGGTGGAAGAAGAATGTTTAAGGATGATTAGACTTGGTGAAATAAATGAATGAACTGTACACTTTTAATAACTCTTACACTGTACATGGTGCTAGGGTGAAAGGGAATATAATTTAATGCTTATCCAAGCAGCTTCTTGCCTCAAGACTCCCTATGGCGCTGTAAAACATCTTTCAAAAAATCAGTCTATAGATTATAAGAACTCTTTATGCCAGGGTCGTCTTTTCATAGAATAATATTTAGCATATCCGGTCCGAGTCTCCTTCAAGCTCATCAGTGTGCACAACAAAGGCATAAACTATGGATCCTACTAAGTTCTCCCCTAAAAAAAGACCTGTGAGGCCATAAATAATTTTTTTTTTAACTTGGTATAAATGTTGCTGCTCCCCTGAATTTGGAGTGTTTTTTCTTTTTTTTCTGTGTCTCTCCAATCCTGAGATATTGCCCTCGGTTCCCTGTATATAAATCTGGTTCTTTACACCAAGTGGGAATGATCCTCAATGCTTCACTATGTGTTTCTTCTCCCAGATCACTCCCATTTGACTAAAAAGACTAAATGTACATACAGGGAAGACGGAGCCATATCTCAGGTACAAAAAGGCACTGGAACAAAAAATAAACAGTGCCAGGTTAGCAGCATTTAGAACAAGTTGGAAAAAAAAACTGCCTATCTATGGCAAATGACAGGTCATCTTTAAATGGCAGAGGAAACCTTAGTGCCCGACAGCAAGCTAAGATCTCTGGTTACATTCATTTTACAATTTTGTCATTTTGATGTTTGTCAGCTCAGAAACATCATTGTGTAACTATTGCTTTTTGTACAAAATTAAAAGATCCTTCTGGTATATTTCCCTATAATATTGGTAAGGAGACAATTCTTGGTTTGACTTTAAACTGCTCAGTGTTAATTAAAGGAGCATTAATTGCAATTAAAGTATTATCTTGTGCTCTAATTCTAATATGATCCTGCTTTTAATTAAGGAATGACAACTCTTAATGAGGAGTTACAGTAAAAATTAATATAATGATTAAAGCTGGACATACACATAAGATAAAAGTTGATTTATATAGCTGATTTTAATCATTTTGACTGACCGTTTTAAATTATATGACATCACTTGTAGTGGTTTATGACATACTACTATCTAAGTTATGTTGGTCACTGTTGGCTGAAACTATTGATGGAGAAAGGGTTACCTTTACTTAAATTACAAAGAACTGGGATACATGGAAAAAAGAGGGCAACTTTACACCTAACTTAACATTCGGCAATAGTTTTTCCAGCCTTAAGTTGCAATGGTCAAAATATCAACTAATACCTAGCATTTTTAATATGTGTTTTGTGCACTTTATTTTTCGGGGTGCAGTTGGGCCCATTTGGTCTTGTAAACTGTGGTGTCTGTTCACATGGGATATATTTTGATAGCGCTGAGCAGCCTGCCTGATCTAATAAAAGGGCATAACTAATAGGATTTTAACCTGGATGCTGTTCATTGCCATAGTGTGAACAGCACCGCATACAAGTCTTCATTGTGCAGTAATATACCCAGCAACCGCCCCCCTCCATGGATTGGTAGGATATGAGCCGTTGTCTCATCGGTATTCTTGCACCTGTGTTGCTGCCATCTTAACTATATGGGATTTGTTTGAAGGCCTGGGAAGGTAAGCATCTCTGTCTTTTTTTTGCTATGTTTTTGAATTTTTGGAGGATTTTCAAGTCCTCTTTTTGTACTATTGCTGTTTAGTGTTAGGACTCGTAAGCGTGGGGACCCGTGGCGAGGGTTACAAGCTTACATATTTTGGCCAAAATATCAATTAGTATGCGGTTATCTCATCATTATTCTTGCACCTGTGTTGCCACCATCTTAACTATATGGGTCCACTGCATCCTGTTAGTGAATTTGTTTGGAGGCCTGGGCAGGTAGGCACTCCTGCCTTAAATACCCCTAGTCCTCTTAATTCTGTAATATAAAGATAATGCATTGAGTAACGATAACCTTTGCTACATCTGTACATTTGCATGGCCTAATCATTTGTAACTAGAACCAAATGTATATGGATATAATTAAACAGATGGTATCCAGTGATAACTAACAATCTGCTTAATAGCCTACACTTTTTAAAATGTTAAAAAAATTATCCCTTTTTGCGGGTAGATGCATGGAAGAAACCATGGATTTTTGACAAGCAGTGATACTAAAATTATCTCTTTTTGGAAAGCATCAACAGGTTTGGTATTTGGAAACTGAAGAACAATTTCTTGGCTTTTTGAAGCCATCAAAAATTATTATTCCTTTTTTGTCTTTTTTGCAAAGTAGCTGTGATGCTAGTCACTTCTCAAGGCCAAGTTGTGAGTCGGAGTGGTCAAGGAGTCCAAGGTCAGAAGCCACGAGGGTACGTCATAAACAGAAGGAAGAGACAAAAGCGTAATCAGGTAACGATCCGAGGTCAGAGTAATGGCAGGTTAATAGATCAGAAGGGGTTAAACATAAACAGGCAGATGGTCAGAACGAAGACCAGAGTCAGGCAACAGATCAAGCAAACAGAACACAAGGCACAGGAGAGCACAGAGCCCAAACCTCACAAGATGAATGTACGTCTGGCAGTGGTCTGGGAGAAGCTGCTCAGGGGTGGAACTGTGACAGTAGCAACTGGCTTGGTATTTGATCATCAACTGATTAAGCAGTTGAGAAGCTCCAGACAGTATGGCGAAGGAAGAAGCAATGGGAAGCGCCAATCCATGGTACTGTTAGTATGGGCCAAAATAAAGTTATGGCTTATTTTATTACCTGTAGCCCTTTGACAAAATTATTATTTTTTCTTTGGGTAGCAGTAAAATGTTTGTTTGTTTCTTTGCCCGCTGCACAGATGAAAATAATGAAAATGATGATGAAGCAAGGGCATATGGCATTGTCAATTTGTGTACAGCTGATAGGAAAATGGCTTGCCATATACTAAAGGTTATATAAATATTAAAATTAATTGTAATATTATTGTAGTTATAAATTGTCTTCTATTGTTTCCTGATAATACATTAATTGGTACAGTATTAGAGCATCACATGTTGGAAAATGGTAAGAACATATGGATAAAATATAATATAATGCATTTATGTTTTATTGCTTCAGAAGAAAGAAAAATAGACCTCTATAGACTAGTGCACATTCGGCTGGTGCATTGGACACTATCTAAGTGTATAAAGAATAATGTTTTCTATGCACCATCTACTCTGTTGCATGCTAATGAGACAAAAGCCAGGTCTCATTTAAAGAATGTTTAATCCAGGGTGTTGCAAAAAGAAATTAATTCATATAATAACTGGGAATAGGCATGCTGCAGGGGAGTATGGGATTTGGTCTTATTTGCATGCAGTATATTTGTGTCCTAGTCCACTGACCTAGTGAACAGGGCACTATATAATTCATGATATATTTTAGATATTAACATTTATAAAAAAAAAAAATTGTCATTTAGAGGTAAGGAAACTTCCATTATGGAAAAATTACTTAAGCTTAAATGTGAAGAAATCAGGAAAGAAAACTATAATGGATAATTTCTGGGATGTATTGAGAGCGAATGTAGCTGGCACCTAACAAGGCAAGCAATTAAGGCAGAGAAGAGTTGCTTACTATGGAATCAGGTTTGGATATCTGATGCATCTATAAACCAATCAATATTACCTATAATTTAGCCTTCACCTGTTCTTCTATCCCTGTCCACTCCCCATCACTAGTTGAATTTGCTGGACAAGCGTTTAAATGGCCATATTTTTAGAGACATCTGCTTTTTCAAGTTAGAGCTTCCCTTGATGAAAATTAGACACGTCACCCCAGAGTGCAGTAAAAAAAAATCCAGTAAAAAATCCAGTGAGTACCTTTTCCGTTGATCAGTTTGAGTTGAAAAATCAAGCAATAGGAGAATGGTAATCAGGGCTAGACTAAAGGTGGTGTGTAAAAAATATCAACATTGTGGAGTTTTCACATAAAGGTGTTGAGAATGGTGTGGTCAAGTAAAAAGTGCATTGAAAAGGGATTCTGTGTGTGTGTAGGTATGTGTGCCGACTGGGGGGTGGTCCCTTTTTCTCCACAAACAGACTAGAGACAGAAACCGATGCACGTTCAACAGGTCCTCTTTATTGGCCGTCCTCCTGACAACCATAGCAGCACGACAGCTTCCGTACACACAGACCCGGGTACCTTTCACCTTTTTCTCTTTCCTGAATTGAAATCCCTCACGGTTCTTTCGCTGTGGCTGCCCTAGGCCTACCACCACAGTGCTTCGCCTGTCCGAGTCCGTCTGTCTGGTTTCCTCTGTCCTGCGGCTCTCCTGTCAGGGCCACCCCCCTGACCGTTTCTCCTTCCAGTCCCTCCCGGAGTTCTTCCTCTTTTAGTCTCTTCCTCCTTCAGTCTCCTCCTCTGCTGAACTCCCCCTTCACTGGCTCCCTTCTGGAACTCTCTCTGCCTATTTATTCCCCTCCCCGGGAATTCCCCTCTCGAGTCCCCGTAATTCCGCCCACCATGACTATGCGGTTTCCTAGCCTTAAGCTGCTGTTAAGCCCTTTTCTTACTGCTCTCTGTCTCCATCTTGTGGCTAAACTTTAGTACTGCACCGTCTCCTTTTCCTGCTGTTCTTGGTCTCCCCCTAGTGGCCAAACCCAGTACTTTACCATCTTTCACTTTCTCTAGCTGTCTCCCCACATACATATACACCAGTTCACGTCAAGTACTTTTAATGTACATTTTGCATTCACCTTCCTGCTGAAGACAAGTCCATAGGTCAGTCCACTTCCCTACATGTGTAAACAACTCATCATCAAGAGCGGTCAGAGGAGGATGTCAGAATCATTCTAACAGACGAGCAGTGCACGGTCAATTAAGGGTGCTAAACACACAGCTCATTGTTCCTTATGGATATAAGAGCAATCAACAAGTTTGAGTGTCCCTTCTTCTCAGATGTCAACAGTTTGGGCTGGTGATAGCAAGATAATGATGCAGAAAATATTTTCTTGTCACACCTTGCAATCTTTCATACTTGTGGATGCACATTTGGACAGTAGAGCTTACTTGAGTGTTGTGGCTGACCAAACTCATCTCTTCATGGCAGCTGTTTACCTTATGACAATAGAATTAATTCAGCAGGACAATGCAAGAAATCACAAGGGTTGAACAATCGTGGACTAGCTCCAAGAACTTGACAGACATTTTTCCTTGTTTCCTTGTGCTTGACGGTCTCAGATCTTAATCCTATAGAGCATTTTTGAAGAAAGTTATAAGGACCTGTTCAGAGCATTCAGTACCTCTATCTAATTTGCAGCAACTGCAAGAAGCTTTCCAGTTGAATGATTTCAACATTTAGTGAAATCTACACCATGACAAGTTGCTGCAGTTCTGATGGCCAAGAGAGGTCCAACATGCTATTAGGTTGGTGTCGCTAATAAACTAGCCATTTAGTGTATGTAATTTCCATACACACTCATACAAAGTATGTAAGTATTTTATTTATTTTTTACAAACAAAATATTTAACCATGTTTTATTAAAATAACTAAAACTGTTCATATTAGTTCTTCGTGGGCTTAACAGCACTTTCAGCACTTTCTACCATGCATGTATAAAGTGGGTAAGGGTGGTATTCATGGACAAGGAGAGTATCATCCACACCCTGCCATGCTACAGGAAAGTGGGGGTACTGCTGGGTGTGTGCTGCTATTACATTGGTGATATGCGTCTGCAGGCTGCATGCTGCCGTTTGACTTGGCAGGCCAGGACCAAGATAAAGTAGAAATGAATGAGCAAGACAGAAATCCAAAAATAAACTTTCTTTACTTAACAAGAACTTGATAAGGGGTACATACATCTTACAGCAGGTACAACACTTCCTTCTGCATTATGCAGAGACAGGAACTTCATGCTTACATGTGGTGGGTGGTACGTTACTTTCATTACATGTTACAACAGTCCAGCAAACCATTATAGAAAGTTCCATATTCCCCTGTGATGACCGCATGGGTCAAGGTGTGTCACTAAAGCCACTCACAGCTACTCTCAGCTTGCAGTTGCTTTCTGAGAACCTTATTGGCTGAGGTGCGTCGGTACTAGGGATGAGCGAAACGGGTCGAAAAATTTCAAAAGTCGCCGACTTTTGGCAAAGTCGGGTTTCATGAAACGAGACCCGACCCTAGGATGAGGTCGGCCACGAGGTCGGCGACTTACGCGCCAAAGTCGCGTTTCAAAAGTTTGTTTTGCGCTCTTTTTCAGCCAATCAGGATCCACGGACACTGTGGGCAACGTGATGACATAGGCACGGGTCACCACCATCTTTCAGAAGGGCATGCAAGTGATTGGCTTGCTTTGGTGGGCGTCACAGGGGGTATAAAAGGGCGTGCACGCCGACCGCCATCTTACTTCTGCCGATCTCAGTATAGGGAGAGGTTGCTGCTGATTCTGTAGGGAGAGCGTTAGGCAGGGAAGAAGACAAAAAAACTGCTTCTGCTGCTAGCGATTTGGCCTGCACAACACACCAGTCACTGTGTGTGCAGTGCAAGGGGAGGCTATATTGTGGTGTATCAGTGGTGTTGGTTGTTGGGCTGCCTTTTAAGGCTTCCTGACAGGCTGGCATTGCTGTTTACCCACTGCTCTGCAAACTGCTTTTTTAAAAGCAATCCAATCTCCCTTATCCTCTAGTCACTTTTGTCACAGCTGTGCCATCGAGCCTGTGACATAGCGCTCAGAAATCAGTGGGCCTCACACAATCCAAAAGTGTCCAGTGTCCACAAGTGTCTGCAGAAATTCAAAATCTCCCTTATCCTCTAGTCACTTTGGTCACAGCTGTGCCATCGAGCCTGTCACATAGCGCTCAGATATTCATTGGGCCTCACACAATCCAAAAGTGTCCAGTGTCCACAAGTGTCTGCTGAAATTCAAAATCTCACTTATCCTCTAGTCACTTTGGTCACAGCTGTGCCATCGAGCCTGTCACATAGCGCTCAGATATTCATTGGGCCTCACACAATCTAAAAGTGTCCAGTGTCCACAAGTGTCTGCTGAAATTCAAAATCTCACTTATCCTCTAGTCACTTTGGTCACAGCTGTGCCATCGAGCCTGTCACATAGCGCTCAGATATTCATTGGGCCTCACACAATCCAAAAGTGTCCAGTGTCCACAAGTGTCTGCTGAAATTCAAAATCTCACTTATCCTCTAGTCACTTTGGTCACAGCTGTGCCATCGAGCCTGTCACATAGCGCTCAGATATTCATTGGGCCTCACACAATCCAAAAGTGTCCAGTGTCCACAAGTGTCTGCTGAAATTCAAAATCTCACTTATCCTCTAGTCACTTTGGTCACAGCTGTGCCATCGAGCCTGTCACATAGCGCTCAGATATTCATTGGGCCTCACACAATCCAAAAGTGTCCAGTGTCCACAAGTGTCTGCTGAAATTCAAAATCTCACTTATCCTCTAGTCACTTTGGTCACAGCTGTGCCATCGAGCCTGTCACATAGCGCTCAGATATTCATTGGGCCTCACACAATCCAAAAGTGTCCAGTGTCCACAAGTGTCTGCTGAAATTCAAAATCTCACTTATCCTCTAGTCACTTTGGTCACAGCTGTGCCATCGAGCCTGTCACATAGCGCTCAGATATTCATTGGGCCTCACACAATCCAAAAGTGTCCAGTGTCCACAAGTGTCTGCTGAAATTCAAAATCTCACTTATCCTCTAGTCACTTTGGTCACAGCTGTGCCATCGAGCATGTCACATAGCGCTCAGATATTCATTGGGCCTCACACAATCCAAAAGTGTCCAGTGTCCACAAGTGTCTGCTGAAATTCAAAATCTCACTTATCCTCTAGTCACTTTGGTCACAGCTGTGCCATCGAGCCTGTCACATAGCGCTCAGATATTCATTGGGCCTCACACAATCCAAAAGTGTCCAGTGTCCACTAGTGTGAGCAGAAATTCAAAATCTCACTTATGCTCTAGTCACTTTGGTCACAGCTGTGCCATTGAGCCTGTCTCATAGCGCTCAGATATTCATTGGGCCTCACACAATCCAAAAGTGTCCAGTGTCCACAAGTGTGAGCAGAAATTCAAAATCTCCCCTGTCCTATAGACACCTTGTACCTTGTTTTACATTACTATATAGTTTGTTGGATTTTGTCTACATTTTTACCAAAAATGAGGAAGGCTGGTGGAAGAGGCCATGGAATTGGGCGGGGGTTGGCAGCTTGTAATGATGGTGTTGGTGGTGGATCTGATGGTAGTGGCAAGAGCAAAATAGGACCGAATGCAGGAGGTGTTGAGACTGCGTCATCATCTGGCTCCATAAGGCTTCGAAGGCTTAGTTTTCTAGGAGTTGGCAAACCGCTTTTAAAGCCAGAGCATCAGGAAAAAGTTTTGTCTTACATTGCTGACTCAGCCTCCAGCTCTATCGCCTCCTCTTCTTCAGTTGTAAAAAGTAAAAGCACTGAGTCATCATTGGAGGCTCATGTTCATGAACCACACCTTTCCTTGTGTCCTTCACCCCAACCAAGATTGAAGGATGACGCAGGCCATACTACTGATTACTCCATGGAGCTGTTTTCACATACCATGCCTGGATTATCAAGTGAAATGGTGAATTACCCAGGCCAAGATGAATCTGACATGGAGTGCACTGATGCACAGCCGCTGATGGATGATTCTGCAGGTACATTCACTAAGAGCACTACATTGTCCTCGCAGTGTACAGAGCCAGATTCTGACCCTGATGAGACTCAGGTGCCCCTTCCCGCACACTATACCACCATACACGGTGACACAGAGGAAGGTGCACATGACATTGAAGAGGAGGTGATGGATGACCCAGTTGTTGACCCAGATTGGCATCCATTGGGGGAAGAGGGTGCTGCTTCCAATAGCTCAGATGAGGAGCATCCACAGCAGACATCGACATCGCAACAGCTGTTATCCGGCAGGCCCGGAGCACTCCAAAGACAGGTTCCAAAAATCAAAAGAGTTTCTGGACAGCTTGTCCAGAGGGTCAAAAGATCACAGCGTGCTAGGCCGCAAAATGTCTGCCAAAGTAGGAAGAGTGCAGTGTGGCACTTTTTTGAACAAAATCCTCATGATCAGGCCAAGGTTATCTGTAAGAAGTGCGCAAAGACCTTTAGCCGAGGGAAAAATCTGAAAAATTTGAATACCAGTTGCATGCTTAGACATTTAACCAGCATGCACTTGCAAGCGTGGACACAACACCAAACCTCAAGTGCCACATGTGCAACTGATCACAACGAAGGTAGTCAGCAACGCTACATTGTTTCCCCCACTGTAAACCCACCGGTTAGCACAGCAGCAAATGTTGAGGTGTCGTTGCAAGGCCACAGCAGTCAGGGAATCCCACTGTTATATCAACGAAAGACTGATTCTAGGCCATCAGAAAGAACACCAACTCCATCACCATCATCAACCCTCTCTCAGTCCGCCCTGTCCACCGCTACTTCCACCATATGCAGCTCTCAAGTCCAGCTCACCCTCCCAGACACTATGAGTAGGTCAAGAAAGTACTCAGTCTCTCATCCGCGTACACTGGGTTTGAACGCCCACATTGCCAAACTAATCTCGTTTGAGATGATGCCCTTTCGGTTGGTGGAAAGCGCAGCTTTCCGCGAACTCATGGCCTATGCAGTACCACGCTATGACCTACCCAGTCGCCACTTCTTCTCTCGCAAAGCCATCCCAGCCCTCCACCATCATGTGAAAGACCGCATTGTCCATGGACTCAAGCAGTCAGTGAGCGGAAAGGTGCACCTCACAACTGATGCATGGTCCAGTCGGCATGGCCAGGGCCGTTACGTGTCCATCACTGCGCACTGGGTTAATGTGGTGGATGCAGGGTCCACAGGGGACAGCGGTGGTGGGACAGTGCTGCCTAGCCCACGGTATAGGAAACAGGTGGCTGTAGGCGTTCGACCCTCCTCCTCCTCCTCCAGAAGCGAAAGCTCGTCCACAGAGCGCAGTCGTACGAGCACTCCATCTGCAGCTGCCACTGTTGCACATGAGGTGTCCCCCTATCGAGCAGCTAGTGGAAAGCGTCAGCAGGCTGTGTTGCAGATGATGTGTTTGGGCGACAGACACACCGCCGAGGTGCTGGCCGAGTACTTGAAGCGACAAACTGAGTCATGGCTGGGCAGTGTACATCTTGAGGCAGGCAAGGTAGTTAGTGATAACGGGCGTAATTTTGTGGCAGCCATAGCCCTTTCAAAACTCAGCCACATACCTTGCTTGGCTCACACCTTGAACCTGGTGGTGCAGTGCTTCCTCAAAAATTATCCGGAGTTAACAGCCCTGCTCCAGAAGGTGCGAAGACTGTGCGCGCACATCCGCCGGTCGCCTGTACACTCCGTTCGTATGCAGAAGCTGCAGCGATTGCTCCACCTTGCCAACCACCGCCTCATTATCGACATTGCAACAAGGTGGAACTCCACCCTGCACATGGTGGAGCGGCTGTGCGAGCAGAGGCAGGCCATAATGCATTTGTGAGAGGATACACGGCCAGGCACTTTGAGAGCAGACATGGAGTTGACCGGTGTGCAGTGGTCGAAGCTTAAAGACCTCTGTAAAGTCCTTCAGAGTTTTGAGGAATGCACACGGCTGGTAAGTGCAGACGACGCCATCCTAAGCATGAGCATCCCACTTATGCGTCTGCTCATGCAAACTTTGACGCACCTTAAGGAGCAGGCTTCTGCAGCCAATGTTGATGAGGAGGAAGAGGAGGAGGGAACCCTTGATGACATTCAGCCATTGTCTGCTCAGGGACCTCTCCTGGACGAGGTGGAGGAAGAAGAGGAGGAGGAGGAGGATGATGGGGATGATTACTTAGGGGAGGAGGATGCATCTCGTGGGGCAAGTGAAAATGTTGGCGTGGCAAGGTCTGGTACAGGGTTTGTGCGTGACTGGAGGGATGTGGATTTGCCAGAAAGTGCTCCTCCAACCAGCACTCGCAGTGCGTCATTGACACCGGGAACATTGGCCCACATGTCAGATTATGCCTTGCAGATCCTATAAAGGGACCCCCGCATTGCCAAAATGATGAACGATGACGACTACTGGTTGGCCAGCATCCTGGATCCACGCTATAAAGGCAAATTACAAAACATCATGCCACAGGAGAACCTTGACCTAATATTGGCTAATAAACAAGCAACTCTGGTAAATCGGTTGCTTGAGGCATTCCCAGCACACAGCAGCGGTGATGGTTCTCACACGAGCCGTACGGGCCGGGGTCAGCTTGGCAGAGGTGTTCGTGGTGCACACAGCAGAAGTGGCATTGGAGACAGGGGTTTCATGACAATGTTGTGGACTGATTTTTCAAGTACCGCTCACACAACTGGTAATACTGCATCGATGGAAAGTGACAGGAGACAGCAGTTGTGAACTATGGTTACAAACTACTTTTCCTCCCATATCGATGTTCTCCCACACAGGTCATTCCCCTTTGACTATTGGGCCGCTAAACTGGACAGATGGCCTGAATTGGCACAATATGCCTTACAGGAGCTCGCTTGCCCAGCTGCAAGTGTGCTATCGGAAAGAGTCTTCAGTGCAGCTGGATCAATCCTGACAGAAAAAAGGACCCGTCTGTCAACCCAAAATGTGGATGATCTAACATTCATTAATATGAACCACACATGGGTTTCCAAGGATTTTGTCCCACCTTCCCCTGATGACACATAGGGTGACAGAAAAATGGCTTGCTTTGGTCCACCTCTTCCTGGGACTTGACCTATTTCACCTTTTGCATCAGCTGAATGTCCAACATCAACATATGCCACTTTCTAAAACTCCCTAACTGTGCTGCCTCCCCCCCCATGGCCAGGGTCACCACCTAGCGCACGACACCGTGCGAGTGCCGTTGCCCTGGACAGGTGGGTAGGCCGACTCTTGGGCGCGGAAACTGGCACAGGGTCCCTCATAGTGCAATCAAGTGTCTCTGACGGTGGTGGTGCACACCCGCCGTCAGACACACCGCCGTACTATGAGGGGCCCAGTGCCAGTACCGACGCCCACGAGTGGGCCCCCCTTGCTTGGGCAGGGCCCCAGCATTTGCAATCTTTACCTCTCCCTGCTCCTCCGCTGTGTAGTCTGGGCCGTCAAATCCATACTGTGCCTGACACCGTCTGAGCCTGCCTCCTGATGTATAGACATATATTTTGAATGTGTACGCTATCCATACATGTTATCTGGGGATACGGTACCCTTTCTCACCTTTGTGCAATCACGTGCAATCCATACTGGGCCTAACACCATCTGAGCCTGCCTCCTGATGTATAGACATATATTTTGAATGTGTACGCTATCCATACATGTTATCTGGGGATACGGAACCCTTTCTCACCTTTGTGCAATCACGTGCAATCCATACTGGGCCTAACACCGTCTGAGCCTGCCTCCTGATGTATAGACATATATTTTGAATGTGTACACTATGCTATCCATACATGTTATCCGGGGATACGGTACCCTTTCTCACCTTTGTGCAATCACGTGCAATCCATACTGGGCCTGACACCGTCTGAGCCTGCCTCCTGATGTATAGACATATATTTTGAATGTGTACGCTATCCATACATGTTATCTGGGGATACGGAACCCTTTCTCACCTTTGTGCAATCACGTGCAATCCATACTGGGCCTGACACCCTCTGAGCCTGCCTCCTGATGTATAGACATATATTTTGAATGTGTACGCTATCCATACATGTTATCTGGGGATACGTAACCCTTTCTCACCTTTGTGCAATCACGTGCAATCCATACTGGGCCTGACACCCTCTGAGCCTGCCTCCTGATGTATAGACATATATTTTCAATGTGTACGCTATCCATACATGTTATCTGGGGATACGGAACCCTTTCTCACCTTTGTGCAATCACGTGCAATCCATACTGGGCCTAAAACCGTCTGAGCCTGCCTCCTGATGTATAGACATATATTTTGAATGTGTACACTATGCTATCCATACATGTTATCCGGGGATACGGTACCCTTTCTCACCTTTGTGCAATCACGTGTAATCCATACTGGGCCTGAGAACGGCTGGCGAGCTGTTAAGCAAGCTACAGCACCTGTGGTTTGCACCTGTGGTTTGCACAAGTTTTTCATTTTTTCAGGAATGACGGTTAGGCCTAATTCCGGAACTGCGGTTGACCTGCACTTACTGGGAAATCATCGTTCGCGGGTAATAATTGTAATCACAGATCCCCATCACTAACGTTGTTCAGCGGGTTATCTGCACCTGTAAGCGACAAACGCTGGCCTTTTCAGTGTAGCGCACATGCAGCCATGGACATGTAAGGGCATGACACACCAGTTATTGGCCAATCTCATGTGTCAGAGCCTCACGTGTCCCTCTAGTAAGCCGGACTCGGACCGCGGGGCATGACGGAGTCTCGTTCGTTAACGGAATTAAGCTTGCAATGTGTGCATCTGTTCTGTAGCTTGCATGGTTGAGGTTTCCCAGGTGGAGTCGAATTAAACCGTAGGCTCCACTCCTGGTGGTGCCCTTCTGGACATTCCTTTAAGGTTCAGCTTTGCAACCATACTGCCCACGTAAAACAAACACTTTGCCTTCATGAACGCTGTATGGAGGGTCATGACTCATGGGAATAATGCCGCCCAATCAGTTAACCTGCTAGAGAGATCCTTCGTTGCTCCCAAGCTTGACATCACACTCCCTAGGAGGAAGGTAATGCCACTGTGGCGACCGTACTCCTGGGGGCGACACAAGTGCACTGATGCCCAGCCACTGCTCGATGAATCTGCTGGTACATTGACCCAGACCACTACATTCCCCTCGCACGCTACACGGCCTGAATCTGACCCTGATGAAACTCAGGTTACCCTTCCCATATACAGTTCCATCTTACACGGTGACAAAGAGGAAGCTGCAGATGAAAGTGCAGGTTCGGCCCACCCGCCATCAGACACACCACCGTACTATCAGGGGCCCTGTGCCAGTGCCGTCGCCAACGAGTGTGCCCCCCCTGCTTGCTCAGGATCACAGCACTTGCAAGGTTGAAATACTGTGCAGTGAGATGGAAGATGGGAACGACGAGGAGTCCAGACTAGTACGGGGATTCCCTAGCGAGGAGACTTATTTCATTGTTTTCAATGTTGGAACAGCAATTTTTGGGGAGCACTATACTCTGGAGAATGATAGATGGGGCCCACCATACACTGGAACATTCCAAAGGTGAACATCAGACACTGGAGCAGCATTTACAGGGCCCATTATACACTAGAGCATTAGAAATGGGGCCCATTATGTTTGGAGCATTATTTGGGCCCATAAGACAGTGGAGCTTCATCCATGGGGACCAACATATACTGTAGCATTATGTGGAGCTCATCATATACTGTTTCAAACATTATATGGGACCAATGATTCTGTATGGAGAAATAGATGGGCCTTGTCATGAGCTCTAAAAAGTGAAGTATTTTTCATTGTACTATACCGCTATTTCTCTGCCGTATCGGAGCATGATGAGTTGTGGTATGTGTTAAAGGGGCGCTCTTTCGCCCAGGGCACATGAAAACCTGGAGCCAGCCCTCCCCCCCACAACTGTAGCCAAATAACCCCCATTTTTCAGTGCGTTACTTGTATTATGAAGTTAATTAAGGTTGACAAGCTTAAGTAAGAAGAATTGATGCTTTTGGCATTCAAATGGGCACTGTTGGTGTGTTTCCTGTCCTCCTCTCACTGCCGACTTTTATTCCCCATTGACTTACATTGGGTTTCGTGTTTCGGGACGACCCCGACTTTTCCCTATAATCGGACGATCTTGCTCGACCCAACTTTTGGAAAAGTCGGGTTTCACGAAACGAAACGCGACCCTAAAAAAACCAAAAGTCGCTCAACTCTAGTCGGTACTCTTCACTGGTACTTTCAAAGTCCATACTGTATGATGAGGGCCACACACTCTTTACTGTGCCAATACATCTTCTGCCCTCTGTAGGAGAGCTCGTTTCCAAGTAGGGTGACACTCTAACTTCTTCTCTAGTATAGATAATTGTTTGCTAAAGACTCATTTGTCTGAGATAAGGAATCCTTCATTCAGTTTAATTCTCTATAGGTCTCCTAACCTGCTGTTTCCCCAGAACAAAACTATGTACCTTTTAATTACGCCTTTTGTCCTGAAATGAGGACCTTGCCCTCCTTTTCAGTGATGTTTCATTCCTCTAAGTAACCCTCCTGGCCTAGGTCCTCCTGGCCTAGATTAAGGATTTTGTCCTCCCCTGTGTCTTCAATAGGTCGGCTGCCTGAACTCCAGAATGCTGTTGCCACTTGATATTTACTTTCTGTCAGGATTCAAGCAGTTCTTGTGCACCAGGTGGCAGCTCTTCCCTCTGAGCTATTCAGCTCGCTGGACAGTTCCTTCAGATACTAGTACCTGTGTTGTTACTGATGTCTCCAACTTGAGCTACTGATGTCTCCACCTCAAGTTCCTCATTGACTCACTCTTGTGATCTCCTGATTGAGCACCCTACTTAAACCTGGCACTGTGCTTCCTTCATTGTGAGATTATTTAGCTTCCAGCCTTTTAGGCTAGCATCTTCCCACCTGCTGCTTATCCTCAAGATCCAACTTCTGCTTCGTGTACCGACCTCTGGCTATATCCTGACTACGTGACCTGCTTATCCTCAAGATCCTACTGCTGCTCCATGTACCAGCCTCTGACTATATCCTGGCTATGATTCCCGCTTATCCTCAAGATCCTACTGTTGTTCCAAGTACTGACCTCTGGCTATATCCTGACTACAATTTCTGCTTATCCTTCCAACTACACTGCTGCTCCGTGTAATGACCTCTGGAGATATCCTGACGACGCTACCTGCCAGTGCTGCCCCTAGTAGTTGCAATATCACTATTCCAACTAAGATCAGTCATTAACATTTTCTTTTAGAACGTACTATCTGATATATGGTGGTCTCCCTCTTCACACTATTTCTATGCAAGTCTGCAAGTAGCTAAACCATAGGTCTGTAACTTCGAAGTGCTATTTCTATTAGAACTTTAAAGGGAAATCTGCCTCAGTTCATGCCCACATAACTCCACCCATCCTGTGCTGGTCCCAATTATTGACCATGTCAGCTGTCAACAAAACAACACTCAAAAAACTGCAAAGCACCATTCAATCTCAAGATTCCCAAGGTGTTGGGTGGGCAGCTTCTCCATTCCCTTACACATGGGTTTGGTTAACAGAACTTAGGTCTTTTCAATGCATGAAGCTTTAAATCACTTAGTATGTGTTAGACTCACCTGGAGAAGTGGATTCATGAAGACACAAGTTTGGATGGACGCATGGACCCAGGTCATTGGCACAGAAGTCTGGATGGCACATGGTTGACAATTAGTCATTCTGGATAGCAGCAAAACAACCAAGGCAGGACATGCTGGAATTCATAGAACAAAGAGGGCAAATGAAGAGGACAATGGTAGGTATGAAGGAGCACACTGATGTAGGAGACAGAAATAGCTTAATTTGAACAGTCTCTATTAACAGTTTGAGATGCTGATAGCATACAATGGGTTAACCTGCAGAGAGCTGTCAAAGAGCTAACCTGCAGGTCTAAGGGTACCGTTACACCTAGCGATGCACCAGCAATCCCGACCAGCGATATGACGCGGTCAGGATCACTGGTACATTGCTAGGTGGTCGCTAGTGAGCTGCCACACAGGCAGATCTCACTAGCGACATCGCTGGGGTCAGGGGTCGCTACTTACCTGTCAGACGCGGCGATCCTGCGTCCTCCCGCCCAGCTCCACGCGACGCTCGTCGGCGCCACAGGAAGCCCAGCAGGAAGTGGCCGACGAGGAATGGTCCAGGAGCTTCTCGCGCGATCAGCGATAATCAGCAGGGGAGCCGGTCGGAGGTAAGTATCGCATGCAGCGATATCGCTAGCGATATCGCTATAACGTCACAAAATCGGTGACTTTACAGCGATATTGCTAGCGATATCGCAGTGTGTAACGGGGGCTTAAGGCTTTTTAGAAATCACAGGAGTTTGAAAAAATAAATGCTGCAATGTCAGTGCTTAGTGCTTTCTGTAAATCATGGGTTACCAAGCTGGTCTTGTTGAGCTGTAGTTGCAAATGATAGTGGCAACAAGAAAAACTGAATATTGACAAAGTTCATACAAATGGCAACTGAGCATAATACTGTTTTAACATTCAGACACAAGGGTGTATCCAACTGGGCCTTAAAAAAATCTAGGGAGATCATGTCACTGAGACACACCGGGCAACTTGAAAAACCTGACGTGGAGCACAGCAAAGCACAGTGACCATAGGGGGAAAGGAGCCATGCCTGGACAGCTAAGACAGGGGCATAACACTATGCACAGGACAGGTGCTTAGTTAGGGTTGTATATAGTACATACATTACATACATACATTAAAAAAAGTTAAACATATATCACCTGATGTGCAAAGGAGCATCTCATTCTGGCACAGGTAGAGAGCGTTATAGTACTTGTAGTATAGGTAGAGAGCGCTACAGTACATGTAGTACAGGTGGAGATCAGTACAGTGCATGTAGTGCAAGTAGATAACAATATAGCACATGTAATATACAGTAGGTAGATAGCAATAAATTAAATGTAATACAGGTAGAGAACAGTACAGCACATGTAGTACAGGTGTCACTGGTTTACCGTGATAGAGAGGAGCCAGAAGACAGCAGCGTCTGATTTTTCCTACTCCTGCACTGGTTAGAAGCACTTCACCTTTGTATTAAATGCTGTAAATATATTTTGGAACTGCAGGGGTTAAATTGCTCATTTGAGAGCTCCTGGAGAGTTTTGGCTCTGTGCACTGTTAGCCACTCCCGTCTCCTATTTAATCTGGGCCCTGCTAAGGACTCCTCCACAGAGCTAGCTTTTGCTGCATGGCTGAAGGTTCTTGCTGGTGGTTATTAGAGTAGAGTAGAGTTCTCCTACTTTGGATTAACCACATCCTCCACTCCCCAGTGCATCACTCTGTTATTTGTGTGTATGTTAGTATATTTGGTATTTTTCATTACCCCTGTTCATATTACCTTGTTAGTTTGGTTGGTGTATTATGGTACACTACTACTCCCCTCTTCCCTTGGTTAAGGAAGGATACAGGCTGAGGGCGGATTCAGGAGTAAGGGCAACGTACTTGCCCCCGGTGTCTTCTCTATCAGATGTAATCCGGGAAACAGGGAGAGCTAGGATGCCCCTAGCATTAGGGTCAGGGAAGGGGCCCCTGGTCCCAGGACACCCGACAACAGAGTCATGACATTATGTAGATGTATGATATGTTGTACAGAAAGCAAGTATTACTGTTCTACAAATAAAATCAGTTCAACCCATGTACAGTAGCTGTACACTGTATTCTAAAACAATGTATAAGTACCTACTATACAGCAATATAGCCCACACTGATCTACTTGACATCAGTGTGTTGTGCTTATTGACCTTACAGAGTGACCCACATGCATCTTATAAATGAAATGTGTATGTGGCATAGATTAGGTATGTGGCCCACTCAGTTGTATTGTAATTCGAAATACTATCAGCTGATGGTTTATTTTATTAATGATTAACAAAATAATTTGATATTGGGCATAGGCTTTCTGTGAAGACTTGATGATATTTAAGCATTGGCTTATCTGTAAGCACATGGCAGATAACACCAGAAATTTTTTAATAAGGTATCCTCTTTGACCAGGCTCTGACTCTGCCTAGGTATATAGAAATGACACCTATTTTCATCATCAATCCTATTTTTACAGTATGAATATCAAAGGTAGATTACTTTCTTTAAGCCTGGCTGCCTTCCAAAGCTCTAAGGCCATCAGAGCACCTGCCAAGTTTCTAATTTATTTTCGGGAATTTTAAAGGCATTGTTTTGTCAAGGCCAATCACCACAAAGGTAAAAATGCTAAAATGTAATGACCAAACTGTTAGTTATACCAGTGACATTGTTTGTTTCAATAAAAAAAAACATGTCTAAAGGTGAATCAGAAAATCATAATTTATGTAGTTACAGTTTCTTATTTTGTTCCCACTTTAATCAGGATTTAATCTTCAAAGCCCATATCAGATTACCTTTCTTTTCTGTCTCTGCTTATATAAAAATATTAAAGTAATCGGGATAAAATAGCTAAGCAAATAGCTAAGCCAATCATCAATTACCACAGTTGTCAGGTATAGAAGCTTATTTAAAAAATGCTATGGAATTATGAGTTAATAAAGGGGAGTCATCTCATTCATTTGGGGGGAAGGAAGTGGGAAGCTTAACCATGTAACCACTCACTTACATACACCATTGAAAAAGGATCTTTGTAGACATAAATAGGCACGTGGAGGTATTTTGCAACTATATGATATTCTGTTTGTATTCTATATAAAAATGTATGAAGAACACAATGCCTCATGCAAGGTCTACATGCTGGAGAGGTCCACATTAAGCACCATTAGGAACTCTTTTTAATGCTACACAGACCTACACAGACCTACACAGACCTCTGGCCTGCTCACTTTAGTCCACATTGCTCAATCGTTTATAGTTCCTTGTATGGTGGCAGGGGTAGGTCAGCCTGGGGAGCCTATTTTTCTTCTTGTCGAAACAGTCCATCGGCATTCTGGTGTTGGCTTCCCCGCTTGTATTGGATGGAGAAGCTGTAGGGTTGTAAGGACAAGCTCCACCGCATCAATCTTCCATTGTCCCCAATACGTGGTTCAGCCATGTGAGGGGGTTGTGGTCTGTAACAATTGTAAAGTCTCTGCCATACAAGTATGGGTGCAATTATTTTAGCGGCTGTGCGATGGCAAGGCACTCTTTTTCAATAGTGGCATAGGCAACTTCCCGACTCAGTAGTTTCCGACTGGCAAAAGCAACAGGGTGTTCTTCTCCGGCGGCGTTCACTTGGCTAAGAACTGCCCCAATCCCCAAGGTGGATGCATCTGTCTGCACGAAGAACCTGTGCTTATAATCAGGGGCAGCCAAGACAGGAGCAGTGATGAGGGCGGTCTTTAACGCTGAAATGGCATCCTCGCATGCAGTCGTCCACATCACATTTTCTTGCGGGTCAGGTCGGTTAGGGGCTAGGCCAAGGTGCTGAAATTAGGAACGAATTTTCGATAGTAACCCGCAGTTCCTAAAAATGCAAGTACCTGCTTTTTAGTCTGGGGTCTACATCAGTTGCTAATGGCTTCCACCTTGGCAGGCTAAGCCTTAGGGTCCCACCCCCTACTCTATGCTCGAGGTACTGCACCTCAGCCATCCCTATTTGGCATTTATCAGGGCGAATGGTCAGTCCTGCAGTAAGGATACAGTCTAAGCACTATGCCCAAGTATTTAAGATGTTCCTCCCAGGTTGTGCTAAAAATGGCAATGTCATCCAAGTAAGCGCAGGCAAAGTCCTGAAATTGTTCTATCAGTTGATCTACCAGTCTCTGGAAAGTAGCAGGGGCAGTTTTCATCCCAAAGGGCATTCCCAGGAACTCAAAAAGCCCAAATGGAGTAATGAAGGCCGAGCGCTCCCGAGCATCCTCCATTAGGGGTATCTGCCAGTACTCCTTGCTCAAGTCTAACATGGTCACACATTGGGCACTGGCCAGACAATCTAATAGATCATCATTCCTGGGCATGGGGTAAGCATCACTCTTGGTGGCATAATTTAATCATCTGTAATCAACGCAGAATTGTGTTGTACCATCCTTCTTGGGGACCAGGACGACAGGAGAGGCCCAAGAACTGTGAGATGGCTGAAAAACTCCCAGTCATTTCATCTCCTCCATTTCGTCCTTTATCATGCCTTGAACAGCCTCTGGAACCCGGTAGGCAGCCTGCTGGATGGGGCATTGTCTGGGGGTTTCCACATGGTGGCTTGTGAGAGTAGTCTTCCCTGGCTTTGAGGAGAAAGCAGCAGCCCTCGGCATTAGTACGGCAAAAATATCGTCCTTTTGTATATCCGATAAATGGGAGCCCAGGGGCACTTGTTCCAGTGATCCTCCTGCGTGGGCGACCTGGAGAAGATTGGGGAGACACACGTCGACGATATCACTAGGGGGGTGGCAGACGGCTAGAACAGGCAGAGATCTGTTGTGGTATTCTTTCAACATGTTAATGTGGACGGTTTTCTGTTGTCGACCGCTAGAGTCCAGTGCAATAACAGTTAGTGTCATTAATTTTCTTGACAATCTGATAAGGGCCTTCCCACACTGCTTGAAGCTTGTTGGCAGGGGAAGCAGTAATGATGAGCGCTTGCTGTCCTTCCATAAATTCCCAGGTCCTGGCATTATGGTCATACCAGGTTTTTTGTGTGGACTGGGCCAATCGCTGATGTTCTTTAGCCAAGGTAGCTAGCTGGGCGAGACGGTCTCTGAACTCTAGAACATAGGGAATGATGGGCATTCCGGTATCTGAGATGTCTCCCTCCAAATGTTCTTTCAGAAGAGTGAGAGGGCCACGGACCTTCCAGCTAAACAGTAGTTCGAAGGGAGAGAACCCTGTGGACTCTTAGGGAACCTCCCGATAGGCAAAGAAGAGATGTGGCAGGTATTTTTCCCAGTGTTTTTCAACATCAGCAAAAGTCCTCAGCATATTTGTTAGGGTTCCATTAAAGCGCTCACATAGTCCATTGGTCTGCGGGTGGTATGGGGTGGTGCGAATGGCTCAAGCACCACAGGTATGCCATAGGGACTGGACCAGATCTGACATGAACTGAGTGCATTTATCCGATAATATTTCACTAGGAAACCCTACCTGGGTAAAGATTGTAACAGGGGCCTTGGCCACCTTTACTGCTGTAATACTGGACAGGGCCACAGCTTCAGGATACCGAGTGGCATAGTCCACCACTGTCAGGATATATTTTTTCCCCGACCGGCTGGGGTAGGCCAGAGGACCTATGATGTCAACAGCTACACGTTGAAATGGTTCTTCAATTATGGGTAGGGATTGCAGGGGTACCTTATGCCGTGCTCCTGAATGCCGCATTCGCTGGCACACATCGCAGGTGCGGCAATATTGGGCTACTGACCACGAGATGCCAGGCCAGTAAAAACTTTGGGTGAGTCTCTTTTCAGTCCTTTTCCTCCCTTGATGTCCAGCCAAGGGGATGTCATGGGCCAGTTGGAGTAGCTGTGTCCTGTACTTCTGAGAGACAATGAGTTGCCTGGTCATTGCATCAGGGTGGCCCATGTCACTGACCTTTGTTACACGATAATACAATCCGTTTCCTCAAGTGAAGCAATCCCCATTATCTCCCTTGTGCCCAGTTTCTGCCTTTCACCTAAGGGCTGCTAAGGTAGTGTCACCCTTTATTTCTCTCCTAAACTCCTCTCTGTCCCAAGACTCTCCCAATGTAGTAGCAGCGAACGTATTGCTTACCAACACAGCTGCGGTTCGTGGTGGTTGCTGCCCGGTGAGGTCCGGATGATGTAGCGCTTGAAGGGCCTGTAGTCGGGTGACTGCTCCCACAAATTGGCACTGTAATTCCCCAATGTCGTTCCCAAGGAGGATATCTGCAGGAAGTCCTCCCATAACTCCAACCAACACAGTTTTTCTCCACAACCATAATCCAAATGCACAGAAGCTCGCTGTATATATTTATGGGCACCCCCCACCAGGACAATGGGAATTCCCGGACCCTGGTAAATTGCCTCGGGTCGAACCACACGGGGTCAGCGACAGTCAGAAATGCCCCCGTGTCTCTAAATCCTGACACTTTGTATTCATCAATTAAGACATCCTGCAGGTGGCATTGCCGTTGCTCTAGGTAGCTAAAGGACAAAGGCCGGAGTCCATACACTCAGGAAGCGTATCTTTGGTGCCGTGGTCGGTGGTCCACTCTGGTGGTGGTAGCTCTTCCTCAGGCAGGATGGAGTGTAAAAGATGCACTGGACAAGGTGGCACTGCATGGGGCTCCCTCCGAATCCTTGAGGGACAGCCAGACTGCAAATGTCCAGATTGCCCACACGCATAACATCTCCTCTCTGTGATATCCCCAGGTCATGGTCGGAACTGTTGGGGCCCAGGATGGTGAGGCGTGATTGTCATCGGCTTGCGACTAGGTGGAAGGGCAGATATAATCGGAGGAGGACGGGGTGCGGGAGCAGGCCATGGTTCATTGTCCAGAAGCCTTCTCCATTGTGGTTGGATAGTAAGGGCTTCATCAGCCAGGGCTGCAGCTCTATTCACGGTAGGTGGCATGTGCTCCTGGACCCATTCCCGTACCTCTGCGGGGCACTTGGCAAGAAATTGTTCTATAAGGAACATCTGTAAAACATCTTCCACAGTAAAGGCGTTTTCTGCTTCCAGCCATCTCTAACATGCCTGGGACATCTTATGCACATCCTAAACGATCCCCCCGTGGTGCATGGGAGGTCTTGGAACTTGGCCCTATATGAGTCTGGGGTGATAGCATGGTAATCCAGGATAGTCCACTTTACAGTATTATAATCCCGCTGTGAGTCAATGGTTTGGTAAGCCTCCGCCATGCTTCCGTTCAGGAGTCCCACTAACAAACACATCCAGCCAGTGTGGGGCACCACCTTCACAGCACACTGCTGCTCAAGGTCCTTGTAGAACCCCTCCACATCTCCGGAAGCCTAATCAAATGGCTTAAACTCTGTCCGGGTGATCCATACAGGCTCCCGGATCATTGGGTTTACACTCCACATTGCATTACTCCCTCTTTCAAGCTCCATTGCTTCTTGTCTCCACTGTGCCCGGTGGGCAGCCTCTTCCTTAAAGTCCTGAGAGACGCCGGGGCCCAGAACCGCCATCTCTTCTTCGCACCACACCAACCATCGGCTTTTTGGGGTGGGGATCCCTGTTTCCAGCGCTTGTCCTTCAGACATCTGGGAGGAGGTGGCCGGGCTAGCACCCACCAATAGGTCAATTAAGGCTTCTTTAATCAGTCCCTGGTAGTTCAGGCACAGGTCTCTGGCTCTCTCCAGTAAACTGGATACAGTCCAATTTCTGTACTCACTCTGTGGGTGGTTCTCCATTGGGTTACACTCTGTTGATCCCACAGCTGCCACCAATTTTCACGGGGTCGTTCTCCGATATCACACAATCAACAGAGTGAGGGAAGTGTGAACAATCCCAAGACCTTTATTATAGGCAAAACTAAAAGGTCCATAAACAATCCACCACACTGAGGATACAATAGTCCAGAACACGAATGCAGTTCAGTAACAGGATGAATGTCCAAGGAGATGAGAGTCCAAAAATCCAGCAGACAGAGGATAAAATGGGTACCTATGCTTCACCTTCTCTCTGATGTGCAGTCTTCACACGATCATCACCACACAGGGTCTGACTTGAGCAGCACCTGTCCTCCCCAACCCCCTCCTTATGTCCAGGAGCAGTCAGATGGGTTGGGGTGGTCTTCAGGCCTCCCAGACCTGACAAAGGTGCCTTGGGAATTAAGGCACCACAGGGGGTCATCAAGAGGCATAGATACAGTCAGGCTGCAGACAGCAAGTGAGCTAATTCAATCATCAGACTTTTGGAAGGCAATCGAGACTCTAGACAATATGTGGAATACACCGAATGATACAGGGCAACAAGAGAACACTATGGAAATACGAAAAATATAAATATACACAAAATGATACCCACATAACTTATCACACCATCACATGCGACAAAGACAAGGAAATGATGCTCAGCAGTGTGTATGGCCTTAACGTGCTTGATAACCTTCCTTCAATGTCTGGGCATGCTCCTGATGAGGCGGTGGATGTACTACTGAGGAGTGGATCTACTCCCAGACTTCAATTACATCATCAGTCAATTCTTGGACCATCTATGGTGCTATATGGCGTTGGTGGATGGAATGAGACATGATGACCCAGATGTGCTCAATTGGATTCAGGTCTGGGGAATGGGCCGGCCAGTCCATAGCATCAATGTCTTCATCATGCAGGAACTTCTGACACACTTCACCCACATGAGGACTAGCGTTGTCATGCATCAGAAAGAACCTAGGGCCCACTGCACCTGCATGTAGTCTCACAATGGGTCTGATGATCTCATGTCGGTACCTAATAGCAGTCAGGTTACTTCTAGCTAGCCAAATACTGTATAATACAAAAATAGTGAATAGTTAATGAAGAATTTCATAAATAAGGGAATCAGCAACACCTAAGTAGCCACGCACAAAGGAGGTTAGAAGGAAAAGTGGCAACATAGTACTTAATCACATATACCAACAAAATTGGCCTTGAAAAATACAAAAAATGATATTCAAAAGATATTACCCACCAGAGCGGGAAAAATGTGCAGGAAATAAGAACACAAGTATCTCTCAATGGTCCTTTAAAGTGCAACAGTGCATAATTAAGTGATCCAAATGGACCTACAAAATAGACCACGGACAAAGAAAATTATAGCCTGATGTCAAATGTGACTGCTACCAGTATTTTCCCATAATAATGTGATCATAAATCCAGACCTACAGATTAAACCACGGGCAAGGAGTGCTTATCAGGTGTAAGCGCTGCTATTGGTACTTACTAAGCCAAGAGAAAAGTATATGTGACATAGAAAATAGTAAAATAAGGCCAAAGGCCAACCAACCTTATTGTAACGTGGGCTGTGGGACCCATTTTTTCTTGGGTTTATGTGATGTTATAATGGCTGAGCTTCAATATTCTTAGCCCCCTTTTTTGGTATTAATACTTCATGCTAGCACCTAGAGGGCTCTGTGGCCCTCTAAAGAAGTGCCTCCCCAAACCATTACTGGCCCACTGCCAAACCGGTCATGCTGGAGGATTTTGCAGGCAACCAAATGTTCTCCACTGTGTCTCTAGACTCTGTCATCTGTCACATGTGCTCAGTGTGTAACTGCTCTAATTCGTGGAGAGTAGAAGTCGCCAATGTCAAATCTGCTAACGTTGGTGTTCTCTGGCAAATGCCAATTACCCTGCATGGTGTTAGGCTGTAAGCTCAACACCCACTTGTGGATTTGGGCCCTCATACCACCCTCATAGAGTCTGGGTCTGACAGTTTGAGCAGACATATGGATGCTAGTGGCCTGCTTGAGGCTATTTTGCAGGGCTGTGGAACTGCTCCACTTGTTCCTCCTTGCACAAAAGAGGAGGTAGCAGTCCTGCTGCTGGGTTGTTGTTCTCCTTTGGCCCCTCCACTTCTCCTGGTGTAGTGGCCAGTCTCCTGGTATCTGCCCCATGCTCTGGACACTGTTCTTACAGATACAGCTACCCTTCTTGCCACTGCTTGATGTGCCATCCTGGATGAGCTGCATTATCTCAGCAACACTGTCTCATGGTTCTGTACAGTACCTCTAGGGGCGAGAGCAATGACAAAATGCAAAAGTGACCAAAGCAACAGCCAAAAAGGATGAAAATAGAGAAATGGTATGTGGTCACCCCTTGTAGAACCACTCCTTTATAGGGTTTGTCATGCTAATTTCTATTTATTATCTGTTTCATTTGCTCAACAGCAGGAGAAATTGATTCACAATAAGTGTTGCTTCATAACTCAACAGGTTAATTTCACAGAAGTGTGATTGACTTGGAGTTACATTGTATTGTGTATTCCCTTTAGTTTTTTTTGAGAAGTGTATTTGTGTGTATATTTTTTTCCTTTTAGTTACTGGTTTAATAATGGAGCTCACAGCTGTCCTTTTTACCTTTGCTGATTACAAAAAATTGGAGAACCCAATATCATATTTTTATTTACTGATTTATTTAATCATAAAAAGCTGCCCAATAATCATCACAGGGTGCAACTTTATAATATGACAGGGGGCTGTGCAATTATATGTCTATACGTCTGTCTATATGTCTGGCTGTTTATATATGTCTGTCTGTCTATACTGTATATGTTTATCTGTCTGTCGATCTATATCTATCTCTATCTCTATAGATCCGACATAAAAAACAGACTCTCCACTGATTACTGTTAAAATAGTTTATTGGTCCATCAGTTCAAAGGGATATACATATTAAATCAATTTAAAAAGAAAAAATAGGGGAACGCGTAAAATATAGTGATAGGCAAACCTGTGGTTGTTTGGGTCCAAGGGGTTCAGCCAATCATCTAAAAAAAGTTCATTTCGGGTAAAAGAACCCAGACACAATTCAGATGAATGAGGGGCCCGAACATACTTTGCTTGCCACAATGTAATCTGCATGACAGTGCAGCAAACATAGGCTCTGACCAGCGGTAAGATCATTGCTGCAGGTTAGAGTACTGTGGTTCCCATGCTGTCAGACTACAGCATGAGAAAGCAGCTGTTACTGGCGGTAAAAAGGTTACAGGCAGTCACAGGCATTGGCTGATGAGAGAGTACTACTCTTATGGGCCTACACAGCTATCGCTGATAACACCTAGAGCAGGTGCCTCTGATGGGAGTATTCATTTGGCGGCCCTGTGCTATAAATAAATAAATACTTTTTTTTTATTACGTGGCATCTCAGGCAAAACTGACAGCTTTAACGTGGCTGGTTATCAAAAATATAGGGATCCTACACTTTTTTTTTAAACTATTTAAATAATTTTAAGGAATAGCATGGGGTCCCTCCATTTTTGACAGGCAACCAAGCTAAAGCAAACAGCTGGGGGCTGATATTCTCAGACTGGTACATGGCCATGATTATTGACCCCTCCAGCCTAAAAATACCAGCCCCACCCCAGAAGAGGATCATCTGTTAGCTACCTACTTGCCCTGGTGCGCTGGCAACTGTGGTAATAGTTGTGGCTGCTGACATCAAGCCCGCAAGCTAGTAATGGAGAGGCGTTTATAGAGCGCCCACATTACTAACCTCATAGATAGACTGTAAAAAAAACACAGCCAGAATAGAATCCTTTAATTTTAAATAATGACACAAGCTCCTTTATTTAACATAAAAATAAAAAAGCAAAGTTATACTCACCTTTACACCTAATCCATTGTAGTCCATGTCCCCGGGAAAAGAAGAAAAATAATAAAGAGCCATATCCCTCAACTGTCTGATGTGAAGATAATCCATACTGATCAGTGACTGCTCTCCCTGCCATCTGGCTTCTTACTTAGACAGGAACTCCTGCAGTGTGTAGCACTGAGCTGCTATGAGAAAGTTACCAAGAGTTCCTAGCAAAAAAAAAAAAATTGAGCTTGGTTTGAGTTGGTATACATGCAGCATATAAACGCATGTTCACATTGACCATAAAGCATACAAACCTACAAAAGACAAAATGAGAAAAACCCTGCTGTAATTAAATCAAAAGCAAAGTGCATTTAAGTAATACAGAGTTCTTAGTAATACTGTATTTGATCAAATATAGCATAAAAGCCATCCCAACATCAACAAGGTGACTCTGTGGTCGGTGCGGTCCTACACTGTCTAATATTAAAAACCTTATCATGTGTCAAAGATGACATCAGTGTGTGAATAAGGGCAGACAAAAGGACCGGGTCCCAACCAGTGGACACCAGTCAGGAGAAGCCTTTAAATACAATTTGCAGCTCAAGAGAGGGAGGCCACACCCCAGCTTGCACAGAATGCAAAAATACAAAGAAAAAAAAGAAAAACTGAGCTTGGTTTGAGTTTGTATACATGCAGCATATAAGCGCATGTTCTCCTTGGCCATAAAGCATACAAAAACCTACAAAAGACAAAATGAGAAAAACTCTGCTGTAATTAAACAAATAAAAAGTATAAAATATAAAGGTTCACAGCCAATTATTATCAGCTCAAAGCTGTCTTCATAGCCTTTAATGGTTATTAAAAGGGTGGACCCAAAATACAGTGGGGCAAAAAAGTATTTAGTCAGTCAGCAATAGTGCAAGTTCCACCACTTAAAAAGATGAGAGGCGTCTGTAATTTACATCATAGGTAGACCTCAACTATGGGAGACAAACTGAGAAAAAAAAATCCAGAAAATCACATTGTCTGTTTTTTTTCATTTTATTTGCATATTATGGTGGAAAATAAGTATTTGGTCAGAAACAAAATTTCATCTCAATACTTTGTGATATATCCTTTGTTGGCAATGACAGAGGTCAAACGTTTTCTGTAAGTCTTCACAATGTTGCCACACACTGTTGCTGGTATGTTGGCCCATTCCTCCATGCAGATCTCCTCAAGAGCAGTGATGTTTTTGGCTTTTCGCTTGGCAACACGGACTTTCAACTCCCTCCAAAGGTTTTCTATAGGGTTGAGATCTGGAGACTGGCTAGGCCACTCCAGGACCTTGAAATGCTTCTTACGAAGCCACTCCTTCTTTGCCCTGGCGGTGTGCTTTGGATCATTGTCATGTTGAAAGACCCAGCCACGTTTCATCTTCAATGCCCTTGCTGATGGAAGGAGGTTTGCACTCAAAATCTCACGATACATGGCCCCATTCATTCTTTCATGTACCCGGATCAGTCGTCCTGGCCCCTTTGCAGAGAAACAGCCCCAAAGCATGATGTTTCCACCACCATGCTTTACAGTAGGTATGGTGTTTGATGGATGCAACTCAGTATTCTTTTTCCTCCAAACACGACAAGTTGTGTTTCTACCAAACAGTTCCAGTTTGGTTTCATCAGACCATAGGACATTCTCCCAAAACTCCTCTGGATCATCCAAATGCTCTCTAGCAAACTTCAGATGGGCCCGGACATGTACAGGCTTAAGCAGTGGGACACGACTGGCACTGCAGGATCTGAGTCCATGGTGGCGTAGTGTGTTACTTATGGTAGGCCTTGTTACATTGGTCCCAGCTCTCTGCAGTTCATTCACTAGGTCCCCCCGCGTGGTTCTGGGATTTTTGCTCACCGTTCTTGTGATCATTCTGACCCCACGGGGTGGGATTTTGCGTGGAGCACCAGATCGAGGGAGATTATCAGTGGTCTTGTATGTCTTCCATTTTCTAATTATTGCTCCCACAGTTGATTTCTTCACTCCAAGCTGGTTGGCTATTGCAGATTCAGTCTTCCCAGCCTGGTGCAGGGCTACAATTTTGTTTCTGGTGTCCTTTGACAGCTCTTTGGTCTTCACCATAGTGGAGTTTGGAGTCAGACTGTTTGAGGGTGTGCACAGGTGTCTTTTTATACTGATAACAAGTTTAAACAGGTGCCATTACTACAGGTAATGAGTGGAGGAAAGAGGAGACTCTTAAAGAAGAAGTTACAGGTCTGTGAGAGCCAGAAATCTTGTTTGCTTGTTTCTGACCAAATACTTATTTTCCACCATAATATGCAAATAAAATGAAAAAAAAACAGACAATGTGATTTTCTGGATTTTTTTTTCTCAGTTTGTCTCCCATAGTTGAGGTCTACCTATGATGTAAATTACAGACGCCTCTCATCTTTTTAAGTGGTGGAACTTGCACTATTGCTGACTGACTAAATACTTTTTTGCCCCACTGTATATGCTGTGGAGTCCCCACTATGTTTAACAACCAGCAAAGGCCAAACAGATAGCATCGGGCTGATCTTAATCGTCTGGGAAGCGTTTATGAATATTGTCCGTCTCCCAGACTAATAACACTAGCCCTCACCTCCCCAGCAATCGCAGATCCGTTAAATGCGCCAATTCTGGTTCTTAGCCTCATCTGTTCCCAATTGCCCTGGTGTATATATCCGAATGCTGTGGTGAGTGGTGACATCAGTAATGTGACTGCTCAGCTCGGCTGCCGGAACACACTGACAGTAGAGTGACAAAGTGGCTGCAGTGATTAGCGATGGCATGATTAACATTGCGGCAGGTCACAGGCAGTGGTTCTTTTGACAACCCCTGTGTGATTGAGGTGTCACCGCTCAGCACAGCCTCTGGATGTAGCAGAGTCGGGGATCGACATGGGACCTCCTTAGTACGGATTTATGGTGGACCCCTTTGGAAAATTTTATTTTTTAATGGCATTAAATGGGAAAGTTCTATTTAAAGTTAAAGGACTTTTCTGTGTGTGTGTTTATTACTTTTTACTGCATGGTTAGTAATGGGCATGTCTGACATATGCATCTCCATTACTAACCCCTGGGCTTGATATCAGCAGACATAACACAGCTGACATCAACTCCACAACCATCACCCCGCTTGTCAACACAAGCAGGGAAGATCCGAGGCAAAGCACCAGAATCTAATGGATGCATCATTTCTGGGGCAGCTGAGGGCTGGTGTTATTAGTCTGAGAGGGAGCCAATATCCTTGGTTCCTTCCCAGGTTATTAAGATCTACCCACAGCTGTCTGTTTAGCCTTTGCTGGTTATTAAGACCACTTGTAATTTCTATTGGGTCCCACCATTTTAATAACTAGCAAAGGCTACGCAGACAGCTGTAAGATGAAATTAATAGGCTGGGAATCTTTATGGATGTTGGCCCCTTGGCAGTGTGAGGTGGCCAGGGTAGTAGTCATGGCAAGGGGCTGTTCCGTTTCTGCACCCTGGCACCCCGCAAAGAAAGCATAATGTCCCATCTGTTGTGTGTGATGTGTACGAAATAGAACACTCACATTAGGCTCGGGGGTTCTTTCTTGTTCTGTATTTCCAGTTCCAAATTCAGGACTCACACAAACAATTCTAGACTCGATATTCAAGCTCAACAGTTCAACTTTACTTGAAAACAGGGGTTTTAGTACAGATGTAGCACTTTTCACCTTCACTTGCATTTCCTGAGCTTGCCCTGTATTTTCTGACAAGTCTTGTCCAGTAGACTCTCCTTTCACTCTTGCAGCTCTCTTGCCCCTAGGTCCAATATCTTCTGTCATTCTCCCGTCAAGCTTCTCTTGGAAAGGTAAAAGGCATCCACAATTTAACCTAGTCCCAGTGGTAGGTCCCGACTCAGAATGATTACTACGTTGTATTGTGACCGCCCACGCGCTGCCCATCTCAGGGTCTTGCACCACCTCACCAGTCTTTACCCCCCTGACTAATCTGTCTTCATCTCCAGGTGCTATCTCACTCGTTCAGGAAGTCTCACACTATATCTCACTGCTCTGAACTGTACACATCTCTAGCTCCTCCCAACCTGGAAAACCCCTTATTCTAACTATGCATAAACTTGCACTCTTATTTCCTATCTCTATTTTGCCCCTCTAAACTATACTCAATACTACGTTATTCTGCAACTACCCTCTTACCTTGTCCCTATTCTTGTAACAATATTGAAACATATGACATTAGATGTAAAACCCTTTTCCCTCATTTACATTACTTCAATTTAACCATACACACATAGACAATAGGGGGATAATATGCAAATGACAGCTTCTTTAATCATCTTACACCAGAATAAAACACCAGCCCCCCTGTCTGCTTTCCCTCAGCTGGTTAATAAAAATAAGGAGGAACCCACACCATTTTATTTATTTATTCAAATAATACAGGCACAGAAAACTATGCAAGCAAAGCAGTGATCATACTCTATGTCATACGAACATATTTCTTTCTATCTGTCCATGTTCCTCATAGAATAAAAAGACCTAAAGTTCTACCATATCAGGAGAAATTTTGCTATAAAACATTTCTTTTAATGAATTTACTTTAAGTATATATGGAGCATCATTGATTATTGTCCAGAATGTAAGCAAGTATTGTAATGAGCCCCTCAGAGAACAAGACAATGTGCTTTCCTCATTTATATTTTCATGTCCTTGAATTACATCAGTAGACAAAAGATCAGAAATGTGAACCGATGAGGTAAAGTCTAAAAGAATCTTGGGACCAATGTTGGCATTACAACATCTTTAATTGATGCCTGGAATGAAACAATACTAAAGGCAAATAAATACTGGCTACTTAGCCTGGAGTGCATTGATTTTTTATGAGTCCACAAATAAATGATACACCTTTCTGCCCTGAGAATTCTGTCCAGATTGTACAATGTTTAAGAGGAAACACACTTCGAAAGTGGTTTTCTAATATCTTGAGGTAAGAACCTAAGATATAATACAGAAAATGATCACTATCTAATCAGTTACAAGCTTAATATAGTGGGGGTGTGGGTGCGGCAGTGTGACATATCATGTTGATTCTGGCGATGCGGAAGGAGCGATGCCATCGGTCGGGGAAATGTAGACTTCAGCTGTTGCATTTAGAGTTAATTTCCTGGTCTCATTGATGAACCTATTTAATACCTCCTTCTCCTGTGTCACATCAAGCCCCTTATGAAGAAAATTCAATGCATTTGGGATATTCTTTTTCTACAGCTCTGGTAAAACTTACTAATCTGATATTCAATGTTATGGCTGTTTTTATTTTCCCATTGTTTTTTCACTAGAAAATTTAGCTTATTATGATATTCAGTGCTAAATACTCAAGTATATTATATGTGCCATTTGCAGTTGTTTTAAGGTGGTTTCACTTACAGTGAGTACGGAAAGTATTCAGACCACGTTAAATTGTTCACTCTTTGTTTCATTGCAGCCATTTGGTAAATTCAAAAAAGTTCATTTTTTTTCTCATTAATGTACACTCTGCACCCCATCTTGACTGAAAAAAACAGAAATGCAGACATTTTTGCAAATTTATTAATATAGAAAAACTGAAATATCGCTTGGTCATAAGTATTCAGACCTTTTGGTCAGACACTAATATTTAAGTCACATGCTGTCCATTTCCTTGTGATCCACCTTGAGATTTTTCTACTCCTTCAATGGAGTCCAGCTGCATTTAACTAAACTGATAGGATTTGATTTGTAAAGGCACACACCTGTCTATATAAGACCTCACAGCTCACAGTGCATGTCAGACCAAATGAGAATCATGAGGTCAAAGGAACTGGCCAAGAAGCTCAGAGACAGAATTGTGGCAAGGCACAGATCTGGCCAAGGTTACAAAATAATTTCAGCAATACTCAAGGTTCCTAAGAGCACAGTGGCTTTCATAATCCTTAAATGGAAGTTTGGGACTACCAGAAGTCTTCCTAGACCTGGCCATCCAGGCAAACTGAACAATCATGGGAGAAGAGCCTTGGTGAGAGAGGTAAAGAAGAACCCCAAGATCACTGTGGCTGAGCTCCACAGATGCAGTAGGGAGATGGGAGAAAGTTCCACAAAGTCAACTATCACTGCTGCCTTCCACCAGTTGGGCCTGCCCAATACAATCCCTAATAAGGAGTATTTTATAATGTTTTTTATTTTTGTAAATCATGATGGTGTAAGGTTAAGCAGGAGCGCAGGATGCAGTGATGATCAGGAGGCAGACCAAGAGTTAGCTGATGTTTAATACAGGGAATACTCCACACAGGGAGAGAATAGGGAGGTATCGGGGGTTAAGGTTCAAGTCGAGAATAAGTGTTCAAATAACAGGTAAACTTATCAGTCTGATGTTTCCTGAGGATGGAGGCTTGGAGATCCCACGGTGGCGTCGAAAGAGACACGTGAAGTCTTTGGCATGGTCCTGGAGGTATGTGAGGCACTGTCTCCTGACAGCTGCGATGTATTCTGGCTCTCCTAGGTGTAGCCTTGCGACACCGGGTTAAAGTGTCCGTGGACAAGGTGTCTGTGGTGCTGGTGTAAAAGGAAGGAGGTCAGCGGTGGGGACCGGGAATATCCTGGCAGTGTCTGAGTGTTTACTCCGGTCAGGCCTACAGCATGCACCGTGGACAGTCAGCGGTACGGTACTGGACATCTCCCCAGTATTGGAGGTGAGAGGGTCCACCGTCACACGCTGCTCTCAGTCTGGCAGCGCGAGTGTCGTCCATCGGAAAAGCGGCCTGGTCTCCTGGCATCGCGCTGCGGAGAGTGAGTCAAACTTCTCCTGCTGCGCATGCTATCTTCCCGCCAAAGACCCTGTTCGGCGTGCTCCATCCCTTTTATCTCTGACCCGCCCTCTGTAGTCAAGTTCAAAGGTCTGTCCAGGTCAGGAAGTGCTCCCCCCACCATCAATGGTGACAGCCCCAATAGTTTCGGGCCCTGATACGAGAGAGGTACCACTAGCCTGGTCTATCTCCCTACAATGTGATTAGATGTGATTTTTGCACAATTGTCATGTTGATATTTTTGAAAAAACTCTGTGGCCTCCTTATCCTCATTTCACTGTAATGCATGAATACATTTGAATTAAAACAGATTTTTAAAAATATCAACACCAATAGAAAAGGTAAGATGAACATTTATGAAAAATAAACTAAAACAGTACATCTTTAGTGCTTTCCTTTTCTTCACAACTCCATTATATAGCCTCCAAATCACAAAAAAAGTGACAGATAACTTTAGTATTTTTTGAAAATTTTTAGGTTTGTACTATAGCTGTTCATTCTACTGGTAATATGGAATAGGTACAATATGATATTCCAGTAATGTATTAAATAGTTGGCTTATTATAGTGTTATATTATAAATAAAAAGTGTACTGTACTTCTAATGTTCCATAAGACATTTCAGCACCATGGACAGTGGAATTCATGGTCAGTTCTTGGCAACCATTAGCAAAGTTGCTCTGCAAATGTGCACAGAAATTTTCATGTATGCTTCTAATAAAATACGCTAGTTTGGACAGCTGGAAACTATTCATATTTATTCTTTCTAAAACTTATAATCAAAGATATTTTTCTTGAGCTTGAATGCAAACTCTATTCTTTTAAGAAAACATGCAGAGGATGCCAAGGATAAGTCATAGAGGAGTGGGTCGATTATAGGCTCCCTTGCGTTTGTCAAAATTAATATAGGGTATACAGTCATCATAAATCATGTGTTATTTAAAAAAGCACTCTAACAGCTTTTTTTGCCTATAGTGTGCAGTATAGACTATTATAAAAAATGGTTTTAGTATTGAAGAGCTTATAGTTGCTTTATCTTTCACTTGTATGCAGTCCACAAGACTGTTTTAGAGTGTTGGCATATTTCACACTGCACTGTTATTCTGTGTCATTTAAGAATTAACATTGCCAATCATCACTTCCTTTGCCAAAGCTTTTTCCTTTTTGATTTTGTGTTTTTGTTTTTTGCTCCCCTTCTTCCAAGAGCAATAATTTTTTTATTTTTCAATATGGCGATGTGAGGGCTTGTTTTTAGTGGGAGTCCTAGTTTTGAACGACACCATTGGTTTTAACATATCGTGTACTAGAAAATGGGAAAATATTCCAAGTTTAAAAAAAGTGCATTTCCACAATTGTTTTTTTTTTGGCTTTTTTACTATATTCACTAAATGCTAAAACTGACCTGCCATTATGATTATCCAGGTCATTACGTGTTCATAGACACCAAACATGTCTAGGTGCTTTATTATCTAAGTTGTGAGAAAAAATTCCAAACTTTGTTTAAAAAAAAAATTACGCCATTTTCCGATACCCGTAGCATCTCCATTTTCATGATCTCGGGTTGGGTGAGGGCTTATTTTTTGCATGCTGAGCTGATGTTTTTAATGATACCATTTGGGTGCAGATATGATCTTTTGATCACCCTTTATTGCATGCTAATGCAATGTCGCGGAAGCCAAAAAAATGTAATTCTGGCGTTTTAACTTTTTTTCTCGTTACACCGTTTAACCATCAGGTTAATTTTCTTATATTGATAGATTAGTCAATTCTGAACGCAGCGATGCCAAATATGTGTATGTTTGATTTTTTTTATTGTTTTATTTTGAATGGGATGAAAAGAGGGGTGATTTGAACTTTTATAGTTTTTATATTTTTTTATATTTTTTAAAACTTTTTTTTACTGTTGGTATGCTTCAATGTAGCAGAATTGCTGACTTGCTATGAGCGCCGATCATCAGGTGGCGCTATAACCTAGTGAGGTCTCCTTCACCCACTGCCACAGTTACATGGTGGATACACTCTGCTGCATAAGCCTGCTTCTATCCTGCTTTTGACAGTCCCAATAGGTCAACCACTCACCTGTTTTAGTCACTTGTGATCCTATCTTTTTCTGCCCTTCAGGTTCTCATTGGTATCTCACTTTCAGGTGAATGGTGTTGTTCTACAATGATGCCTCATATAGCAATGGTTTCTCCATTCCTCCTCCCCACATATAAGTGGGGTCTCTAGGTTATTGTCTCCGTGTCATTTCTTGTCTGCCTCCATGAACTAGGTCCTAATTTGAACTCTTTCTCCCTTTTCTAGCCACTCTCGCCATCTGACAAATACCTCCCAGACTTCCTTTACTCAGCACATTTTCCCGCCATGCCAATATCACATGCATCCCGAGTGATGGTGAGTTAACCTCTTAGAAATACAAAGTAATGATGCAGCACTCAATCAATTGTATATTAATCATCGTGATATAAACCTTCTACAGTGCAACTTGCCTCACAAAAACACCAAAAAACACAATGGAACAAGTGAGATTAGGTAAGAGTCCAGCCCTTTCATTACAAGTACAAGACAGTAAACATGTCATAATGGATGAGAAATAGGTTTGACCATAAACAACAATCATTTTTCCCCATCTTAATGGAGACACAAGCTGTCTTGCGCTATAACAGATGTCTTCTGCATGCTACAACTTGGAGTGTCATTTATTGGTTGTCTACCATGTTCTTTCTTCTTCATATCTCATATAAATCCCCCAGTACAAGTTTCAGTTCCCATTTTGTGTCTTTTTAGAAGCACTTGTTTTGCCCTTGTGTAAGTGATAGATCAATGATGTAAAACTTCTGTCTTCTAAATTACATTGCTGAGTCTTATCCTTAGCAACTGTCCCATTCCGCTTCCTCTGAGGGAAGTTTGTCATCGGGTTTAACTTGGGACAGAAAACTCAGCATGTTTTATTGCTGAGCTTAAAAACATAACCTCAGAGTTTATCAGTACCTAGAGTGCAAAAATGGAACAGTAGCATTATTTGCAGTCATTCAGGTTAAAGTCTATCTACATAATAGACTGATGGATTAATTTTGGCAGAAGGTAAGCCATTACTTGCTAGTTCAGTGTTCCCCAACTCCGAGCCACCAACGGTTCATGTTTTCAGGATTTCCTTAGTATGGACCAGGTGATAATTGCAGTACCTGCACAGGCAATAATTCCATCACCTGGGCATTACTAATGAAATCCTGAAAACATGACCTGTTGGTGGCTCTTGAGGACTGGAGTTGGGGAACACTGTGCTAGTTGCTCTCAACTCGGGAGCATGGGTCCCCTCTAAGCATGGGATCCCTAAATGACATATATATGGTCTAATAATGTTAAGAAAAATGGGTTGTTGAGATAATATTAAATAACCCCTTAGTGTGAATGAATACAGCCCAAGTTTTTCAGGTACCATACATATACTGTTTTCTCTTTTACCATGTTATTTGATATTATAGAGCACGTGAAATAGAAAAAAATCTCAGTTTAATATACCCAGAAATTAGGAATTATGCCCTTTATCCAATTCTAGCAATTACTTGTTACAACAGCGATCACCACATAATAACATAACCTTCTTAACAGATACACTGTATTAGAACTGGAGATAAAAAAAAGAAAGAATGAAGCTGGAGAATGTAGCTTTTTGGCAATGACTATGAAGATACCGGGCTTAACTACGCATTGTTTTAATTAGCCGGCGATAATAACTGCTGCCTTTTAACTTCAGTTATTAAAAAGCAGTTGGATTTTTATTAAAATTACCCATTGATATCCTCCATCCTTCCCCACAGATAAAACTGCGTTTCCAACTAGATGAAATTCAAAATTAATGAACAGAGCAATCCAAGTTTGTATTTAAGAGGTTCTTAAAAATACATCATAAACAGCACATTGAATTCAATTAACTAGAAGCAAAAATATTATGCTCCAGGGAGAAAATGTTGGATTTCATTCAAGGATAAATCAGCATGGCTTTAATTAGTCCAGGAGTGAAAAAAAAAAAAAGAACGTCAGCTTTGTGTCTTAAAAATGAAGGGAAAAAGAAAGAAGGAAACACTGTGGTTATTAGGTTAATGACAACAATTGACTGAAAATTGGGATTTTGAAACTTGTTGAGATTTACTCATGATTGTTACATAATCGCTTTAGATTATTAAAGCTAAATTTAAAGGGCCTAGCTTTAGCTTCAGGGAAAATGTTCTGTCGGTGGGGCAGTCAGCAATGTGGATTCTTGCTGAGCTGTGGATTAAGAAAAAAAATTTGAATCTTAAGAAATAAACAGATGAAGCTGCATTCATTGCATCACATTAGGTCTCGTTCAGATAGACGTATTGTACCCATATTTACCTGCAATACAAAAGTCACACGGCCTGCAGTTCTACTACACCAGGCATGTGGTGGTCCGCATCCTGAATACAGATAAGTGAGACATATGATCTAGGTTCTTGTTACTGAGAAAGTTAGTTGTTATTCCGATAAGGCTACGTTCCCACGATGACTATTTAGTGAGTTTTTAATGTTGCAGACTTTCTGTACCTATTAAGTAAATCAAGTTATTTGCGTTTTTTTCATTGAGTGTGGTTTTTTACATGTATTTTTTTATCACGTCTTTGTTACTGCACTTTTAGTCTCTTTAAGTATGTCATGTTTTAAATAAAGTTGCTTTGTCTTCGATATTTTGTAGCATTTGGCTTTGACAAAATTTTATTGCTACAGACGTGTGGATTACATGCATTTGTAGTGTATTCCCGCAATGGAAATGCTTTAAAACTTTTTTCAGTTTCAAGTCTATGGGATAAATCTGCACAATCTCTGTGTACCCACCAGAGAAATTGAAATGTTGCTGATTTAAAAAACACACCAGGAGGTCAGTGTAAAAAAATGTATTGTGGGCATGAGATTTCTATCAATCCCATCCACTTTGATGAAATGGTAAAATGATCTGTATTTTTGCTCAGCGTAATTATGCAGCATCAAAACCTCACCAAATACTCATTGTGGAAACGTAAAGGCGTTGTCCTTTACTCGAACAACCCCTTCTCAATTGCTATGACTGGGTCTTCTGAGGATTTCATGGCATTGTAGAAATGTCACTCAATCTCCAGTAGAGCCAATGCCGACATCATTGGAACCGGCGCTGGAATTGGAGGTGAGTATAGGTGTTATTATTTTACAAGGGGGAAAAATGGATTGAGAAGGGGTTGTCAGAGTAGTGTACAACCCCTTTCACCTACCAAGGCCATTTGTACTGCTTGCCCAAGCAGTTTGCTTCTTTACATATTCCAGAAAAATAGAGATGATCATCCCGATGGAATGCAAACTGATATGAAAATTAATTAATATGAAAATCCAGAAAACTCTCTTCTACTGCAATTTTTGTTTACATTTTATGCTCAAGTTTTTACAACTTGCCCTATTATGGCAACCATAGAAATCTTCAGGGCCTTAAAATATCTCTCTAAGTTGCACATGTTCTACTCAATGATGTTTTTTAAAAATGTTCTTCCCTAGAAAATATGCTTCCAAGGGAATTATCTATATAATATAGTAAAATAAGAAGACACAATACAGCAGAGGACAGAGTAGCATGTGCTATGCACTTGGTGCCTGCTAATGGTAGGAAAAGAAACACAGAAACGACTATGTAAACAGTGCTCATGCTTTTGTCTTTGGGTTTTAAAAATGTAAACAGATAAAAAAAATGATTGACAAGTGAAAGAAAATTGCATTGGTCCATTAAACTTGGTTCAGCTATGCAAGAATACAAAAAAAATTGGTGTAAATTCACTCTAATTGACAAATATGGACACCTTTACTCAAAATGAAAACATATGATAAAATCAAGTTAAAAGCAGAAAAATAAAACATTTTAACACAGTCACATAGGAGTAGATTTGCCATATTGATTGTGGAGTCACCGGGGTCAGTGGGTGCTGTTGTCCGCTGGCTTGGCTGTCTTTAACTCCTTTGCGTCCCAAGGTGGTTTTCACGTTATTGACAAAACCAATTTTTACAATTCTGACCAGTGTGACTTGAGTTGGTACACATGCAGAACACAACCGGATGTTCACATTGGCCACAAAAGATATAAAAGCTTCAAGAAAAAAAGTAAGCAAAAACTCTGCTGTAACTAAGTAAATAAAAAGCAAAAAGTGCATTTAAATAAAAGAGTTTTTAGTAATACTTTTTTTATCAAAAAAAATAGCATAAAAGTCATCCCACAATGACAAGGTAACTATCACGGAGTAACTGACCAGTGTGACACGACCCAACAGATGGTCGGTCACCAAACAGCACAACACACCAAGGAACACCAGGGAAACTGTCACGCCGTTCTGTTTGTATTTGGTTGTCGGCGTGACAATGCATGTTTTTTGCTTTAACCCCTTACTCCTTTCCCCCTAATTGAGCTGGGATACTGCTGGCTTTTACCTGTATGGAGCCTGCTCAGTTCCCTGCTCTGCTGCGTAGCTGCACATGTGTTGTTAGGTCTTTGCTCTGCTGCTTGACCATCCGCATGTGCGGTCCCTGGTTGCCGCTGTGGAAGCTGTCCGCGGGTTGAGAGGTCATTTGCAGCTGGTGCATGACTTTCCACCTGTGTCCAGGCTTGCAGACGATGCCAGGTGCTCTAAGCTGCAGTTCCTGCACTGATTGTGCTGCAAAGGTTTCTGTGTGTGCTTAGGGCGTGCACGGCCACACCTCCCCTGCTTTTATCAGGGTTAGTGTGTGTACTTGAAATGCTGTCCCCAGCCAATTGCTGAGGGGCAGCTCCTTTATAAACTTACCCTGCCCTATGGGCGAGGCCAGAGCTACTCACAACTCACAAAGCTCCTGGATTTTGCCAAGTGTGTCTCGTGTCTGTGTCTCTGGACCTCGTCTGTCTCGGTTATGGTACCAAAGTCCCTGCCTTGATTCCTGCTTTGTCCTGTACCCTTGCCCTGCCCCGGAGGCAGTATATCCGGGCCTGAATCCTTGATCCTGTACCTGTCCTGTACCTGACTCTGTCTAAATTCGCCCTGGCCTGGAGCTGGTGTATCCAGGCTTGAATCCTTGATCCTGTACCTATCCTGTACCTGACCATGTCTGAACTGTCTGCTGTGTTATGTTCCTGGAATCCCTCTGTGTTTGGAGCCCTGCACCCAGTGACTCTGAGACTCTTGTAACCGGTGTTCCTGCTGAGCATCTACTATGCTGTCCTATGCCTACCATGCGGTGCTAGCTCCATGCAGGCCCTTCCTAGGTCCAATTCCCAGAGCCTGTCGACCGCAGTCTAGAACCTGATGACCGCTGCCTGGAGCCTGGAGCTGGATGACTGCAGCGGTGCCTGTAGGTCGTGTTGGATGTCCGGATCCAAACAACTCCCATCTGATGTCTGCCAGTGACTCTGATGTCCTGTGGGTGACCCTGATGTCCTGATGACCTCGTGTACCCTGATGTCCTGTTGACCTCATGTGTCCTGATGTCCTGATGACCTTGTGTGTCCTGATGACCTCATGTGTCCTGATGTCCTGATAACCTCGTGTGTCCTGATGTCCTGATGACTTCGTGTGTCCTGATGTCCTGATGACTTCGTGTGTCCTGATGACCTCATGTGTCCTGATGACCTCGTGTGTCCTGAAGACCTTGTGTGTCCTGATGACCTCTTGTGTCCTGATGTCCTCGTATACCCTGATGTCCTGATGACCTCGTGTGTCCTGATGTCCTGCCTGTGTCCCGATGTCCCGCTTATGAGTGCCTTGGTGATCCGATGGTGCCTTGGGGTCCACTGGGTGGTACCCTTCTGGGAGGTGTGGAATCGGGAGCCTGGTTTAGCCCTGTTTTGTCTATGTACTGTGACTTTACTTTAAGTAAACTTTACTTTATTTATACCTGAAGTTGTGCAGTGTTATCTAGTCCTACATGTCTTCTTTGTCCACATGCTCAGCTGCCACAGAATCCCAGTCTATGCCCTTCACTAGTTCTGGTAGGCCCGGGTCCCCCTCTGTGGTATAGAGGGTCCATATTGTGTCCTGGGGGGATGCCCACCCCTCGCCATCGGCGTGGAGGCGCCTGCTGGGCTGCGTCTGCAGCTGCAGTCATGATAGAAATTATAACAACAGTGGTCCCTGTCAATAGGGAACTGGGGAATGGACACCTCCTGCACTCTCCTAAGGATGTGCCCTGATCTCACTATCGTCCCTATACGGGTTCTTTCACCCCATCGCCGAACAGAATACCTAATCCTTCACTTGCTCTGCTCTTATCCCTAAGTAGGAAACTGGCAGGTGAGAGCACTGGTCCCACTGCTGCACTAATACAACAAAAGGAATGGAAAGACAGACACCAAAAGGGGCAATGTAACAAAAAATGCAACACTTAGCTTTCTGCTGCAAAGCACCGCACTGCAAGCTAAAGACACCAGATCAAAGTATTCAGCTGAAGCACCACTGCACCCAGACAGTTCCCTCCTCCAGTTAGGTCACTATAGAATCCTCTGACAGTCAGCTGATGCATTAGATGACCTTTTGAAGGATGGTGGGAATGATCACCACCAAACATCTGCTGACCCAGCAGCAATGCAATTACACAATCTTGCCAGTGTGGAAAAACTGACATTTAATCCCTGCCAGCCTGAAAAGGAAAAAAGTTTTAATCTGAGAAGCCAGATCTGCCACAGATCCAAAAATGGATCGTGACAGTACCCCCCTTTCAATGAGTGGCCTCTAGACCCTCAACACCGGAACTCACCAGAAAACAACCTACGGTGAGGATACCTCGATCCACCATAGTTCACCTTGGCAGTCACCTGAACTTCAGGTTTAGGGCAAATGCGGACTGATGGAAATGACAACAACATAGGCTCCAGAGGCGCCAAAAATCTCCAGAGTGCTGACGTGGGGAATGAGTTGTGAACCTGCATTACTGGGGGTGACTCCAGCTTGAAAGTCCCCGGGGCGAGAATGGCCGACACCCGATACGGCCCGATCACCCTAGAACTCCAGGTCCCAGAAGGATACTTCCACGGGATGTTTTTGTTGGACACCCACACATACTCATCCACACATAGGTCCGGACCTGAATATTTATTGCCACACGTACATCGGCCATAAGATGGTGAACTCTTTGAGGAACCGACAACAGAGACATCCCCCTGTGTTGCCACACTCACACCCCTAAAATGCTCTCAGGGAACCACCACCCTCCCCTGACCCCTCCTCCTAAGAGGACTTTGACACTCAGGGTTAGCTTGTGGTGAGGGTTGAGAATGGTCCTATTCCATAGCAGCACCTCTGATGCCCCCCACTGGAGAAGAAGGGGATGGTTGTAAAAAGACAACACAGACAGTAGCCCCCGGGCAGCAGCCCTCACATGACTGATCCCAGCTGACTACTTCCATGGACCGCTAATCTATGACCGGGTTGTGTCACATGCAGAACACAAATGCATGTTCACATTGGCCACAAAACATATAAAACCTATAAGAGAAAAAGTGAGCAAAAACCCTGCTGTAAATATATAGCAAAAAGTGCATTTAAATAACAGAGTTTTTCGTAATCAGGGTTTTTAAGGGCCCCCACATCTGTCCCTATAATGTATGCTGCTGCAGTCTTCAGCACTATGTATAATGGAGTGCGGTAATTTTTTTTTTCATATTTTACGAATTGAATCACAATTTTTTGAATATGTAGAAATTTTCAGAAAATTTAGCTCGAAGTCAATCCTCAGCAGATTGATCCACTCATCTCTAATATTATCACTTTGATGTCACTGCGCACATTACCTTTAGCTGTGCTTTCTCCATATGCTCTGGAGTCATAAGAGGCAGAAGTTAACCATTAACATTATCCTTTATTGATCTTTGACATTATCACATCTAACAGGAGACCTACTAGTTGGTACCCCCGATTATTCCTATGATGACATCATCTAAAGAATGAATTTGGCCATCTGGATGCCACTTCTGCTACAGAACCTTAATTGGGACCTAGCCACCTTTAGGGCACCCCTGCTACTTGGTGCATTATCAATGCAGGTAATGTCACTTAAGTCATAAGGGTTAGCGTCTCTAGTGACATAACCCACATTTTATTTCCCCCAGGTGTGATGTCATGACCCATTCTGAGTACTAAGTATCCATGTGATTTCCTGTAAAACCCCTTTCACATGTGGAAATGTAAGGTACAGTAATGTATAGTTGGGCCACATGTATTAGAAATTAAGAGGTTCCTTAGAAAATATGTCACATCAACCGCAAAAAAATGTAAATATGTCTCAGAATACAATAACGATTGTGTTACAAACATTTAACATTTTAAATCAATATTAATATTGAAATGATTAATAATGAAAATAATATTTGGCAATGGCTCTGGCTTGAAGATTAGTCAGACAATTTGTTGTGTTAGGATAAAATCCTTCCTTCACCAACGATGAGTGGAAAGGGTTATAACCTTCAATTGTACAAATATAGTTCTATTAATCCTCAAGCCATCCTCGAGTCCATTGCAGATAATATTGCCTTCTGGTCAAAATGTCTCTTATCTCAGAAGCACAAAGTTAATCTCATAACAATTACGCTCTTGAAAACATGTAGACATCTATTTCAAAATCTACTATCTGGCTGCCTCAATACTATTTCTTAGGGATTCAACAAATTGGTTTGCCTTTTCTTTAGGGGTATTTCATTTTGCCAAATCAGCCTTAAACTACTGGAGCTTCAAGCCTCTTTCCATCATGGACTGATAGTCTTACCAGACTTGCATAGACTATATTTTGCTCAAAGATATAGTCCACCAATGGCATTTCCCTTAGAGATCATAGAAGCAAGATTACCAAATTCTACCACAAGAAATTACACAGAAGTAGAGAAACCCTAGGTTTTTGTGGCCAACTCACCTTTTACTGTTTTGCTAAGGAAAACATATCAGACATAAATACCTTCAAATAAATTTGCATGTGCTGATGTACTACTAGTAACAGATGAACAAATTTATTACAGTGGATTTGAATTTGCTTCGAATTTCACAAAAATTTGTATTCTTCCAAATAGAATATTTTTCAATTAGTTTTGCATAAATTCAGCAAATTGGCGGCCAACTGCAACCTCCATTTTCCTAAACTGCAGAGAACTGGTAAAAGGTTTAAAAAATATTCCTTCACAGTTCACATGTCCTGCAGTCACCCAGACCAGTCCTCTGCACTGCTTCTTTTCACCTTTCCAATCGCAAGCATCCTCTTCCGCATGCGTAACTCTGTGGCAGGGCTAGGCCTCTGATGATAATGCGGGCCATGCCGTCACAGTGCATGTCATGACGTCTAGATATTACATATCTTTTCTGTGGCCTGGTCACCACATTTGTGGATACAAAACAGCAGAAAGCACAGAGACATCAAATACCAAGTTGGTGCCCGAAGCTTTGCGTGGATTTAAGCAGGCCGAGGAGGATGTGCGTAGTGGATGAAGATGAAAAGAAGAGGAACCAGTGGACCAGAAAATTGGGCTGCAGGACAAGTGAGGGGTGGGTTGAGTATTAAGTTTCATTTATTTTTAAATTCAAGATTTACTGTGTCCTGTAGTCCCAAGAGATCCCAGAGCATAATAAGGAACATTGAATTCAATAACTCTGATAAAAATTGAATTTCCCTGTTAAATTTGCACGATTTGCTGAACTCAAATCTTGGCAGATGCAATCATCTGTATTACTGACTTTTTCACTTTAATGCCAAAGAGCTTATTATGGCTCTGTTTTGTATAAAGGTGAAATATGGATGCTATAGAAGTTCTTAAGACATCTACAACACCTCATAATACCACAGGCTTTATGTAGGGCATATGGAGATGGCTGGCTGTTATATAGTGCACAAACATGGTCAAACTGATCAGGTACTGTCCCACTTCAGTGCTAGAAATATATACAAATTGTACAACGGTATTATTTTTCTGTTTTTCCCTTGTCTAAAAACAGTTCAGTATCTAATGGCCTTTTATGGAAAGTATGTCAGTAACGTGTTGGCAGGAGGAACCTAAATCAGCTGGATGTTAAATATTGAAGTGTCACCCAGAAGATGTTTAGCAGTTAATGTGGCCCCTTAGCACAGGTTTGTTCGGGCCATGGTGGCATTCTTTTTGGCTCCTGTTCCTGTGCAGATCCCAGAACATGCGAGCTGGTGCAAGGTTTTTCAATTACCATCTGCTAAAGCAAACGAGTAGATGGTTTGTTCTTTAATCCATGTGTCGAAACCAGGAAGGTGCTACAGCGAGACATCTGGCACTCTGCCCAAACTATTTATAATTGATTTGCAAAGGGAGCAGTAGGAGGATGGATTCTGCATGCATAACATCTAAAATTATACAAAGAGCGAATACAGTACCGGCAGGAAGAAGCCAATGACACTGTCCACGAGCCACACTTTGTTATTGTATCTCTAATTAGCTAACTATTCTTGAGACCTGGCCAAAAGGACCGGATAGGTGTGAAAATTAGACATGAGAACAAATCTGCAGCCCAAATAACTAATATTACTCTTGTCCCATGCTGTTTTACAATCATTTTCTACTCAAGCACATTTTTCTCATCCTGTCTCCAGATAACTGCCATCTGAATATAGCGCAAAATCACCATTACAGCAGAAGCCGTCTTATCTGGGATATTTACATCTCTCCGTCCAGGGAAAGGGTTAATTCTCTGCGTGCCATGTCTCTGGAAGTATTTTATCATGGCCAATCCATTATTGCACATGACAACACAACCATATACAATACTGAGAAATCGAGAGAGGGAAATGCAGAATTTCTGCTTCCCTGTGAACCATTAATGCCATCCTCCCCCGATGCATCCCCTCCCCCCAACCTTATAAATTAAGCAGCCTGTGAGGAAAAAATAAAATAAATAAAACCCATAGAACAACCGCTTGCAACTTTTTTATGGATGTTTGGGAAGTTTAATCATTTTGCAAAATGCAATTCTTGGTCGTAAATTCTGCCACCACCGCGGATTTAGGAAGATGTAAAGGACTGGAGCGGGTTGATAGGTAAGTTTTAATCTGACAAGGCCAAAAAGCCTGCTAGATTTATACCTAGCTGGTTTCTTCCTAGTAATTACCATAGGACATACACTTACTCTATCTAAGCAGGGAAGAGACGGCTTGATACACAAAATAGAGGCAAAGTCATCTTTGTAATATTTGCTTTTCAGAACATTGGAAGCATTCTGAGTGCCCACAATTACACTTTGGGTAAAGTATTGGCTTACATATATATATACAGGGTGTAATATGTCAATCTAAAAGGAATGTAGAAGCATAAAGCATGGTGGGGGACATAACAAAAAAAAATCACATCTTGTTTTTATGACATTTAACCAGGTTATTTTAAGCTACTACTATGATAATGATCATTATATACAAGGGTTAAATTGGAGAAGGGGTGGCTGCTGATTTAATAAAGTGCACTAAAATGTCTAAATCTCTTTGATATTGCCCAGATACTAGACAACTAATTATGACACATTTAATCTTTCATTAGTAGAATGCGTCATCATTTCTGATTGTGGTACATGAAATAAAGAATATTTGAATTGGGAAAATTTTTCCTTTTTGAATGTAGTGTAAACTGGTCATATAACTACTTTCTTCATAATTGAAATATGGAAAAAGTATTCAGATCACACAATGAAAATAAGTCATACGGGAGACAAGGCTGCAAAGTATAATTTATTCCCATGTGTGCAGAGGACAGCCAGTCATTAAGTAGAAGCATATTTAATTTCTGCACTTGGTGCCGACTTCCAGACTGAAATAAACACAGTATGTTGTGCAAAAAAATTCAAAATGTGCTAGTGTCAATCACTGGCAGCTACAGATGTGGTGGAGATGGGTTTGCCTATGTAGTGCAGTGTTATCGGAAGTACAGCTGCTACTGACTAAAATGAAAAATTCCATGAAGTATTGAGTTTGAGCTAAATTTTCTGAAATTCAAACATTTTAAGATTTTATTCACATTTTTACAGAATAAAAAACTTGTCCAGAACAATTTTCTACACTGCTGAACCATCTTAGAGCAGGCTAATGTAATTTGCATTACCGCAGAGATCTCCCCATAACGTCATGCAGCTATGACATCTAGTAGATCATCATAATTTGTACAGCGGTGATCAATACCTGGGTCATCAAAGAACAGCTATTCCCAGTGGAGAACAGTTTGTATAGTAAAGTCACTGGGTAAGTCTCTCTTGTAGAGTGTAAGCTCTATAGTCAATGGGGTAATTTTTCTCTTTTTTGCGTGTACAGTGTAAGCTCTTATGGTCAGGGGTCCTCTCTCCTGTCGAGTATAAGCGCTGTAGAATAATATGGTCTGCGGGGGTTCTCTCTCTCTTGTATGTAGAGTGTAAGCTCTTATGGTTAGCTGTGTATTCTTTCTCTCCTGAAAAGTATAAGCTCTTATGGTCAATGTGGTCCTCTTTATCTCCTGTAGAATGTAAGATCTTATGGTCAGTACGGTCCTCTTTCTCATGTAGAGTATAAGTTCTTATGGTCAGTGGGGTGCTCTTTATCTCCTTGAAAATGTAAGCTCTTATGGTCAATGAGGTCCTCTCTCTCTTATAGAGTATGATTCATTATGGTTATTGGGGTCCTCTCTCTCTCTTGTAGAGTATAAGCTCTATAGAATATTAAAGTCACATGCTGTCCATTTCCTTGTGATCCTCCTTGAGATAGTTCTACTCCTTCATTGAAGTCCAGTTGTGTTTAATTAAACTGATAAGACTTGATTTGTAAAGGCACACACCTGTCTATATAAGACCTAACAGCTCACAGTGCATGTCAGGCCAAATGTTAATCATGAGGTCAAAGAAACTGGCCAAGGAGCTCAGAGACAGAATTGTGGCAAGGCACACATCTGACCAGGGTTACAAAAGAATTTCTGCAGTTCCCAAGGTTCCTAAGAGCACAGTGGCCTCCATAATCCTTAAATGGAAGAAGTTTGGGACCATCAGAAGTCTTCCTAGACCTGGCCGTCCAGCCAAACTTAGCAATTGTGGGAGAAAAGCCTTGGTGAGAGAGGTAAAGAAGAACCCCAAGATCACTGTGGCTGAGCTCCACAGATGCAATAGGGAGATGGGAGAAAGTTCCACAAAGTCAACTATCACTACATCCCTCCACCATTCGTGCCTTTATGGCCTCTCCTCAGTGCAAGACATGTGAAAGCCTGCATAGAGTTTGCTGAAAAACACATGAAGGACTCCCAGACTATGAAAAATAAGATTTTCTGGTCTGATGAGACGAAGATAGAACTTTTTGGTGATAATTCTAAGCGGTATGTGTGGAGAAAATCAGGCACTGCTCATCGCCTGCCCAATACAATCCTAACAGTGAAACATGGTGGTGGCAGCCTCATGCTATGGGGGTATTTATCAGCTGCAGGGATAGGACGGCTGGTTGCAATCGAAGCAAACATGAATGCGGCCAAGTACAGAGATATCCTGAATGAAAACCTCTCCCAGAGTGCTCTGGACCTCAAACTTGGCAGAAGGTTCACCTTCCAACAAGACGATGACCCTAAGCACACAGCTAAAATAACAAAGGAGTGGCTTTAGAACAACTCTGTGATCATTCTTGACTGGCCCGGCCAAAGCCCTGACCTAAACCCAATTGAGCATCTCTGGAGAGACCTGAAAATGGCTGACCACCAATGTTCACCATCCAACCTGACGGAACTGGAGAGGATCTGCAAGGAAGAATGGCAGAGGATCCCCAAATCCCGGTGTGAAAAATTGTTGCATCATTCCCAAGAAGACTCATGGCTGTATGAGCTCAAAAGGGTGCTTCTACTCAATACTGAACAAAGGGTCTGAATACTTATGACCATGTGATATTTCAGTTTTTCTTTTCTAATAAATTTGCAAAAATGTCTACATTTCTTTCTTTTTTTCAGTCAAGGGTGCAGAGTGTACATTAATGAGAAAAAAATGAACTTTTTTAAATTTATCAAATGGCTGCAATGAAACAAAGAGCGAAAAATTTAAAGGGGTCTGAATACTTTCTGTACCCACAGTAAGCTCTTATGGTCAGTGGGGTCCTCTCTCTCCTGTAGAATGTAAGATCTTATGCTCAGTGGGGTCCTCTCTCACCTGTATAGTGTAAAGAGGGTTTTACAGATAGCAATATCGCTAGCAATATCGCTAAAACGTCACTGGTTTTGTGACGTTATAGCGATATCGCTATGTGTGATACTTACCTCCGACCTGCTCCCCCGCTGTCCATCGCTGATCGCGCGAGAATGTCCGGCTTCATTTCTCGTCGGGCGCTTCCTGCTGGGACTTCCTGCTGTGACGACGAGCGACGCTGGACGCGGGCGGGAGGGCGCCAGGATCGCTGTGTGTGAAAGGTGAGTATCGTGCGCTGCGTCGCTGCTGCATCGCTGTGAGATCTTTCTGTATGAAAGCTCACTAGCGATCATTTAGCGATGCACCAGCGATCCTGACCGGGTCGGATCGCTGGTCGGATCGCTGGTGCATCGCTAAATGTAAAAGGGCCTTAAGCTCTTATAATCAGCAGAGTCCTCTCTCCTATTATTGATTGCGCTGAGAAAATTCTGGAGATGAAGTGTAAAAAGGGTTGTGATGGGTATTGGGTCAAGGTAAACTTTGCCCAAAACGAGTTCCCTGGTAGTTGGAGATTGTACTAAGAATTCCCAATGTGGGGTTTAAAGGTCCTATTTTTGCCCGTTAGAATGTTGGCAAGTATATGCCAACATTTCCAATTATCAGAAGCAAATGATAATCTGTTCACTTGTTATTTATCATATCGTTTATGCTGACATAGAAATCATTAGTTATAATTAGCCCATGTTCTCCTGTGAATTAGTTTCAGAAGGAAACTATATGGGTTTGGGGGAAGAAACAATCACCTTTCTTTATTGATAAGTTTATTGGTCACTTTTATTTATATCAAATTTATAGTGATTATTATAATGGCAAACCACAAGAAACATCCACATTTTGCTCTGCCGTCCTTACCACAACAATCCCCCTGCAGAATTCAGTGAGTTCAGAACAAATAACTGATGAGAATCTTTATCTTATCGCATTTCTATGTGTAGGTTAGATTCCTGATTTTGACTTACAAAATAAGCAAAATGCTTATCAAAATATGCATGTGTGAATTTAGACTAAAAGTGATATGAAGAAAAACGCAAGCTAAATTAAAAAAGTGATGAGATTAGGCCTTCATTGGGAAAAGAGATGCACCCCTTTCTGACTATAAATGACTTCATATATTTAAAGTGGAACCATTGTTTTATCTTTTATTTCAGAAATCAATACTACAAATGAAAGCAAGTAACTTTGTAATAAACCTTATTAGAGGAATCTGCTTCTTCCTCCGCCAGGACTGAGTGATCATTTTCAAAATTCTTAATTCCTGAGTAAAATCTGTGTTCAGCGAAGACAGATTATTACATTACTAGGGTATGAAATGGCAGTGGCTACTGATGAGAGTCTGTGCCCATAGGAGAGAGGAGAGGGAGGGAGAAGTTCTGCCTCTATCCTCCCACCTCCTTCTCTCTACATAGAATCTTTTCAGTAGCCACTGCCATCTCCTATCTCAGTAATGTTCTAATCTGTCTTCACTGAATACAGATTTTACCCAGGAATTGAGAATTTTGAAAATGATCAGTCAGTCCTGGTGTAGAAAGAAGCAGATTTCTCTGCTATATTACAAAGGTGCTTATTTTCATGTGTGCTATTGATTTTTAACATAAAAACTGAAGTGACGGTTACACATTAATTTATTGACAAAATCCCACCTCTTTCTGTTGTTTTTGATCAATTGCCAATCAAAAGGATCAAAAACTGTGCCTCTCTTGTCCAAAGGCATATTGTGATATTGCAGTTAATTACTCACTATAAAGGCCCCTTTACATTTAGCGATGCACCAGCGCTCCCGACCACGATACGACCCGGTCAGGATTGCTGGTGCCTCCCTAAATGGTCGCTAGTGAGCTGCAACACAGGCAGATTTCACCAGCGATGTAGCGATGCTCGACGGTCGTACTTACCTTTCAGACAAAGCGATGACCGCCGTCTTCTGCCCGCGTCCATGGCTCGCTCGTCGGCGCCAGCAGGAAGCCGACGGCAAAAAATGGACGTGGACGATCTTGCGCGATCAGCAATAGCCAGCGGGGGAGACGTTCGGAGGTAAGTATCACATGTAGCGATATCGCTGCTGCGTCACAAAATCCGTGACGCTTTAGCGATATAGCTATGTGTAAAGCCCCCTTAAGACTTGTCTGCAATATTAAAATTAGCTGTTCTCAATAGAGATGAACCGATTAATCTGCAGTGGATTGAGTTTGAGTCGAATGTCCAGAAATTTGCAGTTTCAGGCGAACTTGACTATGTTTAGGTTCAAATTTTGATTTGCAAAATAAACCTTCCCAATTACTATGTTCCTCACTGCAGACAATGGTCTAATGTCATTTTGCATTGCTGCATGGTCTTACCCTTAATGCCTTGCAGCCATGTCATCCTATGGATTATCATACCTTGTACAATAATGGTCAGTACCGGTGACATCACAGATCAGCAATTCCCAGTGGAGCACAGTTTGTAGTCATTTTTCATTTCTAGAGTTGTTGGGTAAGTCTCGCTCATCTACAAAGTGTAAGCAGGGTCCTCTCTATATCAAACCCATAAAGAGTGTTAGCTCTTACGGTCAACAGGGTCCTCTCTCTCCTGTAGAGTGTAAGCCCCTATGGTCAGTAGCATTCTCTCTCTATTTCTCTCTCCTCTCGCTCACGTGTATTTTCCGAGCAATTGCGAGTTTTCCTGTATTGACATTCATGCAAATGTATTCTCTGCAAATTACATTTTTGGAGAACATTTGGCAAATTCAGCAAATTTGAATTTCAAGAAATTCAGCCATCTCTAGTTATCACTGTTTGACATGAGCATATTAAAAGATCGTCTGATTTTCATCCACGAAAAACAGAATTTCTTTTCATCTGTATGCCATCTTTATGGCATCAGTTTTTATACACCAGCAGTGAATAAACTTTATAAGATCAAAAACAGTTCCCCTTGTTAATATCAATGTAAATGTAAAAATTTTTATAAAAAATTTTTTTATTGCGCAAGCATATACTTGAATGAACAAGTCTAATCAAAAATAAGCAAGAGACTAGTTGAAGCTGCGATTTTTTTAACGCGGACATTTGGTCCATGTAAAAATGAAAGAACAGCTCATTTGATTAAAATTGGTCCAAGTGTTGATAGATTTTTTCATGCATAGCACTCGGACCAGAAATATGTTACATGTGACTTTAGACTCAGACGAAAGGTAATATTGTATGGTTCATATTCAAATGATATTGCTCCAGATACATGGTTTGCTAAGTGCTTTAGAGCTCGAATTGCTCTTTGCGTTGGCTCTAACCACAGAGTTTACCAGAGAGGAACCTCCATTATCTCTATATGCTCTTTTAAGGTATACGAGAAAAGGCCGTCCAATTGTATTTTCTATATTGTTTGTATAATTTATTCTATTCATAGGATTTAATTAAGGAAATTCCTTTCCTACCTTCATGAACACATATTTGCAATATCTATGCTCAATTCCCATCTAAATACACTATTTGTATCTAACAATGTCACAGTCATCTAATTTTTCCCCAAAAAAGGTCTAATCCATTGACCAGGTGAATCCATAAAGACGAGTTTTAATTTAATGCTTTACCATTGTTAGCAACACAAAATTTCTTGCAACCGTTAAGACAAGAAAAGGAAATCAATAATTAAGGTCAAGAAGACCCTGGCCAGGAGGATAATTGCTGCATCTGGGTTCCTGTCTTGCAACAATGCCATCAGTATTATTTAGGTGCACTATATTAGGGAAATTAAAATGACTAAATTGATATTCGGTATTGCCGCTTAACCCCTTCGTAACTGGATTTGTTTGTTTCCGTTCCTATCTTACTTACTGCTTATATTGAGACCACACATTTACGAAAGGCGAAATTGGGGATTTTAATTTATTGCTCAAAATTAAATACCGTATACAATAATTGCTTAAAGAAAGATGATTAAACTTATATTTCCCATTGAGGTAGCATAAAATAACTACACAATTCCTAATGTGGATGGATGTCAAAAGTTTTACATTGAGGAAAACATGCAATCCGATTAATACATTATTGCAGATAGGTGACCACCTCTACTACTGTGGTAATCCCAGGCAGCCATAGTCACAATCTCCTACCTGATGATGAGACCCCAAGTTGTAAGGGGTCAGCAGTGCACAAAGAAACTGAAAGATTGCTCATAAAACAGTACCATCCACCACCAACGCACTGACAAAGAGAATATATCATGACAAAAAAAGCAGCTACATGCATCTCAAATCTTGGGGAGATTTTTTTAAAATATTATTCATTCACATGAGATTTAAATGGATTCATAAGCTTGCATGGAATGGAGTTATCTCTTGCCCTTCCGAGACACACCACACAAAGTGCCTAGCTGCAAAAACATGGTTCTTAGATTCAAAGATTTAAAGACATAGGAAATAAGTGAGTTTTAATTGGACTCTGAGAATTTTTGGTGACCTGACAGTCTTCTAGGGTCAACAAATCCCTGTACAGCTTTAATCCAGCAAGTTCTAGAGGAGGTCAGAGGTGCAGACCACACTGCCTGTATGTTCTTAGAATCAATAAGAGGGTGCCATTATTATGCAGTGCAGCTCTTGCTGCCAGATCCCAAGAGCTCATCTGATGGTCATTGGATATCACTAGAACACCGCAAGATGTAATAAAGAAGAGTAGAATTTTGAAGAGATCTTAAAATCATAATTTATTTTTTAGAATAAGGATGAAAAGCATTTTTTTTGCGATATTCATGATTTTGTGCTATCTTTACAAACCTCTACAAGCTGTTAATTTTTACCTTATATTGCTGCATTGCTGCCTAAAAATTTATGATTGCAACCCCTGCACCAATTGAAGTTTCACCTCTGCCTTTGAGGCTATTATGTTTGGGTCAGGAGTAGTGTTGAGCATTCCGATACCGCAAGTATCGGGTATCGGCCGATACTTGCTGTATCGGAATTCCGATACCGACTTCCGATATTTTTTCAATATCGGAAGTCGGCATCGGAATCGGAAGTTCAAAGTTGATTGACAGCCTGACGTCATCATGATGCGCGGTGTGTGCGCATCATGATGCGCCGTCATTTCGGGCCTTCCGGGGGTCTCTGCCGGCCTGCCGGGGGGCTGTGTGGACTGCCCGGGGTCTGTACCGGCCTGCCGGGGGGCTGTGCTGGCCTGCCGGTGGTCTGTGCACCCTGTGGGGGTCTGTACCGGCCTGCCGGGGGGCTGTGCCGGCCTGCCGGTGGTCTGTGCACCCTGTGGGGGTCTGTACCGGCCTGCCGGGGGGCTGTGCCGGCCTGCCGGGGGGCTGTGCTGATGTCCGGGGGTCTGTGCAAGCATCGTCCGATGGGACTACAAGTCCCATCTGGCGATGCCTGCTACCATGACAGTGATTGACACATTAGCCAATGATGGGACAGTAGTAGTCCCATCATCCGGCTAATGTGTTAAATGTTAAAAAAAAAAAAAAAAATACTACATACATACTACATGCATGCTACATACATGCTACATGCTACATACATACTACATACATACTACATACATACTACATACATAACACATATATACTACATACATACTACATACATACTACATACATACTACATATATACTACATGCATGCTACATACATACTACATGCTACATACATACTACATATATACTACATGCATGCTACATACATACTACATGCTACATACATACTACATATATACTACATACATACTACATACATACTACATGCTACATACATACTACATATATACTACATGCATGCTACATACATACTACATGCTACATACATACTACATATATACTACATGCATGCTACATACATACTGCATGCTACATGCATGCTACATACATACTACATACATACTACATGCTACATACATACCACATATATACTACATACATACTACATACAATACATTCATACAATACATACATAGACATACAGTACATATAACATAGAGTAACATACTTACCAATACTTGTCACATTGTTCCCCGAAGCCATTGTCTTTTACGGAATAAATATTAACATAACAAACCACAAAAATACTCACCCACGATCCGAAGCAGTCCACGAGTGTGTCCCACGACGATCTTGGGTAGAGAACTGCAGCATCAGCTGTTGCTGCCGTTCTCTACGGGCTGCAGGAATCCAATGATGGAAGGTAGGTATCCTTCCGCACTGTATTCCTCCGCCACTTAAAAAAAAAAAAAGTCCCTAGTCTCACTTTATGCCATTGCTGTGTGGGAAATTCCCACGCAGCAATGGCATAAAGTGAGACTTGGGACTTTTTTTTTTTAAGTGGCGGAGGAATACAGTGCGGAAGGATACCTACCTTCCGTCATTGGATTTCTGCAGCCCGTAGAGAACGGCAGCAACAGCTGATGCTGCAGTTCTCTACCCAAGATCGTCATGGGACACACTCGTGGACTGCTTCGGATCGTGGGTGAGTATTTTTGTGGTTTGTTATGTTAATATTTATTCCGTAAAAGACAATGGCTTCGGGGAACAATGTGACAAGTATTGGTAAGTATGTTACTCTATGTTATATGTACTGTATGTCTATGTATGTATTGTATGAATGTATTGTATGTAGTATGTATGTAGTATATATGTGGTATGTATGTAGCATGTAGTATGTATGTAGTATGTATGTAGCATGCATGTAGCATGCAGTATGTATGTAGCATGCATGTAGTATATATGTAGTATGTATGTAGCATGTAGTATGTATGTAGTATGTATGTAGTATATATGTAGTATGTATGTAGCATGTAGTATGTATGTAGCATGCATGTAGTATATATGTAGTATGCATGTAGTATGTATGTAGTATGTATGTAGTATATATGTAGTATGTATGTAGCATGTAGTATGTATGTAGCATGCATGTAGTATATATGTAGTATGTATGTAGCATGTAGTATGTATGTAGTATGTATGTAGTATGTATGTGGTATGTATGTAGTATATATGTAGTATGTATGTAGCATGTAGTATGTATGTAGCATGCATGTAGTATATATGTAGTATGTATGTAGCATGTAGTATGTATGTAGCATATATGTAGTATGTATGTAGTATGTATGTAGCATGCATGTAGTATATATGTAGTATGCATGTTGCATGCATGTAGTATGTATGTAGTATGTATGTTGCATGTAGTATGTATGTAGTATGTATGTTGCATGTAGTATATATGTAGTATGAATGTAGCATGTATGTAGTATGTAGTATGAATGTAGCATGTATGTAGTATGCATGTTGTATGTATGTAGCATGTAATTTTTTTTTTTTTACATTCAACACATTAGCCGGATGATGGGACTACTACTGTCCCATCATTGGCTAATGTGTCAATCACTGTCATGGTAGCAGGCATCGCCCGATGGGACTTGTAGTCCCATCGGACGATGCCTGCACAGACCCCCGAAGCCTGCACAGCCCCCCGGCAGGCCGGCACAGCCCCCCGGCAGGCCGGCACAGCCCACCGGAGCCTGCACAGCCCCCCTGGCAGGCCGGCACAGCCCCCCGAAAGGCCCGTACAGACCCCAGAGAGGCTGTACAAGGGAAAAACAGGATTTTTCTTATTCCGATACCGGAAGTCCCATAGACTTGAATGGGACTTCCGGTATCGGAATCGGCGATACCGATACTTTTTTTTAAGATCGGCCGATCCATTCCGATCCGATACTTTGAAGTATCGGACGGTATCGCTCAACTCTAGTCAGGAGACACACGGCTCATCCGGACATCACAGGCTAGATAAAATACTTATACTATTTATTAACCCCTTAACAAACTATGACATGTACATCCGTCATAGGTCACTGACTCGCCCACCAGGGCCGTGAGGTACCTGAAATTTGACCGGACAGTTCTATGGGGAAGGTCATGGGGCCGTGATCCATTTCCGTGGCCCTGACCGCATCATAAAATAAAAGATAGTTATGTGATGTTTAATCGTGACGCCACCCGTGGTGTTCGGCAATGGGTGGCCGACGCTGCGGTTTTGGTCCACTGGGGCTGATGGTAACGCAGCAAAGATGGTTCAGCTCCCCACGGGTAGAGTAGGGCCCTAGGGCAAATATATTTAATTGTTCAGATAGTGGTGAACGTTGGGGTGCAGAGAATAAGTGAAGGACACAGAGAGGTGCAGTTTTCTTTACCTTTTACTTCAAAGTAGATGCAATCTGGGGTATCAAATACAGATGATGGACTGAGTCTGGCTTGCCTGGAGGCATTCAGGGGATCCTGTCATGATTGGATCACCGAGGAGGAAAGCAAGACCAAGCTAAGCCACAGAAAACCAGAGAGGTTGGTAACTAAGTGGATTGCAGACCCCTGATCCTATCCACACAACTAGCATTAGCCGTGGAGCGTACCTACGATTATCCTAGATGCCTCGCCACAGCCGGAGAACTAAATAAGCCTAAAGCAAGAAAGGGGAAATCTAAACTGCCCCAGAGCAGACCTCAAAGGAATAGATAGCCCCCAAACAAATATTGTCAGTGAGACCAGATGAAAACACAAACACAGGTAGAAAAATAGACTGAAAAAACGATGGGGCCCACACTAACTAGACAGGACAGGAAAGGAAAGACACTGTCTGCAATCATGCAAAAAAACCCTGCAAAAAATGCCCAACACGTCTGATAGAAAAATACTGAAGTCACTAGACTTCGCCCACTATATTAGCACTCTGATATATTCTGAAAGCAGAGCAAAAAGTGGCCAATCTAATAAGGGACAAAAACAAACTGGCACAAGCAGTAACATAAGGATGGAAATGCAGCACAGCCCCAGCTGGAGCTGGCTGAACACACAAAACTGAAATAGACAAAACCAGATCAAATGTGAACAATAGAAAAGAACACTTAGCTGAGCATGCAGGGACTGAGCTGGAAACTAAGACCTCAGGAGGCAGGAAAAAATCACCAGCAGGGATAGAGGGAGTCAGTTGTCTTAAATCCAGTCAGAAACTCCAGATCTCCAGTCATTCTCCTCATTATCAGGTGGCAGGCCTCTGTTAATTAGATCAACTCCATTACCTCCAGTAACCACCAGAGGGAACCTGGAAAGAGAACTAGTGACCCCTCTGTCAATACAACCAGCTCCACTACCTTCACTAGTAACCAGAGGTAGGCCAGAAAGCGAATTCACAACAGGATCCACCCTGCCAGGTGGGGTTGGGGACCTTCCTTCTGCGCTCTCTTTTCGGTTCCCTGCTGCTTGTAGCTAAGCTACGGCCCTCTCCGGCGTGATGGTTTCTAACCTGTATGGCAGACAGCGTGAGCCTATATAACGGGCACTGTCCTTATTACTGTCAGCCCCGGGCTCTTGGTCTGCTGCCGTGCCTTCAGGTGTTCAGTGTGGCAAGGGAGCTTAAAGCCCCCTGCCCTCCAGATTCGCTGTCCGGGAATGCAGCACCCACCCAGCCAAGGACTCTGGTGTCCCTTTTTATCAGCACTCCACTCTGGGGTCAGCTATATGCAATTTTAGCTCCCAGAGCCCTTGTCTCTGCTCCTGTTCCTTCCCTCTCCACAGACCAACTGCCAACTTTCCTCTCTCAGTGTCCTGTCACGAGCTCCAGCTGGCTCCCGTTTCCATGACAACTCTTCTGTTTACTCTCTCAGCTGACTTTTTTCTGACTCACTAACCCCACCTGCTGGCCAGAATTTATAAGGAAGCTCCCCTTTCTGGCCTGGAGCAGGAAATGACATGTACACTGTGTTACCTGGCATGGGGACCCCCCTGCCTCCATCACCCCTTAGAGGGAGGCAATGTCACTGTGGCAACCGGACTCTGGTGTGCCACATTCCCCTCCAGTGAAATTCAGTACTCCTGGACTGAGGAAACATAGCAAGAACTATTAACAACAACAATAAATGAAAATCTATAAAGTCTTAAAAATATAAAAGTTATCAAAACCTAAGAAAAAACAATAACACAGTTACTGCAGTGACCAGTCCTTACGCTGCCATCCAGAAATTGTCTTTGTCCTTGTACCTGGGGTCTGGTTGGTGGGAACCACCTTAGCCCACTTTGTGTATCATCCCGGGTGTGGCTACAGAGCACTCTGTAGATGGGCCTGGTTTTTCGGCCATGCCAGCGGCTTATTTTCAAGGCCAAGTTGGGGTAACTATCTAAAAATAAAGTCCTGACCACACATAGTCCTGTTTCCCAATTGTCCTTCAACTTGTTATTATGAACACTTGAAAAGTTCATACAGTAAGTCTCTGTAGGCTCTCATGCTTAACGGTTACAACTATACATTCTTATCAACTTATTTACATTATGTATTCTCTATAACGGACAGTGATTTGACCTCTGGTACTACGAGTGGATCTATGAAGTACAGGTATCGCTGATGACCTGACCTGTGTTCTACTGTCTACTGCTGGTGCAGCGAGTGCACTAGTCACTACGCTATAAGTGAATCTATGTAGTATTGGTATTCTGGACTGCCTTCTCCTGACTCTTAGACTCACCATGAGACTGATAGATTTGCCGCTAGCATCTATTACTGGAGCCATTTCATTAAGAGTCTCTGCTTCATCTGCTGCAGTAGGCTGGTGAAAGGTTAGGACTGGTACTACGATAGCCTGATTCATTTGTGTCCACGACCGAGGAAATTCTCCAAGGATAGTACGGATCTTCTCTTCCACCTCTACTGTGTGCAGAGGGGTGTCTTGGACTTCCTCTTTGTCTTTCAGTTGATCAGGGCACACATTTAGATGATCTCTTGAGACTGCCTCTGAAGTTTCTCCTCCATCCATGATGATGAGGCATACCTTGGTGCTATTAAAGTCTGAAAATATAATGGTGTATGGCTCAGCTTCCCACTGGTCATCTAGTTTGTGAACTCAGCTCTTTCTTTTGAGTACTTGTTCTCCTGGTGTCAAGGGAACTGCAGGGGCATGTTGATTGTAATTCCTTTCCTGCCTCTGTCTTGCCTGGGATAAAATTTTCTCCACACATTCTTGCACTTTGCGGTATTGTTGCTGCCGCTTGGCATCCCAGTCTGCATCTGCTGATGTCGTCTCAGGTGTAATGACCCCCATGTCCAAATCAATGGGTAATTTGCCAGGTCTTGCCCTCATCAGGTATGCCAGAGTGCAATTGGTGGAGTTTACCAGTATATGATTTTACAGATCTACCAGATCTGGCAACTTCTCTGGCCACTGGTTTTGTTCATCAAGAGGTAAGGTCTTCAATTGGTCAATTACCAACTGGTTCATCTTCATACACATGCCATTTGTCTGGGGATGGTACGGCGTTGTTCTGATTTTCTTGCAACCGTACATGTTACAGAACTCCTAGAACACTTCTGCCTCAAAGGCTGGACCTTCGTGGGTGAGCACTTGTTCAGGGTAACCATGTGGTCGACAGAAGTGTTGTTGAATTGCCTTGGCTGCAGTCTTCACTGTTTGGTCTTTGACAGGCACGACTACCAAGAACCTTGAGTAATGGTCAACGATGGTCAAAGTGTAGGTGTAGCCAGTCCTACTCGGAGTCAATTTCACCTAATCCAAAGCTACCAGTTCAAGCAGCTGCTTCGTGATGACTGGCTGTATTGGGGCTTGCTGGCTGTTATGGTCTTTCCTGTGCAGGTTCCATGGGCCACATTCTCAGCTCCACTTCTCAATGGCTCTCCTCATGCCAACCCAGTAGAATCTTTCACGAAGTATGACCTCCAACTTCTTCCACCCAAAGTATCCTGCTCCATCATGGTATGCCTCCAAGACCATTGGCGCATCCTGCTTTGGAACTAAGACCTGCTAGACCAGTTTGTATGTGCGCGAGTTGATGTTCCTCCGACATAGCTTACCCTCATAGATGAACAGCTTGCCTCTCTCCTTCCATAACTGCTATGCTTCCTGTGGGGCATCTGGACCCGGGTGTGAATCAGCTTGTGTCAGCAACTCCTTTACTAGGCGAACGGCTGGGTCACTACCTTGCATCTCCACCCACTCATGATGGGGTAAAGAGTTCAACGCTGCCTCTTGTACGATATAGCGCTTATTCCTCGCCCCTTGGGAGCGCTGGGCCGCAATTGGTTGGTGGAAGGCTGGTAACTCAATTTCTTTGAGTTCTTCTGGATATTCTTCCCCATCTGGTGAATTGGGCATCTTGGGCAGCGCATCAGCATTAGCGTTCTTATGTCCCACTTGGTACTTGATGGTAAACTTGTTGTTAGACAGCTGGGCCATCCATCAATGCTTAAGTGCCCCTAGCTTTGCCGTTTCAAGGTGGGGTAGTGGATTATTGTCCATGTAGATGGTGAACTTTGCTGAAGCCAAAGTAGTGCTTGAAGCGCTCCATTACCACTCAGACTATGGCGAGGAACTCCAGTTTAAAGGAACTGTAGTTGTGTGGGTTCCTTTCAGTGGGACGAAGCTTCCTGTTGGTGTAGGCAATCACTCTCTCTCTGCCTTTTTGCACTTGTGACAGCACTACTCCCAATCCCACGTTGCTGGCGTCAGTGTAAAGTACAAATGGTTGGTCACAGTCAGGGTAGGCCAGAATCTCATCTCCCGTGAGGGCCAATTTCAACCAATTTCAACCTGATGAAAGACTCTTCTAATCCTTTTGTTCCACTCGAATGGAAGACTCATGTTCTTAACCTTCTTGGATTGGACCACTAGAAGATCTTGCAGGGGTGGAGCTGTTTTGGTGAAGTCCTTGAGAAATCTTCGGTAGTAGCCTACTAACCCAAGAAACTGCCTTACTTCATGAATGGTGCTGGGTCTTTGCCAGTCCCAGATAATGGTGACTTTGTCAGGGTCTGGTGCCACACCTTCGCACTTACCATATGGCCTAGGTACTGCACCTTGGGCTTCAAAAGGTGACATTTGGACTGCTTTACTTTCAAGCCAAAGTTGGACAGGGCTTCGAATATCTCGGCTAGGTGCTCCAAATGGTCTTCATAGGTTTTGGAGAAGACGATGATGTCATCCAGGTACAGCAGAACGGTTTAAAAGTTTTTATGTCCAAGGCAGCATTCCATTAACCGCTGAAATGTTCCCGGTGCATTGCTGAGCCCGAACGGCATGCAGTTAAACTCGCAGAGGACCATTGGTGTCATAAATGCTGTCTTCTCTTTGTCTGCCTCTGCCACTGGAACCTGCCAATAACCACTGGTGAGATCTAAAGTAGAGAAATAGTTAGCGGTTCTCAGTGCAGCTAGTGATTCCTCAATTCTAGGTAATGGGTAAGCGTCCTTATGTGTAATGCTGTTAATACGCCTGTAGTCCACATACATTCTCATAGTACCATCTTTCTTTTTAATGAGGACTAATGGAGCTGCCCAGGGGCTACAACTATCTCTGATTACCCTAGCCTCCTTCATCTCCTGTAACATACTCTTGGCTCATTGACAGTGTGCTGGGGGTACAGGCTGGTACCTTTCTTTAATGGATGGATGATCTCCGGCGGGGATATGGTGCCGGACCCCTTTTGCCTGCCCAAAGTCTAGAGGATGTTTGCTGAAAACCCATTCAAATTCTCGAGCCACCCGGTAAGCCCCATGCTTTTGGTGCGAAGGGGTGGAGTCAGTACCTACGTGTAGCTGCTGACACCAATCCTCCAGCTGGCCTTCAAAGCCATTGTCTTCCACTTTGTCGAATGGAAGCAAGAGTTCTGCTGCCTCTATTGCATTGCAAAGGTGGCATACAGGGGTAAATGGACCTCTCTCTCCCCACAATTCAAGATGCGTATTGGTACTCTCCCCTTGCGGACATCGCCTACCCCACTGGCTATCAGGATAGTGGGCCTACTGTCAGAGTACAGTTCTATATCAGTTTTTTTAAACGTTTACCATAGTTTAAACGTTTTTGCTTTTTGTTTTCTGTCCGTTTTTGTTCCAGTGGTGTCGACTTCTGTCTTTTCATGTCCATATATGTCACACATTGGAGAGGCCAAAAGTCCATCTGAAAAAGTATTGCCTTTATAAGAAACATATTTATTAAATCTCTTGGCTGCATAATTGTCCTCTCTTGTTTGTTGGTTAAATTTAGAGCCATTTTTCTGCCATTTGTAAACAAAGCCATTGAGATAGTCCTCAGCATCGCGTTGCCATTTGCCCCACTTAATATCCTCCAATTCACCACTTATCTTAATTAATCGATTATCAAAATTCAGATGTTAATAACTTCTAATTTCAGTTCCATTTCACTGAGTCCTTGATTTAACCCCTTACCGACTGCCAATGCGCCTTTTAACAACAGCAGTTAAGGGGCCTTATTCCTCAGCGCTGCTTTTAATGACACAGTGAACTAAGTATATGGCACCCCCATTTCCAGAAAATATAATGACCACGATTCGGGTCTCCAGTCTTGTGATCGCCGTTATTCACAAAATAACAGTGATCACAAAATCCCCCCAAAAAGTCCGGTTTCCCATTCATTTCTCTCTCCTCTAGCTTACCAGACTCTATCACAGTGATCAAAATGAAAAATAGAAAATCAAACCCACCTTTGTCACCCCCTTAGGTAAAAATAAGCAAATATTTTTTTCCCATTCTTTGCAGTTAGGGTTAGGGTTGGGGCTAGGGTTGGGGCAAGGGTTGGGGCTGGGGCTAAAGTTAGGGTTAGGGCTGTGTTGGGGTTAGGTTGTGTTGGAGTTAAGGTTATGTTCAGGTAAGGGTTGTGTTGGAGTTGCGGTTGGGGTTACGGTTGTGTTGGGGTTGTGGGTGTGTTAGGTTTATGCTTGTGGTGTTGCGGTTAGGGTGGTATTGGTGATTAGGGTTGTGTTGCGGTTAGGGTGGAGGTTAGGGCTGTGTTAGGCTTGGAGTTAGAATTGGGGGGGTTTCACTGTTTAGGCACATCAGGGGGTCTTCATACACAACATGGTGCCCGCCATCGATTCCAGTCAATTTTGCATTCTAAATTTCAAACAGTGCTCCTTCCCTTCTGAGCCCTGCCATGAGCACAAACAGTGGCTTTCTCCAATGTATGGGGTATAAGCGTACACAAGAGATATTGCGCAACAAATTTTGTGGTTCATTTTCTCCTGATACCCTTGTGAAAATAAAAAACTTTTGGCAAAAAGTAATTTTTTTTTTAAAAAAAGTTAAATGTTAATTTTTTGCTTCCACATTGCTTTAGTTCTCTTGAAGCACCTGAAGGGTTAATAAACTTCTTGAATGTGGTTTTGAGCACCATGAGGGGTGTAGTTTTTAGGAAGGTGTCACTTTTCAGTATTTTCCATCATATTGACCCCCAAAGTCACTTGAAATATGATGTGGTACCTAAAAAAATGGTTTTGTCAATTTTGCTGGAAAAATGAGAAATCGCTGGTCAACTTTTTACCCTTATAATGCCCTAGCAAAAAAAATTATGTTTCCAAAATTGTGCTGATGTAAAGTAGACATATGAGAAATGTTATTTATTACATATTTTGTGTGATATGACTCTCTGATTTAAGGGCACAAAAATTAAAATTTTAAAAATTGCAAAATTTTCTAAATTTTTGCCAAATTTCTGTTTCTTTCATAAATAAACACAAGTTATATCGAAGAAATGTTACCACTATAAATAAGTACAATATGTCACGAAAAAAACAACTAAGAATCAGTGGAATTTGTTGAAGCCTTCCAGTGCTATAACTTCATAAAGTGACAGTGGTCAGAACTGTAAAAATTGGCTTGGTTATTTAAGGTCAAAATTGGCTCGGTCACTAAGGGGTTAAGGACTGTATCTCATGCTGTAAATAGTCCATATTAAGTAATAATAAATGCATTGCATTCTTGTTGGAAGAATTAGCATTAGAATGGATCTACAGATTGAATTCATTCAAACCTAATGGTCTTAATGTGGATTTTAAATTGCATACCCTTGTATAAAATGTTCTCCCTTTTGGATAGGACTTCTTTCTGTATAGTCTGTGGTATAATAAGAACTACTATTTACAATTCTTATGTTTTTTACTTCTCACAGATCACATACACAAGAAATTTTGAATATTATGACTCAACCCATCACATAATCAATGCCTTGACATTAAAAAACTTTTTGAATGAAGGATTAATATATATACTGTATGTGTATATATATATATATATATATATACTGTATATATATATATAAATGCCTTATCGTGTCTGTCTGTAACCGAAACCGCGGACTGCTGTTTGGTCATGGCCGCCAGGCCCCCGCCAGGCCGCAACCAATCAGCGACAGGCGCAGCTGTTTGTAACGGTAAGCTGCGCCTGAAGCCGATTGGTCGCGGCCGCCAGGCCTTAATCTATAAAAAAGAGAATTAAAATAAGATAAAGTTATTCTCACCTTAAAAAACGGCATCCAGTCTTCTTTCCACGCGCCTGGCCTCGCGTTCCCAGTAATGCTTTGCGGCTTAGACGGCTGATGACGTCACTCTCGCGAGAGCGATAAAGAAGACCGACGTCATCGGTCTAAGCCGCAAAGCATAACTGGGACCGTGAGGCCGGTCGCGTGGAAAGAATACAGGAGGCCGTCGGAAGGTGAGAATAACTTTTTTTTATTTTTTAATATTATTTTTGTACAGGGCCGCGGCAGTGATTGGTCGCGGCTACAGGGCCGCTTTACTGATTGGTCGCGGACAGAGGGCCGCAATGCTGATTGGTCGCGCCTACACGGAAAGGGGGGTGAGGGGACATGCATACCAGGAAAGGGGGGTGAGGGGACCATGCATACCAGGAAAGGGGGTCAGGGAACCATGCATACCAGGATTGGGGGGTGAGGGGACCATGCATACCAGGATAGGGGGTGAGGGGACCATGCATACCAGGAAAGGGGGGTGCGGGGACCATGCATACCAGGATTGGGGGGTGAGGGGACCATGCATACCAGGATTGGGGGGTGAGGGGACCATGCATGCCAGGATTGGGGGGTGAGGGGACCATGCATACCAGGATTGGGGGTGAGGGGACCATGCACACCAGGATAGGGGGTTGAGGCGACCATGCATACCAAGAAAGGGGGTGAGGGGACCATGCATATCAGGATTGGGGGGTGAGGGGACCATGCACACCAGGATAGGGGGTTGAGGCGACCATGCATACCCAGAAAGGGGGTGAGGGGACCATGCATACCAGGAAAGGAGGGTGAGGGGACCATGCATACCAGGATAGGGGGTGAGTGGACCATGCGTACCAGGATTGGGGGGTGATGGGACCATGCATACCAGGATTGGGGGGTGATGGGACCATGTATACCAGGATTGGGGGGTGAGGGGACCATGCACACCAGGATAGGGGGTTGAGGGGACCATGCATACCAGGAAAGGGGGGTGAAGGGACCATGCATACCAGGATTGAGGGGTGAGGGGACCATGCATTTCAGGAAAGGGGGGTGAGGGGACCATGCATTTCAGGAAAGGGGGGTGAGGGGACCATGCATACCAGGAAAGGGGGGTGACCGTGAGCATACATACCAGGATTGGGGTGTGAGAGGACCATGCATACCAAGAAAGGGGGTGAGGGGACCATGCATATCAGGATTGGGGGTGAGGGGACCATGCATACCAGGATTGGGGGGTGAGAGGACCATGCAAACCAGGACTGGGGGGTGAGGGGACCATGCATACCCCAAAAGGGGGGTAAGAGGACCATGCATACCAGGATTGGGGGGTGAGGGGACCATGCATATCAGGAAAGGGGGTGAGGGGACCATGCATACCAGGATAGGGGGGAGAGGAGACCATGCATACCAGGATTGGGGGGTGAGGGGACCATACATATCAGGATTGGGGGTGCATTATTGCATTATTATTAAATCTTCAAAAAAGGACTGCATATATATTCTAGAATACCCGATGCGTTAGAATCGGGCCACCATCTAGTATATATATATATATATATATATATATATATATATATATACTAGCTATGAACCTGTTCTACACCCGGGTGGTGAGCATTTTTATTGGTATATGGTCTCCCATCCTGGTATGTGCTGCCCCCTCCTATCCTGGTGTGCATGGCACCCCTCATCCCTATCCTGGTATGCATGGTCCCCTCACCCCCAATCCTGGTATGCATAGTACCCCCTTATCCCTATCCTGGTATGTATGGTCCCCTCACCCCCCTATCCTGGTGTGCATGGCCCCCTCACCCCCCCTATCCTGGTATGCATGGTCCTCTCTCCCCCCTATCCTGGTATGCATGGTCCTCTCACCTCCCTATCCTGGTATGCATGGTACTCTCATCCCCCTATCCTGGTATGCATGGTCCCCCTCAGCCCCTAATCCTGTTATGTATGGTCCCCTCACCACCTATCCTGGTATGCATGGTCCCCTCACCCCCAATCCTGATATCCATGGTCCCCTCTCCCCCTATCCTGGTATGCATGCTACCTCTCACCCCCCTATCCTGATATGTATGGTCCCCCTCACCCCTATTAAACTGCACACATACAAAAAAAAGCAACAACATTTATGCTCACCTTTCTTTCCTGTGCTCCAGCGGTGTCCCATTCTGCCGGAGGCCGGAGGAGGAGTGTGGCACCGGAGTATGCGCATGCCCATACTGTGCTGTCCGGCACCATATTGCTGAAGGCACACTGCAAATGTGTCTTCAGTAAAATGGCGCCGGATACTTAGCGCTATGCGCATGCGCAACTCTGACGTGCACTCCTGCCCCGATAAGAGAAGCGCCGCGCCAACGCTCATCCCAGTCAGGTAAGTATGTAAGTATGGCGCCAGAGATCGTGGTATGCACTTAGTGTCATAGAATCATAGAATCATAGAATGGTAGAGTTGGAAGGGACCTCCTGGGCCATCTGGTCCAACCCCCTGCTCAAAAGCAGGATTCGCTAAATCATCCCAGACAGATGTCTGTCCAGCCTCTGTTTGAAGACTTCTATTGAAGGAGAACTCACCACCTCTCGTGGCAGCCTGTTCCAATCATTGATCACTCTAACTGTCAAAAAGTTTTTTCTAATATCTAATCTGTGTCTCCTCCCATTCAGTTTCATCCCATTGCTTCTAGTCTTTCCTTGTGCAAATGAGAATAAAGATGATCCTTCTACAATGTGACAGCCCTTGAGATATTTGTAGACAGCTATTAAGTCTCCTCTCAGTCTACCCGTACCGCCATCTCCGGCGCCATACACACTCCCTGTACCGCTGAATGCTTTCTTCTGTCTGGAGCCTGACTGCGCAGGCTTGTGCAGTCTATAAAGAGTGACGCTTATAGCGTTATGTTATAGATGAGGCCTCTGCCATAACAAATCTTCTGGCTGCCAACTCTTTTTGTTGCTGTATTTTATTGCTATTGATAAGTGTACTTTGTTGAATAAATATGAACCCGTTCCAAATATAGGGCTTCTTTTTGGCATGGCATGCTTCATTGTTTCTTTACTTTGATAATAGCTTACTTGCTCCTATTTTCCAAATAAAGTGATAGTTTTTTACCATCTGTTTCTTCTTATCCTGATTAATTTTTGTCACTTGGACATTAGGAAGATTATTTTTGGACTTTAGACCTAAAAGGGGGTTCAATACAGTCCTAGGAGACTTCCGAGTGCTATGCACATATTTGCTATGCAATTAGAAGCTTGTCAGTACTGCGTTTTGTGGCAAATTTATTAGCCGTAATTTAAATTTTTGTGAAAAATTCCACTAAACTGGGCTGACGGAAGATGGAAAGTGAATCCTCATGGTAAAGGCATTTCATTTTTTTTCTATTTTTGATTCCAGTATTATTTTTAAAAAAAATATGAATCTCAAACAAAATATATGTGCCAACCCTTTGTAACTCAAATGCACTCTCATTAATGATGAGCTAATTGATTTGCAGAGCTCTAGTACAGCGTCCTGGTCACTATTTCGCAGCCACCTGGCAGGAGCCCTGCAAACTACCGCCTACTTGGTGTTTCTTCTGTTTGGAAGGCTTGGCATGCCCAAGGCAATGATGACATCAAGGCAAGCTTAGAAATCAAAAGAAGTTCTAGGAATGCCGGCAAGAAGATTCAAGTACTCCTACCTGGGACCCAAGTCCTGCTAATAAATTGGTTCATCTCTAATCCAAGGTGGAGAGGTGAATATGGCATTTTTTTATTTAAATTGTCGTGGCCATAATATTGTATGAAGGCCTATTGGGAGTGCAGTATACTATATGGAGGACTATGGGCGGTGAAATATACTGTCTGGAGGACTATAGGAATGCATTTTGCTATATGGAGGACTATGGAGAGGGCATTATACTGTATGGAGGTCTACAGAAAGTGTAGTATACTGTATGGAGGACTATTGGCAGTGCATTTTACTGTATAGAGGACTATGATGAGAACATTATACTGTATGGCGGACTATGGTAAGTGCATTATACTGTATAGCGGACTATGGGGAGTGCAGAATATTGCATGTAGGACTATGGGGAGTGCAGTATACTGTATGGAGGACTATGGAGAGTGCAGTATGCTGTATGGAGGACTATGGGGGAAACACTATACTGTATGGAGGACTATAGGGGAGTATTTAACTGTATGAATGATTATGGTGACTGCATTATACTGTACGGAGGACTATAGGGTGCATTATACTATATGAACGGCTATGTGAGGCCCATTATGATATTTGGAAGGCTAAGTGGGTGGCATTATAATATTTGTAGGGCTTTGTTGAAGCCTTTATACTTCGTGGAGGACTATGTGGAGGTGATTACATTATATGCAAGCAGTTATACAGTGTGAAGGTTTGTATGAGGGCCATCATATTGTGTTGAGAGTTTTGTGAGGGTGATAGTGCAAATCATTATACAGTATGGAGTGATGTGGGGCCATTATGTTGTATGTAGGCCCATTATACTGCATGGAGGGCTGTGTAAGGGTAACAGTTGTTGGATCATACTGTGTTGGGGTCAGCATACCTTGCTGGGGAAGCTGAGGTTGGGTACAGTAGGGTCATCACACTGTGCATGTGAAGGGTACTGTGTAACAATTCACTGTGGAGGTATTGTGGTAATAGCAGGTACGCAGGATGCAGTGACGAGATGCGAGACAGATTAAACTTTAGATAGTAACTTTTATAGATAAATGCCGTTAGGGCTATTCTAAGCAACCAAACAAAATAACAGTAGTTGCCCTCGCAGGGAGCAAATACACATAAACACGGATTGGGAGAACACAAGTACGCCTCCAAAGGCCGATCACTATAGAAATGGCCGACTATGGGTCCTTAGTTACTATGTGTCACTTATCCGACATGATGTCCCTCGGCGTCCTGTTCGATGGTGTGTCTGCATCGCAGCCACTTGGCCCAGCCGCTGAGGATCTGGCGTAGTCTTCGGGCGTTCCGACGCCCAGACGAAGCAGGGGCACAACAGGCCCACGGAGAGTTCTTTGGAGGAATGTCCCCCAGGGGAGGCAGCGGGTTACCGCCTGGGAGTGGGAGAGTGGGGGTCGCAGCCCCCTGACAGGGGCTGGCAGCGGTGGTGCTAAGTGGTGGTTGATAGGCCACAGGTGCAGCCAGCGGAGGATCCACGGCGGGCGCCGGCCCAGCCCCACCATGGATTGGAGCGGGGCGGTGGAAGCTGCGGCCGGCAAAGGATAAGTCACCGCCGCGGTCAGGAGTGAAGCGGCAGCGGCTGCAGGCTTCAGCGAGGAGGCTGCAGCCACGAGCTGGAGTGAGGTGGAGACGGCCGCAGATGGCTGCGAGTAGGCCGCAGCCGCGAGCTGGAGTGAGGCAGCAGTCTTCTTCTGTCGGTAGGCTCGGCGCCGTCTCCCTGCAGTCCACCGAGAGTTTCCCTCCTGTCGCTGTACTCCTATCTGATTGCTGCTCATGGCTCTGGCTCCCTGGCCCTCACAAGATCTCCTCCTCCTTCTCTCCCATTCTGCTGACTCACTCAGACTGGCCCTCTCCGCCCCTTATATCTGGACTCCTCCCCCAACTGCCCTGTCAGTCTCAGTGGTCCATCCCCTAACTCTGCTCCCCAGCAACAGATCCCCCAGGAACCTAGAATACAGTCCCCTCGGTTCCGGCCCGGGTACTCAGCGGTGGCCCCTCCCCCTACACTATCATATAGTGTTTGTGGGGAACTCTTGTTAGCATCATACTTTATGGGATTCTACAGATCCAGTAGGAGTAAAATTACTTTGTAAAAGTGGCAAAGTTGTTAGATATGCTTTTCTGTGAAGCCGCCAAAAATGTATTAACTTTTTTGGGGGTGTAAGATAGGAACTTCTGCTATGAGGACCTATGATTTCTATGTACTCCCCTGATTATGAGCCAACAATGCGCTCTAACAATGCTGGACAGTCTGAGTGCAGTGCTTACAAGTTCAGTTAAAACAAAAAAACAGCTTGTATGCACTGAAGAATTTTTTTGCTTTGTTTTAAAATAAACAAAAATTAGAGCTGGCTGGAGTATGGTAGCAAATTTTTATATGTGAATTGCAAACCATTTGACAAATATACCAAAGTAGATAGGAATAACCCTTAAATCAAATCTTTGATCTCTCTTAAGAGTCCAGTGGGTGACTATTTAGTGACTATTTAGTGAGTGAAAGCTATCTGTACACGAACATTCCTTCAGAAAACCACTTATCTATTGAGTCAACACTTTTTTTTTCATCTTTTCTCTGTTTTTCATTACCTGAATAGACCATCCGACTTCCAATGAAGCATCAGAATTTACCAGACCTCCAAGAACTGAAAATACCCTATTGAACTAGTAGTGATTGTGCCCCTACCAAGACATGCAGGGTATAGAGGTGTTTCATCGCTTTCATTTTCTGATTAGCATGAATTCTTACCCAAAGTTACCCTTTTCTTTCCAGAGCTTCAATAAAATATGACGAATTAACGAATGTTTTCTGATCCAGCCTTCAGAATACCTACAATGTGACAGTAACAAATCACTACGTATTTAATCATTCCATCACTCACGACAGTAACTGACAGTAGTTTAGTAGTACAGTAGATACATTTCTCTTTGCTGCTACTCTTGGTGTCAATCAAGTACACATACTGTTCACCTGGAAATCTCAGGTATAAAAATGCAAGCAAGCACAATGGACATGTCACATGTCATGTCACAGAAGCACAGTGCACACATCACACTAGCACAACGCACCACCCATCATCCAAATCCAGATTATGCCACATAGGTTTCCCAAGCACAGTGTAAACGTAACACATGAACAGCACAAATGTCATACATCCACAGTGAACATGTCACACAAGCACAGTTTACATAAGACAAGGAAAGCACCTGTCTCACAAGTACAGTGTTCACATCAAACTTGCACATAGTATTATTGTATAGTATTCATCACAAAAACAAACATAGCACAAAGAAGTGAAAAAGTCAGAAAATCACAGCGAACATATCACTTAAGCATAGCTGAAACAAGGCGAAAGTACAGCACACCTGTAATGCAACCACGAACATGTTGTGTAAATGTAGCAGACACATCATGCAAGCACAACAGACACATAATGCAACTGTAGTGTACAAATCATGCAAGCACACAGCTTGCATACACAAAGACACAGCTCACACATCATACAAGCAAACATCAAACACATAAGAACAGCACACATGTCAAGCAAGCACAGTGCCCACTTCACACAAGTACATGATACAAACACAGCCCACACATCATGCAAGCACACCGGACATGGCACACAAGAGCAGTACACATATCACACAATCATACAGCACAAGTCACAGAAGCAAAGTACACACATCACGCTAGCACAAAACTCACATCACACAATCACTTTGCATGTTTCATGAGCACAGTGTACAGACCACACATATACAGCATACTCACCATAAAATGAGAGACTATACAATGTACAATTACAGTGCTCATGTCACGCAAGAAAAGTGCATGTCATGAAAGCACAGTGAAAATGTCATGTAGTAAAATGAAAAAATGTGGTTTGACATGTCATGAAAGCATAGCAGAAACATCAAACAAGCACTATGCACATATCATACAACATACATACACAATACATATCACACAAGCACAGCACATACATCATGCAAGCAAAGTTACTTAATAGAAACATAGAGCATAGGTCATAAAAGCACTGCACACATGTCACAGAAATACAGTGCACATGTCACAAAAGTGTAGGGGGTCAACCCTTGCACAAAATGAATGACACAGTGACTTTAATAGACCACGGTCCCCTCTGATTTGTGTGCACTTGGACTAGTCTTTCTCCTTTGCATTTTGCTGTGTGTCGCTTTTGGATGAGAAGTAGGAACTGAAGGAAGCCTCGTGTCTGTGAGAGACAGGCAGGACTATTTTTCTGTGTCCTATTAATGAGAGACTAATATATGAACTGACAGCTTCAAAGGAGAAGATAGAGCCTGGTTACTGCAGGATTGATCACCAGGACCATGTCAGAAGGAATGAGTCGCATCTCACAGCCAGGGTAGTTATGGAGCACCTGTAACCTGATAGAGAAAACAATACTGCGGTATCAGCAGTCTCTCAACACTGAAAGTGGGAATGAATCTTTCCAGAATCTGGAAGAAGACAGATCAGTTAACCTAAAGGAAAAGCTCAACACAACAAACTCAGCTCATCTACATCAGGATGAACCATTAGCTACCAGACTTCCTTCTAAATCTGAAGAACAGTGAGCGAGACACCGGTGTTTAACTGTGTTAGGGTGTAGAGCAGTTTTCTTTAGCTAGAACGCTGTAACAGCAGGGCCCAATTATCGGAAGCCAGGTAGTAAGTCAGAAGAGAGTAGTTCATGAAACATGTTTGTACTGTTTGTATTGAACATTGCATTGCCATATCTGGAGCACAACTTGTATGACTTGCTCCAAATATCTTTCCTTGTATCTATTATTGTTCTCATTACAATAACTGTTAGTCTTATTTCCTGGCATATAATCCTCTGTTTTTCAATAAAGTCAGTGTTTTGTTTCTGCCTCCTCATCTACTGTACAATATTTGAGTCCTGCCTGGCGTTCAGTCTCAGCTACAAAAGCACAGTGCACAAATTACATAAACACAATACACAGATCACACATCAAACAAGCAGAGAGCACACATACCAGAAGGTACTAAGGTACAGTGAAGGCACCACACAAGCACAACATACAGTGCTGTGCAAATTAATTGGGACAAAGCATTTTTTTAAGTAAAATCGTAAGTTGGTTACCAGTCAGTGATTCAAACCAGTTTTAACTGCTTTGAACAGGTGTGAGTGCCTGTTCAAAGCAGTTAAAACTGGTTTGAACCACTGACTGGTAACCAACTTACAATTTTACTTAAATAAATGCTTTGTCTCAATTAATTTGCACAGCACTGTATGTTGTGCTTGTGTGGTGCCTGTATATGTTTGACCTGTAACACAGCAAAAGTGAAAAATAGTAATAAAACAACCACTTACTGACCCACCAAACATCCATGTGGTGGCTGGCTAGTGTTCAAAATGCACACAGGCTTGCATAGTTTGCTATTCACACCATTTTATGAGATGCACCTCTATCCTTATAACAGCCTATTACCAAGGCCCCTACTATTGTATCAGGTGGATTGTCAATACCATATGTGCACCCACATGCCAAACACCCCACTTACCAAGTCACCACTGGTGAGATCTGGCCTGCACTCTGCATAAAAAATGTGCAAAAACGATGTATGTAATGCATGAGGTATTGGTCAATATTTTGGCCAAAATGCACAAGTTTGCAACGCATGTCAAGGGTTCTCATTATTTTGCAAGTTCCTACACTAAACTCAAAAAAATTCACTGAAAAAAGGACTAAAATAGTAAATAACAAATATCACTGAAAAAGAAAAATAGCAGCCATACCTGCAATACCATGTCCAGTCACAAATGTATAACAGGATGCAGCAGGTCCACCATGATAAAGGAGGGGACAGCACAGGTGCAAAATACTAAAAACAAACACTGAGCCCAAGAGTCCTTACACCAGTACCCCATTTATTGTTAAAGGACATGCCTGCGGACCCTCACCGGGTTGATAGTCCACACTGCAGAAGAGGAAGGCATTAGAGATGAGCGACTTTGCCTTTTTTAGGGTCGAGTCGGGTTTCATGAAATGGGCTGACTATAGGGAAAAGTCGGGGGTCCGACTGAAACACGAAACCCAATGTGAGTCAATGGGGAAGCAAAGTCGGCAGGGAGTGGAGGACAGTAAACACACCTACAGTGCCCATTTCAATGCCAAAAACATCAATTCTTATTACTGAAGCTTGTCAACCTTAATTTACTTTATAATAATAGTTACACACTGAAAACTGGGGGATATTTGGATAAAGTTGTGGGGGGGTAAGGCTGGCTCCAGGTTTTCATGTGCCCTGGGCCAAAGAGCGCCCCTTTAACACATACCACAACTCATGATGCTCCGATACGGCACAGAAATATAGGTATAGTACAATGACAAATACTTCACTGCTTACATGACATAACTGATCTATTTTAAATTCTACAATAGCTCAAAAAAAGGACAGTATATTTCTCCATACAGTATAAAGGCCACCACATTGTGCGCCATACAGAATAATGAGCCCCATATATTTCTCCATACAGAATAATTGGTCACAGAAAATGTTCCAAACAGTATATGATGAGCTCCACATAATGCTACAGTATATGATGGTCCCCATGGACGATGCGCCAGGGTGTTATGGGCCCAAATAATGCTCCATATATAATGGGCCCCATTTCTAATGCTCCAGTGTATTATGTGCCCCAGAGATGCTGCTCCAGTGTCTGATCTGCCCCATTTAGAATGCTCCAGTATATGATGGGCCCCATGGATGATGCTCCAGTGTCTTATGGGCCCAAATAATGCTCCATATATAATGTGCACCATTTCTAATGCTCCAGTGTATAATGGGCCCCGTAAATGCTGCTCCAGTGTCTGATGTCCCCCATTTGGAATGCTCCAGTGTTAGGAGTCAGATTTCTGCGGTTAATATGCAGGAATCCAGACCCTCACATTCTGCAGTCTCCTGCTCATTATCTACTGCAGAGGAAATTGCAGAAGAGATGGCCTTGCAGCAGATCTCTCCAGAGGCTAAGTTCTTCCATCTGCCTTCTGAGCATGCTCATGACACGGTCTCCCATTGGAGATCAGGAGTCATGTGCTCAGGTCCCGCTCCAGATCTCATTGGTCCATTTCGGAGGTCTGGAAGCTTCCGGAAGGTCCCGGCTGCTATAAAAAGCGTGCATGGCCGTTCCGCCATGCGCTAGTATAGTCATAATTGCTGCTGTGTGCTTGTTGATGGATGCATGGTCTGATGAATGACTCATTTGAAACCCCTACCCTTTGATATTATGACTGTGTGAGGGATTGAGTTGCTACCAGCGCGCTATTGTTCCATTACCACAGCTGCTAGCGTCCGACATCACACTTGCGCCATAGCGGTGTCATCCAGCGGCAGTATCCACGCTGCGCTGCTTTAGCAGCCCTTTGAGCGTTCGTGGCTGCGACTCTATATTCTCTGATAACAACGGTAGGTCTAGAAGGATTTACTACCGCCATCTTGGACTACTCCTGAGACCTTTTACCGCCCTGTGTGTATTCTACCTGAGGCCTGTGTCACAAACAGGTTCAGTGTTTTGTGTTTTTTGTTACGGTACCTCTGGGTGTGTACAGAGCCCATCCTGCACACTCCGGGTGAAGTTAAACCCGTGTGCATAATCGCCATATTGTCTCTGCCACCATCTAGCAGCGGCTATATCACCTACTGCACGGTGGACCCCGAGCGGCGAACGCACTTTATTTATATTTTTATTTTGTGTGTTCTGCCGTTCCTAACACTCCAGTATATGATGGGCCTCATGGATGATGCTCCAGTGTCTTATGGGCCCTAATAGTGCTCCATATATAATGAGCCCCATTTCTAATGCTCCAGTGTATCATGTGCCCCATAGATGCTGCTCCAGTGTCTGATCTGCCCCATTTGGAATGCTCCAGTATATGATGGGCCTCATGGATGATGCTCCAGTGTCAGATGTCCCCTATTTGGAATGCTCCAGTATATGATGGGCCCCATAGATGCTGCTCCAATGTCTGATCTTCCCCATTTAGAGTGCTCCAGTATATGATGGACCTCAAGGATGATGCTCCAGTGTCAGATGTCCCCCATTTGGAATGCTCCAGTATATGATGGACCCCATAGATGCTGCTCCAGTGTCTGATCTGCCCCATTTAGAATGCTCCAGTATATGATGGGTCTTATGGATGATGCTCCAGTGTCAGATATCCCCCATTTTGAATGCTCCAGTATGTGATGGGCCCCATTTTTAATTAACCCAGGCATGGTATGTGAAAAAAGCTCCATGGAGTAATTTGAAGTGGGTGCTGCCGAATCCTTCACTTTTGGTGTGGGTGAAGGACACAAGGAAAGTGGTTGCTCCTGACCAGAAGTCTGCACTTACGACTCAGTGCTTCCATTTTTTTAAACTTAAGAAGAGGAGGTGATAGAGCTGGAGGCTGTTTCAGCAATGTAAAAACAATGCCAAAAACAGTTCCTGATGCTCCGACTTTAAAAAAAACTATACCAACTCCCATAAAACGGAGCCTTACAGGCCTTCCAGAGCTACACCATGACGCAGGCTCAACACCTCCTGCCTAAGCTGCTATTGTGTTTTTGGCACTACCAGCAGATGCACCACCACCACCATCAGTACCAGGTGGCCCCCACACCCACGTCCGTGTCCTCTTCCACAATACTTCCTCATGTTTAGAAAATTGACCCAAAATACCAGCAGATATATTGCACTGTATCAGAAGCGTCCAGCTCTATTCAGTCTAGGGATAACAGGAAATCTCCGTATATACTGTATTTCATGAGTCATACACAGACACTCACAGGCTCAGTATGGATTACCCAATAAAATAAAAAGGTGAAAAAGAGTACAGTATCACCAGATACAAGGTATATATAGTATAGTGTAAACATTCTGAATCTCCGTATACATTTCAGGAGGTAGACACAAACGCTCTCAGGCCCAGTATGAAGTACCAAGAATATGAAAAGCTGTAAATGGGTAATGTAACACAAGCATACACCTGTATACAGAGTTGGGCAAATCTGAAATCTCGGTGTATATTTCCGGAGTCACCCTCAGATGCTCACTCAGTCTGGGTTTAACCATAATAAAAAATGTTGTAAAAAGGTACTGGATAACAAGATAGCAAGTATATATATTATAGGGAACAATTGAAATCTCCGTAAACATAGTCCCGTAGTCAGTCTCAGATGCTTACTCAGCATGGATTTGACTGTAATACTAAATGTCGAACAAAGGTACTGTATAACAAGATACAAGCTGTATCGAGTATAGGGTAAAAATTGGTATCTCCGATTCACCGTATATATAGAAGGCGTAAATCACACACGCTCACACACGCTCACTCACTATGGATGATACCGTAATACAAAATTTGGAACAAAGGTACTGTATCAGCACATACCAGGTGTATCCAGTCTAGGGGTAATTGTAAATTTTCGTCTATACTTCCGGAGTCAGACACAGACACTCACAGGTAGAGTTCAGCGACTTTGGTCGGATCAGGTTTCATGAAACAAAATTTGTTTCAAATGAAACTAGTCTGACTAGGGCAAAAAAAGTCGGAGTTTCGTCCGAAACCCGACCCCAATGCAAGTCAATGGGGATTAAAAGTCGGCATTGAGTGAATGACTATGGTATACATTTTCTGGCCTTGCACGCTGTGCTAAGTTGACCGTCTGGCCAACCTGTCCTGCAACTCTTTTAGTTTTTGGTCCACATTTTTGGACAGCTACGGGCCTGCCAGATAACTGCTGCTGCATTGTCAATGCCTGCTGCGGATCCTTCTCCTTATCTGAACTATTGCCAGCGCCACCCTCCTCCCCCAATGGATGCCAATCCGGGTCAAGAACTGGGTCATCCATCACCTCCTCTTCAAAGTCATCTGCACCTTCCTCTTTACCTTCCTCTGTGTCACCATGTAAAGGCCTCTTTCACACATCAGTATCTTTGATCAATATTTCATCAGTATTTGTATGCCAAAACCAGGAATGTCTCCAAAATAAGGAACAGGAGTCAGTCTTTCAATTATATTTTTTTCTCGGTAAGTTCCATTCCTGGCTTTGGCATACAAACACTGATACAAAATACTGACCAAATTCTGACGTGTGAATGAGCCTTAAGGTGGTATAGCATGCGGGAAGGGGCACCTGAGTTTCATCAGGGTCAGATTCTGGCTCATTAGACTGCGAGGGCAATGTAGTGCTCTGGGTTAATGTACCAGCAGAATAATCTAGCAGTGGCTGTGCATCAGTGCACTCCATGTCAGATTCATCTTGGACTGGGGAATTCTGGATTTGACTGGATAACCCAGGCATAGTATGTGAAAAGAGCTCCATAGAGTAATCTGAAGTGTGGGCTGCTGCATCCTTAACTTCTGGTGGCAGTGAAGGACACAAGGAAAGGTGTTTTTCCTGACCAGAACCCTGCACTGACGACTCCGTGCTTGCAGGTTTGGAACGTTCAGAAGAGGAGGCAATAGAGCTGGTGACTGTTTCGGCAATGTACGCCAAAACCTGTTCCTGATGCTCCGGCTTCAAAAGCGGTTTTCTTACTCCAAGAAAAGGCAACCTTACAGGCCTTCTTGGGCCAGACGATGACGCAGGCTCAACACTTCCTGCCTTAGCTGCTATTGTGCTTTTGCCAGAACCAGCCGATGCACCACCACCATCAGTACCAGTTGCGTCCCCCTGCCCACGTCCGCGGACTCTTCCACCATACTTCCACATGTTTTGGAAAATGTACCAAAAATACCAGCAGAGAGATGGTACTGTATGAGGAGCGTCCAGCTGTGTAAGGTGTATGAAAAAAAATTAAATCTACGCATATAATTGGTTAGTCACAGACGCTCTCACAGTATGTATTAGACCATAATCCAACAAGCAGATTTATGGAACTGTATCAGAAGTGAACAGCTGTATACATTTTTTGTGTAACTAACAATCTCCGTATATGTATTTACGGAGTGTCACACACACGCTGACTCTGTATAGATGTTACTGTAATGCCCTGATGAAGTGAGCTGGGACAACTCAGGAAACGCGTAGGCACCAATAAATTTCCTTGAATTATACCTACAGCAGCACAGTGTATCATTGCACCTTAAAGACATCTTCACTTACAAGTCCTTGGACCCTGTGCAGACTGCAGCAGTTTGTAGGTGTTGTGACCGAAGTTTCACAGCCCTATCAGGTGAGTCTCTCCTTGCCTCACCATTACAATTGTGTTTTAAAGGTTTCACACAGTGGATGCGCCCTGTTTTGTTTCTTTTACTGTAATGCGAACGGCAGATATACAATACTGTTTGAGAATTAGACAGCTCTATAGAGTGTCTGTATGGAATATTGAAACTGTTTGAAAAGCGGACAGCACTCTATGGTGTAGGTCTGCAAAAATGGAAAAACTCCTCGGCTTTATTTTCCAGAGTAACACACAGATAGCTTCTATTTGTCCTTGATACCAGCTGGTACACGGTAGTATGTGAGGAGCGTACACCGCTATACGGTGTCTGTATGGAAAATTGTCAATCTCCGTCTATTTCTATAGGGACTGACACACACTGTCTCTGTCTAGTTTTCACCGTAGTCAAACAGCAGATACACGAAACTGTTTGAAAAGTGGACAGCACTCTAAGGTGTAGGTCTGGAAAAACGGACAAACTCCTCAGCTTTTTCTTCCAGAGTCACACCCAGATAGCTTCTATTTGTACGTGATACTAGCCGGTACATGGTAGTGTGTGAGGAGCGTACACCGCTATACGGTCTGTGAAAAAATGAACGCTCAGTAACTCACCAGGACAAAATAATAAAAGTTGGAGTGCTTTGAAAATAGCAGGTTAAACACAAGTGTGCACACAGCAATGCAGCTAGCAGGTAGCCTTACAATGCAGCCTAGTCACCACCAGCGCTGCTGCACAAAAGCAAAAATCCTCCCCTTTCACTGCACACTAACTGTACAGTGAAAAGCGCTATCAGCAGAAGCAGTTTTTTTTTCTTCTTCCCTGCCTAACGCTCTCCCAATTCAGAATCAGCAGCAGCACCTCTCTCTATGCTAAGATCGGCAGAAGTAAGATGGCGGTCAGCGGTCACAGCCTTTTATACCCACTGTGACGCCACACAAAGCCAGCCAATCACTTCAATGCCTTTCTCTAAGATGGTGGTGGCTGCTGCCTATGTCATCGCGTTGCCCACAGTGTGCCTCCTCCATCATTGGCTGAAAAAAAGCGCTGGAAGCATCATTTGAAATGTGACTTTGGCGCTCGGGTCGCCGACATCATGGCCGACCTCACGCTATGGTTGGGTTTCATTTCATGAAACCCGACTTTGGCGAAGGTCGGCGATTTTTTAAATTGACCAACCCGTTTCACTCAACTCTAGTAGGCATAGTACAAACAGCACCTCCCCATTCTACAGTCCATCTGTTCGTGGGGAACAGGACACCGGGCCGTTATATGACCTGGACCGTGACATCTCCAGCAGAGCAAGTTTTTGCCTCCAGCCTTTGGCAACCCCTTAGCGACCCCTTGGGACCGCAGACTCCCCCCAATGATGGCTCTACTACTCCTCTTTTGGGATTCGGGCTCCTCTAGGTACCCCAGTATGTGGATGCAACACACCCGGCTTCTTTAGAGATCTCTCAACCACCTTGTACCTTTCTACTAGGTCAATCAGGTCGTCCATATTTTGATGATCCTCCTGGACAACCAAGGTCTGCACCGGCCTGGGAAGGGTGTGAATAAATCTGCTTATTGCGACTCGCTCTACCATTTGGGCCAGGGAGGAGGACACCGGCTACAAGAACTTCCTTTCCAAATGCAGCAAATCGAACATTTGAGAGTGAGGGGGTTTATCACCACAATATGCCCAGTAATGGATTCTTTGAGCTCAGACAGACATAGTCATCCCTCAGCATGCCAGTATCTCAGATTTTAGTCCAGCATATTCCCAGGCATTTTGCAAGGCCAAGTCATAATAAGCCTTCTGGGGTTCACCAGTTAGATAGAGGGCCAGCATCTCCACTCACTGGTCTGGCGGTAGTTTCTCCCGCTCTGCTACCTGCTCAAAAACAGTCAAAAATGCTTCTACATCATTCCCCCGGGGTCATCTTTTACATCGTTCACCTTACCACTTTCTGGATGAATGTGACATAACCTGGACTTGGGGGAGGTGCTGTTGGTCTTCCACGAATGGCTTCAGTGAGCAACTCAAATTGCTGTTGCTGTTGTCAGAACTGGTCTTGTTGCTGCTGCTGTTGTTTGAGCTGTTGCTGGTGTACTGTATCTGTTGCATAAGCAGATGACTTGTTTCCTGACGGGTTTTCTCAAGGTGATTAGGCTGGTTTCACACTTTCGTTTTTTTGCGCTGCGTTTTTGCGCATACATGCGCATGCGTTTTTTTCCCTATATTTAACATGGGTGCGCATTGTCATGCGTTTGTATGCGTTTGTATGCGCATGCATTTTTTTGTAGTGTGCGCTCAGGAGCACAAAATGCAACCTGTTGCATTTTTGGTGCGTCCGACCTGTCTCAAAAAAATGCATGTGCACGCAATGCGCACGGAATTCACCCAAACACACATTAAAGTCTATGGGAACGCTGACGTGCGCATGGTCATGCGCACGTCAGCGTTTAAAAACACATGCTTTTTTTGTAAAAACCACGCGCAAAAATCAAGGAAATGCATTAAAAACGCATGATGAGTTTTTTATGCGCATTTGCACTGCGCACGCAGCGCAAAAAAAATGCAAGTGTGAAAATAACCTTAATCAAGTCCTCCGTGTTATCTGACATTGTTTGGTGGCTTATGGCTGTCTTCAACCAGGATATATGGTTTTATCCAGAGCTCTCACATTTGCTCCCTCGGGAAATTGCCTGCACTTTTAGCACCAACTGTGGTGGATCGGCTCACTCGGCTGCACAGAGGTAGACACAGATACAATGTCTCTTTAAATCTTCAGTTGGTTTATTAGACATGTGGCATAAACCAGCCTAAAGTAAAAATAAGCACAGCCCTTCAGGCAAAAAAGGAAAACAAAACAAAATGGTATACAGGCTCTGTATCTGTGAGTATCCGCCTGCTCAGGATAGTAACCAATCACTGGTTCAGCTTTTCCTTTTCAGGATATAAAACGCTGACGATCCTCTCTCCAGAATTACTGAACGCTGAATGCCTCTAGAGGCTGACTATTTAACCCCCATACCACATTCTGGGGTGGAGATAAGGTGGACAACCTTCCACCTGCTCTATTGTTGTCCACAAAAGCCCAGCCCATAAAATGGTTGATTAACCTCTCTCAACACATAGTGTCCTGGAGGAAACTTCTGGGTTTCAAATCATTGAAGCTAATAATCTCAGTGAAATGTATCTCCCCTCCAGCACTTTGCCAGTGACTTTGTCATGTTATACTGTATATACATACCTAAAATCCAAATCAAATGTTTCATCTTAAACTATAGGCGTTTTGGATATAATTTCATTTTCACCTTTCTTAACTGTTTACAATAACAGTAATTTTGACCAAGAGTACCTGTAGTGACCCAGTCCAGAGTGTGTCTGTCCCTTTAAGTAATACTGAATTGTGAGTAGCTTCTGTACACTACTGCTCACTCTCTAACTGGCCCTCTACATGATTTGTGAGCTGTAATTCTCCATTTCTAGTCACCTTCATTTTAGATGCAATGCATTTCTCGATTGCTGTGTTCTGTCACCATCTAATGGTGAAAGTGTATAATGACTGAATTATTGTTTTGTAAGGATCTGATATGTGAATTTGGTCTCCTATTGGCCTGCTCCTAGTCACATGGTCAATAGGAGGAGCTGTTTTTCCAGGAAAGTCTAGAATGTTCTTTAGTCTGAGGGATGCCTTCAGAGAGAGCACAACACACGTGGAGGAGGTTTTTACCTCAAGATCTCCTGCAGGCGTAAAAGCCTAAGTTCCCTCTAACCTGTTCAGACATCATTCTATTTCTGACAGGATTCACCACATGTAAAGTATTGCTGACAGGATTCACCACATTTAAAGTATTGCTGACAGGATTCACCACATTTAAAGTATTGCTGACAGGATTCACCACATCTAAAGAATTGCTGACAGGATTCACCACATCTAAAGTCTTTATGACAGGATACACCACATCTAAAGTCTTTATGACAGGATACACCACAGTTTGTACATACACCTATAAGTACTTGTGCACGTGCCGTGACACACTGTGGAGCTAACCCCAAGTACAGGTCTGTAACCTCTAATTGCTGCATCTACCTCCCTCTGTAAAATACCAAAGACACTGTCCAGTGCTCTTAAAGCTCCAGACCCCAATCACATCTCAGTATCTACTGTAAGTGTGAACTGCAATTGCTGTGGACTACCCATGAGAGACTATTTCTTATTTGTTCCAAGTTATAATTCCCGTTCCTGCTGAAGTAAAAGCAACTGTTATCCCCGAGACCGGTGTGTGTCATAATTCCTTAGGCTGCGGACACCGTGTGGGGGTGGATAGCAGGGAACGTTCGGCCTGGTCATTACAGTACCCATATTTTACATGCCACTAAATAGCAAAATAAATTCAGATCCTATACAAGAATACTGAATAAATTCATACACCAGACTGGGCTGTATTAGTGCCAAAGAGTGTAAGGATAGTGTCCTGGTGCATCAGGGCTGCAGTACACCCCTGCTGCTAATTAAAACTTTAACCTTCCTACCTCTAAGAATGGCCGTAACGGTCATTATCCACTGGATGTCTGCATTGAAGTGAGTATAATGAATAGTGTGAGGGCACAGAATGGAGGCAGTATACAGAGTAAGGGATACTGTGAATTTGCAGAATGGAGGTCAGTCTACCAAAGGAGGGCAATGTGAAGGAAAAAAAATGGGAGCAGTCTACAGAAGGAGGGAGAGAGAGAGGACACAGTATGGGTGGGCTCTATGCAGAATGAGTGACAGTGTGATAGCACAGCATGGAGGGCAGCATGCAGAGTGATGGATAGTGTGAGGGAACAGTATTCCGCAAAAGCACTGAGGACACTGAAGATGGGAACAGTGTTGAGGTCATAGTTTATAACTCAGTCACAGTGTATAGGCCATGGTGTGATGATCATAGTTTTTAAGGGGGTTGGTGTGGTTGTCATAATATACATAGTAAATAAAATGGCATAGTATGGAGGAAATGTTCTATAAAAGAGAATAGTTTGGAGGCTATGTACCATAAGAAGTACAGTATGAGTGTCATTTTTGTTTGGGAGTACAGTTAAAGGCAATTATTTATATTCAGGGGCACAGCGTAGGGCTTATTTAGGGCATAGTATGGGTTATTTTTATTCAGAGGGCAATTTCATGACACTGTTAATTTTAAGGGCACTCTGGGCTGTAGAAGAACAGAGTAGAGGGAAGTGTGTAGAGAAGAACGGTGACTATGAAAAGTCACCCAGGCTTCAACACCAGATGAAGAAGAAAGGGATGAGAACATATCCAGTCAGAGAAGACGTCACCTATAAGGTACCCATTTCTAAGGGTGCATTTACACGGCACAATCATTGTCTTTAAGCAAAGCCTTTAGCAGTAGTTTAACCCCTTAGTGACCAAGCCAAATTTCTGAAATCAGACCAGTGTCACTTTATGTGGTAATAACTCTGGAATGCTTCAACATATCCCAGTTATTTTGTGATAGTTTTTTTGTGACAAAATACTTATTGATAATGTTAAATTTATGTCGATATTTTCTGCATTTATGTATAAAAGTATCAGAAATGTTAATTTTTTTTTTTTTTTTAAATGGCAATTTTCGAAATGTGAATGATTATCCATTTAATCCAGATAGTCAAACCACACAAAAACATTAATAAATAACATTTCCCTCAAAGATCTTTATTAGATTGCCTGTCAAATCCTTCACTATTGATGGGTTCAGACAATTTTAGGCTAATGTGTAAGGTGGCTTTAGCTACTATCTAAAGGGTATGTACACTTTTGGTCTGACTTATTAGTATTATTTATTATGCTTTGCTTATATAGCGCTATCTTATTCCGCAGCACTTTACATACATTATCATTGCTGTCCCCAATGTGGCTCAAAATCTGAATTCCCCATCAGTACGTCTTTGTTTTGTGGGAGGAAACTGGAGTATCCGGAGGAAACCCATGCAAATACGGGGAGAGCGCACAAATTCCTTGCAGATGTTGTCCTTGGTGGGATTTGAACCCAGGACCCCAGCGCTGCAAAGCTAACCACTGAGCCACCGTGCTGCCCATGTAGAGGGTATGACCACTTAAGGTGCCTTGGGAGGCATGAACACCAAATACGGCCTTGCTGCTAAGGAATCCATTCCTATTTTTCCTAAAATGAAAAAAGAGAATGAGTTGACAGTGTCCTTAGATTTCACCAATACACCTGCTTATGGCCAGTGTCATACATAAAAGAAGGGGTGCCTCATATCAAAAATGTGTTGTTTATTCTTTGTCACACGGAACAGAAATAGGCAAGAATTCTCCGTCAGTGGCACAAATATACAATTACATTTTATATTTATCCTTTTATTCTACAATACTTATTGAAAAAGATTTTTGAGACCTTTCAGAAAACTTAAATCAGGTCATGTCCTTGCCCTTACAATATTTTAACTTTGTCTGCAAAGTTAGTCTTATTTTCTGGCACCAGCAAAAAAAAAAAAAGGTACACCTAAATGAGGATAGACTCCCATATGGTTAGACTAAGGGACAAAGGCATATGAAATATATATTAGGATTAGTCAAATGGAATTAATGTTTCTAATATTGCCTTAAGCTGGCTCATATGCATCCGATCTTTATAATATTGTACTTTATCAAGATGGGATATTGTAGATATATATTAACCACCTGTCTCTCCATCTTTCTGTCTTCTACCAAATGAACCAGGAACAATCCTCAGTGTTAAAATAATGTATCTGCAGACAGGAGATGAAAAGGCCTTGCCCCCTGAAAACATATGAATATTTAAATGGCACTTAATTATTTAACATTCAGATTTTTTATTATTATGTGATATTGTGTGCGAATTTATAGATATACATTTTTTTTTTTAATTCTTCGCATCCCTGTCAGACTTATGAATTAACCTCTGTGAAGCCAGAAGTGCCAACTATTTTATTTTGACAGTGAAAGTCTTAGATGCAATAACATTAAAAGTCTAGAGCATGGTAAATATTAAATGAAATAAATAATAAGCTTGTGTCATTGGAAATGAATCCTGGACCGTTCATGTTGTGTTTTCAGCACATCAGTGTAGGACAATAATCCTGAGAAGTGATGTGTACAATATTAGTAACATTTACTGGATACTCCAACATTAGTTAAAATTGCACTTGTGTACTGAGTAGATACAAAATATAATGTATTCTGAGAATGAAGAATCCATCAGAATCCATCAATAGTAAGCAGTAGTGCAGCTGTACACCATCAGAGTATTGTTTCATTTGCCTTGCTTGTGCACATCGTACTGGTTGTCCAAAATTGCAAAATTTGTAATCGGTTCCTGGACCTACAATGTGTTATTTATACTACAAGTGTCTTGTCATGTGGTACAGAGACCATTGGACCCTAGAAGAGCCTCCTATAGTGTTGCACTGGTCACCAAACTGAAATTCATGTAATATGTAATTTTTGACAAGTAGGGTGTAGTTGTGCTGGTGCCCAATCATTGCGTTTTAATTAAAATTGAAATTATGTTATTAGGGTCCACTAATTTGCTTTAATGCAGGATTTCAATATTAGATAGATGGGTATCTGAATCCTGATACCATCACCAATCAGCTGATTGAGGGGACTACAGCATTTGTTTTCCATTGTTTACCAGGATAGTGTCATATTGTTTTTAGTGGCCATGCCTGGTACTGCAACTCAATGCTGTCTAAGGGTATGTTTCCACGATCAGTAAACACTGCAGCCAGATGTTACAGCATAGAGGAGGGGATTTTATGAAATTCCATCTCCACTATGCGTGTAGGGACGCCTCCGGCTTCCCTGCGTAACCGGACATGCGGCGCGTCTTTCCAGACCTCAACATGTCTACTTATCTTGTGGAGACACTCAGTTTCCACAAGATAGATATCACCGTCCAATGTATAGGATGCGGTGATTCCGCATGGTTCAATGAACACATGCGGAATCACCGCACGTACAAAAGCGCTGCCAATACTGACCATGGAAACAAAGCCTTAACCGATTGATATCCATTACTGCTTGTCAGTGCATCACATCACAAGCAGGCAATCTGCTGGGCTATGTGTAATAGAGTTTTATTGATGGCATACCTGAGTACATTTCATAGGCCTCTCGCTGTCACATATTAGCAGTGGGGATGAACGGACCCGTTGATGATCAGGTTCGTTGGGTTTGACCAAACTTTACTTAGTTTGGTTCAGCTATCAAAACTCCACCCAACCTTGAACCTGAACTCCATAGAAGTCAATGGGGACCCAAACTTTGATGCTGTAAAATGGTCGTAGTAAGGGCTAGGGGGTTGCCAAAGGAAGCAGAGTATCCCCACAGAATAAGTCTTCCTGAATACTAAAATGGAGACTTCCAGCAGTCAGTGTTCAAAATTCAGCACCAGATACTAGGTGTCCGGTTCGAACCCCGAACTCAACAGTTCAGGTTCGTTCATCTCTAATTAGCACCTCCGCCAAACACTCCCTTCCTGACAAGCACTGTTGATTTTGTAGTTTTTTTTTGCTGGTGAAATCTATATCCACAGATGGAAATATGGCAGAGAGCTAAGATTTATCACAACTGAGGGTTTGCTACAATTTTATTTTAGCCTAGACAAAGTTACCTGAGCTCAACACAGCAACAATACAACGTTCTCACTCCTCCTGATTTGCTACAGTGTATCATTGTATGTAAAATATATCAATCTGGTAAAAAGGCTGGGTATTTATTAACATTGCCACAAATTTATAACAAATTCATGACCGCAAGTCACTCACACTAGCTAAAATTACGACATTTTTTCTCTGTTAAGATGTGTGTGAAGTACGGATACTACAATCATTTTAAATATGCTTAAATCCTCGTCTGGCAGTAAGACGACACTTCTAGAAATTGACGAGCATGGTGCAACTAGCTCTAAATTCTGGTGGAAGTGCTTAATAAATATGTCACATTGAAGAAAAGATGCTTTGATGAAAAATGTAACAACAACAGTGATAATTATGGACCAATGTGTGTTGATAAGTTGCATAACTTTTCAATGTACAATTAATACATTTCCTTTTTTTAAAAAAAGAAAAGAAACTCCCTTTTTTAATGTAAAAATTGATTTTTAAAAAAATAGTCTTTGGGGGCGACTCATTAAGACTGGTGTAGTGCATGCTAGTCTTAATAAAGCGTTTGCCAGAGTACAGTGGCCTAATTCATTAAGGGGTATGTGCCGCTTGATGAATCAATCTCATTTTTTCTGACACCACTCTTTACAGTAATGCATCCAGAAGTAGAAGACAGGTAGTAAGACACGCAGCCGCTGTGTACATGCGGGGCCACACAAATGCCGGGAACACTCAGACAGTACTTCCTCTTGAGAGCGAGCACTGTCATTCAGAAGCGGGGAAAGCTCTCAAAGTGGAGGCAAATGATGCACCAATCTCTGGGTGCATCATTTGCCTTCTCATTTGAATATGAATTAAAAGTTATTTTCTCACGCATTGTACCAGTGACATGTACACTGCTAGAATGGGTGTTACCAGGGCCAAGTCCCCTACATCACTGTATAGCCCATTTAAAATGCATTGTGGGGGTGCATTTAATAATAATAATAATCTTTATATAGCGCTAACATATTCCGCAGCGCTTTACAGTTTTGCACACATTATCATTACTGTCCCTGATGGGGTTCACAATTTAAATTCCCTATTGGTATGTCTTTGGAATGTGGGAGGAAACCCACGCAAACACGGGGAGAACATACAAACCCCTTGCAAATGTTGTCCTTGGTGGGATTTGAACCCAGGACTCCAGCGCTGCAGTGCAAACCACTGAGCCACCGTGCTGCCTGTTCTTTAATGAATTGTTTAAAGTATTTTTGCCAGAATTTTTGTGTAAAACACTATCTGATGTCACAAAATTTTTGCACAGCTCAAAGTTGTGCAAACACTTTGTGACTTTTGCTGTTTTTACACCAGTCCTTACTAGAGTTGAGCGAAACGGGTCGAAAAATTTCAAAAGTCGCCGACTTTTGGCAAAGTTGGGTTTCATGAAACGAAACCCGACCCTAGGATGAGGTCGGCGACTTACGCGCCAAAGTCGCGTTTCAAAAGTTTGTTTTGCGCTCTTTTTCAGTCAATCAGGATCCACGGACACTGTGGGCAACGTGATGACATAGGCAGGGGTCACCACCATCTTTCAGAAGGGCATGCAAGTGATTGGCTTGCTTTGGTGGGCGTCACAGGGGTTATAAAAGGGCGTGCACGCCGACCGCCATCTTACTTCTGCCGATCTTAGCATAGGGAGAGGTTGCTGCTGCTGATTCTGTAGGGAGAGCATTAGGCAGGGAAGAAGAAAAAAAAACTGCTTCTGCTGCTAGCGATTTTGCCTGTACAAAACACCAGTCACTGTGTGTGCAGTGCAAGGGGAGGCTATATTGTGGTGGATCAGCGGTGTTGGTTGTTAGGCTGCCTTCGGCTTCCTGACAGCTGCATTGCTGTTTACCCACTGCTCTGCAAACTGCTTTTTTAAAAGCAATCCCAATTTTTTTTTTTGTCCTGCTGAGGTACTGAGCGTGCATTTTTTCACACCATACAGCGGTGTGCGCTCCTCACACAGTACCGTGTAACGGCTGTTATCACAGGCACAGTGAAGCTATCTGTGTGTCACTCTGTGAGAATAAGTCGAGGACATGTTCCGTTCTTACAGACCTGCACCTACTAGTTTTGACTAGCTTTCAAACAGTTAAATATATTTGCTGTTTGATCACATTCAAAACTATAGAGAGACAGCGTGTGTCAGTCCGTATACTTAAAAAACACGGAGCTTGACAATTTTACGTACACCGGACAGCCGTGTACGTGCATGCTCCTCTCAGTACCGTGTAACGGCTGTTATCACGGCCACAGTGAAGCTATCTGTGTGTCACTGTGGAAGGATAAGTGGAGGACTTGTTCCGTTCTTACAGACCTACACTCTAGGGAGATTCCTATTCTGCCCAATTCTACATACACCTTGTAGTTTGTGATACACTAGCCAATTTCTGCCTGTGACATAGCGCTCTGATATTCAGTGGGCCTCACACAATCCAAAAGTGTCCAGTGTCCACTAGTGTGTGCAGAAATTCAAAATCTCCCTTATCCTGTAGTCACTTTTTTCACACCTGTGCCATCGAGCCTGTGACATAGCGCTCTGATATTCAGTGGGCCTCACACAATCCATAAGTGTCCAGTGTCCACAAGTGTGTGCAGAAATTCAAAATCTCTGTGATCCTGTAGTCACTTTTTTTCACACCTGTGCCATCGAGCCTGTGACATAGCGCTCTGATATTCAGTGGGCCTCACACAATCCAAAAGTGTCCAGTGTACACTAGTGTGTGCAGAAATTCAAAATCTCCCTTATCCTGTAGTCACTTTTTTCACACCTGTGCCATCGAGCCTGTGACATAGCGCTCTGATATTCAGTGGGCCTCACACAATCCAAAAGTGACCAGTGTCCACTAGTGTGTGCAGAAATTCAAAATCTCCCTTATCCTGTAGTCACTTTTTTCACACCTGTGCCATCGAGCCTGTGACATAGCACTCTGATATTCAGTGGGCCTCACACAATCCATAAGTGTCCAGTGTCCACAAGTGTGTGCAGAAATTCAAAATCTCTGTGATCCTGCAGTCACTTTTTTCACACCTGTGCCATCGAGCCTGTGACATAGCGCTCTGATATTCAGTGGGCCTCACACAATCCAAAAGTGTCCAGTGTCCACTAGTGTGTGCAGAAATTCAAAATCTCTGTGATCCTGTAGTCACTTTTTTCACACCTGTGCCATCGAGCCTGTGACATAGCGCTCTGATATTCAGTGGGCCTCGCACAATCCAAAAGTGTCCATAGTCCACTAGTGTGTGCAGAAATTCAAAATCTCTGTGATCCTGTAGTCACTTTTTTCACACCTGTGCCATCGAGCCTGTGACATAGCGCTCTGATATTCAGTGGGACTCACACAATCCAAAAGTGTCCAGTGTCCACTAGTGTGTGCAGAAATTCAAAATCTCCCTTATCCTGTAGTCACTTTTTTTACACCTGTGCCATCGAGCCTGTGACATAGCGCTGTGATATTCAGTGGGCCTCACACAATCCATAAGTGTCTAGTGTCCACAAGTGTGTGCAGAAATTCAAAATCTCTGTGATCCTGTAGTCACTTTTTTCACACCTGTGCCATCGAGCCTGTGACATAGCGCTCTGATATTCAGTGGGCCTCACACAATCCAAAAGTGTCCAGTGTCCACTAGTGTGTGCAGAAATTCAAAATCTCCCTTATCCTGTAGTCACTTTTTTCACACCTGTGCCATCGAGCCTGTGACATAGCGCTCTGATATTCAGAGGGCCTCACACAATCCGAAAGTGTCCAGTGTCCACTAGTGTGTGCAGAAATTCAAAATCTCTGTGATCCTGTAGTCACTTTTTTCACACCTGTGCCATTGAGCCTGTGACATAGCGCTCTGATATTCAGTGGGCCTCACACAATCCAAAAGTGTCCAGTGTCCACTAGTGTGTGCAGAAATTCAAAATCTCCCTTATCCTGTAGTCACTTTTTTCACACCTGTGCCATCGAGCCTGTGACATAGCGCTGTGATATTCAGTGGGCCTCACACAATCCATAAGTGTCCAGTGTCCACAAGTGTGTGCAGAAATTCAAAATCTCCCCTGTCCTATAGACACCTTGTACCTTGTTTTACATTACTATATAGTTTGTTGGATTTTGTCTACATTTCTACAAAAAATGAGGAAGGCTGGTGGAAGAGGCCGTGGAATTGGGCGGGGGTTGGCAGCTGGTAATGATGGTGTTGGTGGTGGATCTGATGGTAGTGGCAAGAGCAAAATAGGACCGAATGCAGGAGGTGTTGAGCCTGCGTCATCGTCTGGCTTCATAAGGCTTCGAAGGCTTAGTTTTCTAGGAGTTGGCAAACCGCTTTTAAAGCCAGAGCATCAGGAAAAAGTTTTGTCTTACATTGCTGACTCAGCCTCCAGCTCTATCGCCTCCTCTTCAGAAGTTGTAAAAAGTAAAAGCACTGAGTCGTCATTGGAGGCTCATGTTCATGAATCACACCTTTCCTTGTGTCCTTCACCACAACCAAGATTGAAGGATGACGCAGGCCATACTACTGATTGCTCCTTGGAGCTATTTTCACATACCATGCCTGGATTATCAAGTGAAATGGTGAATTACCCAGGCCAAGATGAATCTGGCATGGAGTGCACTGATGCACAGCCGCTGATAGATGATTCTGCTGGTACATTCACTCAGAGCACTACATTGTCCTCGCAGTGTACAGAGCCAGATTCTGACCCTGATGAGACTCAGGTGCCCCTTCCCGCACACTATACCACCATACACGGTGACACAGAGGAAGGTGCACATGACATTGAAGAGGAGGTGATGGATGACCCAGTTGTTGACCCAGATTGGCATCCATTGGGGGAAGAGGGTGCTGCTTCCAATAGCTCAGATGAGGAGCATCCACAGCAGACATCGACATCGCAACAGCTGTTATCTGGCAGGCCAGGAGCACTCCAAAGACAGGTTCCAAAAATCAAAAGAGTTGCTGGACAGCTTGTCCAGAGGGTCAAAAGATCACAGCGTGCTAGGCCGCAAATTGTCTGCCAAAGTAGGAAGAGTGCAGTGTGGCACTTTTTTGAACAAAATCCTCATGATCAGGCCAAGGTTATCTGTAAGAAGTGCGCAAAGACCTTTAGCCGAGGGAAAAATCTGAAAAATTTGAATACCAGTTGCATGCTTAGACATTTAACCACCATGCACTTGCAAGCGTGGACACAACACCAAACCTCAAGTGCCACATGTGCAACTGATCACAAAGAAGGTAGTCAGCAACGCTACATTGTTTCCCCCACTGTAAGCCCACCGGTTAGCACAGCAGCAAATGTTGAGGTGTCGTTGCAAGACCACAGCAGTCAGGGAATCCCACTGTTATATCAACGAAAGACTGAATCTAGGCCATCAGAAAGAACACCAACTCCATCACCATCACCAACCCTCTCTCAGTCCGCCCTGTCCACCGCTACTTCCACCATATGCAGCTCTCAAGTCCAGCTCACCCTCCCAGACACTATGAGTAGGTCAAGAAAGTACTCAGTCTCTCATCCGCGTACACTGGGTTTGAACGCCCACATTGCCAAACTAATCTCGTTTGAGATGATGCCCTATCGGTTGGTGGAAAGCGCAGCTTTCCGCGAACTCATGGCCTATGCAGTACCACGCTATGACCTACCCAGTCACCACTTCTTCTCTCGCAAAGCCATCCCAGCCCTCCAACATCATGTAAAAGACCGCATTGTCCATGCACTCAAGCAGTCAGTGAGTGGAAAGGTGCACCTCACAACTGATGCATGGTCCAGTCGGCATGGCCAGGGCCGTTACGTGTCCATCACTGCGCACTGGGTTAATGTGGTGGATGCAGGGTCCACAGGGGACAGCGGTGGTGGGACAGTGCTGCCTAGCCCACGATATAGGAAACAGTTGGCTGTAGGCGTTCGACCCTCCTCCTCCTCCAGAAGCGAAAGCTCGTCCACAGAGCGCAGTCGTACGAGCACTCCATCTGCAGCTGCCACTGTTGCACACGAGGTGTCCCCCTATCGAGCAGCTAGTGGAAAGCGTCAGCAGGCTGTGTTGCAGATGATGTGTTTGGGCGACAGACACACCGCCGAGGTGCTGGCCGAGTACTTGAAGCGACAAACTGAGTCATGGCTGGGCAGTGTACATCTTGAGGCAGGCAAGGTAGTTAGTGATAACGGCCGTAATTTTGTGGCAGCCATAGCCCTTTCAAAACTCAGCCACATACCTTGCTTGGCTCACACCTTGAACCTAGTGGTGCAGTGCTTCCTCAAAAATTATCCGGAGTTAACAGCCCTGCTCCAGAAGGTGCGAAGACTGTGCGCGCACATCCGCCGGTCGCCTGTACACTCCGTTCGCATGCAGAAGCTGCAGCGATTGCTCCACCTTCCCAACCACCGCCTCATTATCGACATTGCAACAAGGTGGAACTCCACCCTGCACATGGGTGTGTGAGCAGAGGCAGGCCATAATGCATTTGTAGGAGGATACACGGCCAGGCACTTTGAGAGCAGACATGGAGTTGACAGGTGTGCAGTGGTCGAAGCTGAAAGACCTCTGTAAAGTCCTTCAGTGTTTTGAGGAATGCACACGGCTGGTAAGCACAGACGACGCCATCCTAAGCATGAGCATCCCACTTATGCGTCTGCTCATGCAAACTTTGATGCACCTTAAGAAGCAGGCATCTGCAGCCAATGTTGATGAGGAGGAAGAGGAGGAGGGAATCCTTGATGACATTCAGCCATTGTCTGCTCAGGGACCTCTCCTGGACGAGGTGGAGGAAGAAGAGGAGGAGGAGGATGATGATGGGGATGATTACTTAGGGGAGGAGGATGCATCTCGTGGGGCAAGTGAAAATGTTGGCGTGGCAAGGTCTGGTACAGGGTTTGTGCGTGACTGGAGGGATGTGGATTTGCCAGAAAGTGCTCCTCCAACCAGCACTCGCAGTGCATCATTGACACCGGGAACATTGGCCCACATCTCAGATTATGCCTTGCAGATCCTAAAAAGGGACCCCCGCATTGCCAAAATGATGAACGATGATGACTACTGGTTGGCCAGCATCCTGGATCCACGCTATAAAGGCAAATTACAAAACATCATGCCACAGGAGAACCTTGACCTAATATTGGCTAATAAACAAGCAACTCTGGTAAATCGGTTGCTTGAGGCATTCCCAGCACACAGCAGCGGTGATGGTTCTCACACGAGCCGTACTTGCCGGGGGCAGCTTGGCAGAGGTGTTCATGGTGCACACAGCAGAAGTGGCGTTGGAGACAGGGGTTTCATGACAATGTTGTGGACTGATTTTTCAAGTACCGCTCACACAACTGGTAATACTGCATCGATGGAAAGTGACAGGAGACAGCAGTTGTCAACTATGGTTACAAACTACTTTTCCTCCCATATCGATGTTCTCCCACACAGGTCATTCCCCTTTGACTATTGGGCCGCTAAACTGGACACCTGGCCTGAATTGGCACAATATGCCTTACAGGAGCTCGCTTGCCCAGCTGCAAGTGTGCTATCGGAAAGGGTCTTCAGTGCAGCTGGATCAATCCTGACAGAAAAAAGGACCCGTCTGTCAACCCAAAATGTGGATGATCTAACCTTCATTAAAATGAACCATGCATGGGTTTCCAAGGATTTTGTCCCACCTTCCCCTGATGACACATAGGGTGACATAAAAATGGCTTGCTTTGGTCCACCTCTTTCTGGGACTTGACCTATTTTGCCTTTTGCATCAGCTGAATGTCCAACATCAACATATGCCACTTTCTAAAACTCCCTAACTGTGCTGCCTCCCCCCCCCATGGCCGGGGTCACCACCTAGCGCACGACACCGTGCGAGTGCCGTTGCCCTGGACAGGTGGGTAGGCCGACTCTTGGGCGTGGGCACTGGCACAGGGTCCCTCATAGTGCAATCAAGTGTCTCTGACGGTGGTGGTGCACACCCGCCGTCAGACACACCGCCGTACTATGAGGGGCCCAGTGCCAGTACCGACGCCCACGAGTGGGCCCCCCTTGCTTGGGCAGGGCCCCAGCATTTGCAATCTTTACCTCTCCCTGCTCCTCCGCTGTGTAGTCTGGGCCGTCAAATCCATACTGTGCCTGACACCGTCTGAGCCTGCCTCCTGATGTATAGACATATATTTTGAATGTGTACGCTATCCATACATGTTATCCGGGGATACGGTACCCTTTCTCACCTTTGTGCAATCACGTGCAATCCATACTGGGCCTAACACCGTCTGAGCCTGCCTCCTGATGTATAGACATATATTTTGAATGTGTACGCTATCCATACATGTTTTCCGGGGATACGGTACCCTTTCTCACCTTTGTGCAATCACGTGCAAGCCATACTGGGCCTAACACCGTCTGAGCCTGCCTCCTGATGTATAGACATATATTTTGAATGTGTACGCTATCCATACATGTTATCCGGGGATACGGTACCCTTTCTCACCTTTGTGCAATCACATGCCAGCCATACTGGGCCTAACACCGTCTGAGCCTGCCTCCTGATGTATTGACATATATTTTGAATGTGTACGCTATCCATACATGTTATCCGGGGATACGGTACCCTTTCTCACCTTTGTGCAATCACGTGTAATCCATACTGGGTGTGAGAACGGCTGGCGAGCTGTTAAGCAAGCTACAGCACATGTGGTTTGCACACGTAAGTTTTTCATTTTTTCAGGAATGACGGTTAGGCCTAATTCCGGAACTGAGGTTGACCTACACTTACTGGGAAATCGTCGTTCGCGGGTAATAATTGTAATCAGCGATCCCCATCACTAATGTTGTTCAGCGGGTTATCTGCACCTGTAAGCGACAAACGCTGGCCTTTTCAGTGTAGCGCACATGCAGCCACGGACATGTAAGGGCATGACACATCAGTTATTGGCCAATCTCATGTGCCAGAGCCTCACGTGTCCCTCTAGTAAGCCGGACTCGGACCGCGGGGCATGACGGAGTCTCATTCGTTAACGGAATTAAGCTTGCAATGTGTGCATCTTTTCTGTAGCTGGCATGGTTGAGGTTTCCCAGGTGGAGTCGAATTTAACTGTAGGCTCCACTCCTGGTGGTGCCCTTCTGGACATTCCTTTAAGGTTCAGCTTTGCAACCATACTGCCCACGTAAAACAAACACTTTGCCTTCATGAACGCTGTTTGGAGGGTCATGACTCGTGGGAATAACGCCGCCCAATCAGTTAACCTGCTAGAGAGATCCTTCGTTGCTCCCAAGCATGACATCACACTCCCTAGGAGGAAGGTAATGCCACTGTGGCGACCGTACTCCTGGGGGCGACACAAGTGCACTGATGCCCAGCCACTGCTCGATGAATCTGCTGGTACATTGGCCCAGACCACTACATTCCCCTCGCACGCTACACGGCCTGAATCTGACCCTGATGAAACTCAGGTTACCCTTCCCATATACAGTTCCATCTTACACGGTGACAAAGAGGAAGCTGCAGATGAAAGTGCAGGTTCGGCCCACCCGCCATCAGACACACCACCGTACTATCAGGGGCCCTGTGCCAGTGCCGTCACCAACGAGTGGGCCCCCCCTGCTTGCTCAGGATCACAGCACTTGCAAGGTTGAAATACTGTGCAGTGAGATGGAAGATGGGGATGACGAGGAGTCCAGACTAGTACAGGGATTCCCTAGCGAGGAGACTTATTTGATTGTTTTCAATGTTGGGACAGCAATTTTTGGGGAGCACTATACTCTGGAGAATGATAGATGGGGCCCACCATACACTGGAACATTCCAAAGGTGGACATCAGACACTGGAGCAGCATTTACAGGGCCCATTATACACTAGAGCATTAGAAATGGGGCCCATTATGTTTGGAGCATTATTTGGGCCCATAAGACAGTGGAGCTTCATCCATGGGGACCAACATATACTGTAGCATTATGTGGAGCTCATCATATACTGTTTCAAACATTATATGGGACCAATGATTCTGTATGGAGAAATAGATGGGCCTCGTCATGAGATGTAAAAAGTGAAGTATTTTTCATTGTACTATACCGCTATTTCTCTGCCGTATTGGAGCATGATGAGTTGTGGTATGTGGTAAAGGGGCGCTCTATCGCCCAGGGCACATGAAAACCTGGAGCCAGCCCTACCCCCCCACAACTGTAGCCAAATAACCCCCATTTTTCAGTGCGTAACTTGTATTATGAAGTTAGTTAAGGTTGACAAGCTTAAGTAAGAAGAATTGATGCTTTTGGCATTCAAATGGGCACTGTAGGTGTGTTTCCTGTCCTCCTCTCACTGCCGACTTTTATTCCCCATTGACTTACATTGGGTTTCGTGTTTCGGGACGACCCCGACTTTTCCCTATAATCGGCCGATCTTGCTCGACCCGACTTTTGGAAAAGTCGGGTTTCACGAAACGAAACTCGACCCTAAAAAACCAAAAGTCGCTCAACTCTAGTCCTTACCATCTACATCTAAGTGTGTGGGATGTGGCATGGCGAAGCCCACCTGGCAAAGCCTTCAAAAAGGTACACTATTCTAGTGAGTACATTATGCGAAAAATGTACTTTGATGCCTCACTGGAATAACATTTTTGGCATTGGTACACAGCAGTTTTAAGTGGCGTCCACCTCTTAATAAGTTAGGGGCATCATATCCCATCGCACCCAACCATTAAAACTGGAATGTAGAACGCCAGTATTAATGAATCAGGCCCTGTGAGGTTGACAGTCACTAAAGACTATGCAATATAAAGTTGCATTGAAATCCGTGTCCTAGTGTTCGCCTGGGTGGCAGTTTTTTTGTTTTTTTTGTACTTTTTACATTCTATTCATAAATCATGACATTCCACATGAAGGAAACTACAAAATCTATCTTTCACTTGGTGACGCAGTATATTGAATGAGTGGAGGCCATACTGAAAAATATAAAATTAATGACAAAATGTACTTATTATACCCATACGCAAATTGGCATATACGTGTAACTTTCACAAGCATCTATGATTTCTGCATATACAGCACAGAGGCTTTATCACCGTAGAGTGGTTCATACACAATCTTAGACAGTAAAATACAGCAGTCATCCTCAGCAGTCCTGCCATGTTACAATAAATAGTGATTTTCTATTAGTATTGACATTTGTAAAGGCATAAAAAAGTTACGGGAATGAAGAATGAAGGGATGGCAGCTTATATAGTGACTAGATAAAAGTTTGCCCATTTCCAGCAAGTGATTATTGTTTCTATTCACCACCTTCCCTCGGCACGAGCTTGGATATGGCAGCTTTTCCATTGCTTGGCAGTTTTGCAGTGCAATTCTGCAGGGACTGTTCTGTACACAGCTCCCAGAGTCCTCTCCTTACCATTCTTGCCTGCAGCAGTCCCAGTGTAGAACACCAGAGGCAAACAGGTCTGTAGTAAAACCAGTATATAACACAACACAATCCTGAGAGCCGTTTGGCAATTTTAGCTCATTAGACATGTTTTGGGTCTGATGACTGAGCTGGGATAATAAATAAGTATAAATATTATATTTGCCTGTGGGTCATGTTTAAAAATGTATTCCTTTCTCTCCCCTTTTTATTTTATTTCTATCCATTCAGCATTGAGAGAGAAGGATTTAAACTAAGTTCCAAGTAATAGTAAATAGAAATTTGAATAAGTGCTTTTCGGTGATTTATATTAGGATGGATTTCGTTGTGAAATTAACGTCAATTGTATGAAACATTATTTAAGTTACATGATTATGCTTCTACAATACCATAAAACCTCTACTGCTTGACCATCCAGAAATGTCTTAAAAGGACATCTATGACCAACATAAAGGTACCTCTTACAAAATAAGAATACCATCCTGACCTTAACTCCATAGAGAATCCAGCGTCGGTCTAGCCGGGGCGGGGTACCGGGGATTCCCCCGGTGGGCCAGGGAAGGAGAGAAGAAGAAGAAGAAAAAAAAAGTCTGCGGTTTTAAGGGGTGCGGGCCCTTTAAAAGCGCAGGCTGCCGCTATGTGCAGGAATGCGCACTCGCAGCGTTCACTAGCTGAACCGCTGCGAAGCACTTCCCGATCGATACTGACGTCAGTGTCATGCGCTGGGCGCACACATTCACCAGCCTCTGCTATGTCGGCAGCCATTTTAGTATCAGCGCGCCGACATGAAGAGGAGGAGTACGCCGCTGGGAGCGCAGGCAGGTAAGAGCGATGGTTTTTTGTTACTTCTTTCTCTCTCTCTCATACGGGGGAGGGGCCAGGATGGATTTATATACAGGGGGAAGGGGCCCAGGATGGATATATATATATACAGGGGGAAGGGGCCCAGGATATATATATATATATACAGGGGGAAGGGGCCCAGGATATATCCATGCAGAGGAGGAGGAGGAGGATGCCGCCGGGAGCGCAGGCAGGTAAGAGCAAAGGTTTTTTGTTACTTCTTTCCCTCTTTCTCATACAGGGAAGGGCCCAGGATGGATATATATATATATATATATATATACAGGGGGAAGGGGCCCAGGATATATATACACAGGGGGAAGGGGCCCAGGATATATATATATATATATATATATATATATATATATATACAGTGGAACGGGGCCCAGGATATATATACAGTTAAGTCCATATATATTTGGACAGAGACAACATTTTTCTAATTTTGATTCTAGATATTACCACAATGAATTTTAAACAAAACAATTCAGATGCAGTTGAAGTTCAGACTTCCAGCTTTCATTTGAGGGTATCCACATTAAAATTGGATGAAGGGTTTAGGAGTTTCAGCTCCTTAACATGTGCCACCCTGTTTTTAAAGGGACCAAAAGTGATTGGACAGATTAAATAATTGTAAATGAAATGTTCATTTCTAGTACTTGGTTGAAAACCGTTTGTTGGCAATGACTGTCTGAAGTCTTGAACTCATGGACATCACCAGACGCTGTGTTTCCTCCTTTTTGATGCTCTGCCAGGCCTTCACTGCGGTGGTTTTCAGTTGCTGTTCGTTTGTGGGCCTTTCTGTCTGAAGTTTAGTCTTTAACAAGTGAAATGCATGCTCAATTGGGTTGAGATCAGGTGACTGACTTGGCTATTCAAGAATATTCCACTTCTTTGCTTTAATAAACTCCTGGGTTGCTTTGGCTTTATGTTTTGGGTCATTGTCCATCTGTAGTATGAAACGACGACAAATCAGTTTGGCTGCATTTGGCTGGATCTGAGCACACAGTATGGTTCTGAATACCTCAGAATTAGTGTTGAGCGATACCGTCCGATACTTAAAAGTATCAGATCGGAATGGATCGGCCGATCTAAAAAAAATATCGGGTATCGCCGATTCCGATACCGGAAGTCCCATTCAAGTCTATGGGACTTCCGGTATCGAAATAAGAAAAACCCTATTTTTGCCTTGTACAGCCTCTCTGGGGTCTGTACGGGCCTTTCGGGGGGATGTGCCAGCCTGCCGGTGGTCTGTGCAGGCTCCGGGGGTCTGTGCCGACTGCCCGGGGGTCTGTGCGGCCTGCCGGGGGGCTGTGCCAGCCTGCCGGTGGTCTGTGCAGGCTCCGGGGGTCTGTGCGGCCTGCCGGGGGGTCTGTGCCGACTGCCCGGGGGGCTGTGCCGGCCTGCCGGTGGTCTGTGCAGGCTCCGGGGGTCTGTGCAGGCATCGTCCGATGGGACTACAAGTCCCATCGGGCGATGCCTGCTACCATGACAGTGATTGACACATTAGCCAATGATGGGACAGTAGTAGTCCCATCATCCGGCTAATGTGTTGAATGTAAAAAAAAAAAAAAATACATGCTACATACTACATACATGCTACATACATACTACATACATAATACATATATACTACATGCATGCAACATACATACAACATATATACTACATGCATGCAACATGCATACTACATATACACTCACTGGCCACTTTATTAGGTACACCATGCTAGTAAGGGGTTGGACCCCCTTTTGCCTTCAGAACTGCCTCAATTCTTCGTGGCAGAGATTCAACAAGGTGCTGGAAGCATTCCTCAGAGATTTTGGACCATATTGACATGATGGCATCACACAGTTGGCGCAGATTTGTCGGCTGCACATCCCTGATGCGAATCTCCCGTTCCACCACATCCCAAAGATGCTCTATTGGATTGAGATCTGGTGACTGAGGAGGCCATTTGAGTACAGTAAACTCATTGTCATGTTCAAGAAACCAATCTGAGATGATTCGAGCTTTATGACATGGCGCATTATCCTGCTGAAAGTAGCCATCAGATGTTGGGTACATTGTGGTCATAAAGGGATGGACATGGTCAGCAACAATACTCAGGTAGGCTGTGGCGTTGCAACGATGCTCAATTGGTACCAAGGGGCCCAAAGAGTGCCCAGAAAAAATTCCCCACACCATGACACCACCACCACCAGCCTGAACCGTTGATACAAGGCAGGATGGATCCATGCTTTCATGTTGTTTACGCCAAATTCTGACCCTACCATCCGAATGTCGCAGCAGAAATCGAGACTCATCAGACCAGGCAACGTTTTTCCAATCTTCTACTGTCCAATTTCGATGAGCTTGTGCAAATTGTAGCCTCAGTTTCCTGTTCTTAGCTGAGAGGAGTGGTACCCAGTGTGGTCTTCTGCTGCTGTAGCCCATCTGCCTCAAAGTTCGACGCACTGTGCGTTCAGAGATGCTCTTCTGCCTACCTTGGTTGTAACGGGTGGCAATTTGAGTCACTGTTGCCTTTCTATCAGCTCGAACCAGTCTGCCCATTCTCCTCTGACCTCTGGCATCAACATGGCATTTCCGGCCACAGAACTGCCGCTCACTGGATTTTTTTTCTTTTTCGGACCATTCTCTGTAAACCCTAGAGATGGTTGTGCGTGAAAATCCCAGTAGATCAGCAGTTTCTGAAATTCTCAGACCAGCCCTTCTGGCACCAACAATCATGCCACGTTCAAAGGCACTCAAATCACCTTTCTTCCCCATACTGATGCTCGGTTTGAACTGCAGGAGATTGTCTTGACCATGTCTACATGCCTAAATGCACTGAGTTGCCGCCATGTGATTGGCTGATTAGAAATTAAGTCTTAACACACAGTTGGACAGGTGTACCTAATAAAGTGGCCAGTGAGTGTATACTACATATATACTACATGTAACATACATACTACATATATATTACATGCAACATACATGTTATATACTACATACATGCTACATACATACTACATGCTACATACTACATACATATACTACATGCATACTACATACATACTACATACATAATACATATATACTACATGCATGCAACATACATACAACATATATACTACATGCATGCAACATGCATACTACATATATACTACATATATACTACATGTAACATACATACTACATATATACTACATGCAACATACATGTTATATACTACATACATGCTACATACATTCTACATGCTACATACTACATACATAATACATATACTACATGCATACTACATACATACTACATATATACTACATGCATGCAACATACATACAACATATATACTACATGCATGCAACATACATATATACTACATACAATACATACATATAGACATACAGTACATATAACATAGAGTACATACTCACCGTCACTTGTCACTTTGATCCCCGAAGCCATTGTCGCCTGAGGAATAAATATCAAAATAAAAAAACACCAATATACTTACCCCGATCCGCAAAAGTCCACGAGGGTCCCACGTCGATCTTGCATGGAGAACAGCAGCATCAGCTGATGCTACCGTTCTCTACCAGCTCCAGGAATACAATCACGGAAGATAGGTATCCTTCCGCACTGTATTCCTCCACCACTGTAAAAAAAAAGTCCCTAGTCTCACTTTATGCCATTGCTGCGTGAGAAAGTTCCCATGCAGCTTTTGCCATAAAGTGAGACTAGGGACTTTTTTTTTCAGTGGTGGAGGAATACAGTGCGGAAGGATACCTACCTTCCGTCATTGTATTCCTGGAGCTGGTAGAGAACGGTAGCATCAGCTGATGCTGCTGTTCTCCACGCAAGATCGACGTGGGACCCTCGTGGACTTCTGCGGATTGGGGTAAGTATATTGGTGTTTTTTTATTTTGATATTTATTCCTCAGGCGAAAATGGCTTCGGGGATCAAAGTGACAAGTGACGGTGAGTATGTACTCTATGTTATATGTACTGTATGTCTATATGTATGTATTGTATGTAGTGTTGAGCATTCCGATACTGCAAATATCGGGTATCGGCCGATATTCGCTGTATCGGAATTCCGATACCGAGTACCGATATTTTTACAATATCGGATATCGGAATCGGAAGTTCCCATAATGCAAAGAGCCACTTCTGTGGCTCTGATTGGCTGCCGAAATGACGTCATCATGATGCGCAGTCTGTGTGCATCATGATGCGCCGTCAGTTCTGGCCTTCCGGAGGGGGGGGTCTATGCCGACTGCCCGGGGTTCTGTACCGGCCTGCCGGGGGTTTGTGCCGACTGCCCGGGGGTCTGAGCGGACTGCCAGGGGTCCGTACCGGCCTCCCGGTGGTCTGTGCCGACTGCCCGGGGGTCTGAGCGGACTGCTGGGGGTCCATACCGGCCTCCCGGTGGTCTGTGCCGACTGCCCGGGGGTCTGTACCGGCCTGCCGGGGGGCTGAGCCGGCCTGCGGGTGGTCTGTACCGACTGCCGGGGTGCTGTGCCGGCCTGCGGGTGGTCTGTTCCGACTGCCCGGGTGTCTGTGTGGACTGCCGGGGGGCTGTGCCGGCCTGCCGGTGGTCTGTACCGACTGTCCGGGGGTCTGAGCAGACTGCGGGGGTCTGTGCAGGATCGTCCGATGGGACTACAAGTCCCATCGGGCAATGCCTGCTACCATGACGGTGATTGACACATTAGCCAATGATGGGACAGTAGTAGTCCCATCATCCGGCTAATGTGTTGAATGTACAAAAAAAAAAAAAAAATCCCTACTACATACATGCTACATACATACTACGTGCTACATACATGCTACATACATACTACATGCTACATACATGCTACATACATACTACATACAAGCTACATACATGCAACATATATACTACATACATACTACATGCTACATACATGCTACATACATGCAACATACATACATACTGCATATATACCACATGCATGCAACATACATACATACATACTGCATATATACCACATGCATGCAACATGCATACTACATATATACCACATATATACTACATGCATGCAACATGCATACTACATATATACCGGGGGTCTGTGTCGACTGTCCGAGGGTCTGTACCGGCCTGCCGGGGGGGCTGTGCCGGCCTGCCGGTGGTCTGTACCGACTGTCCGGGGGTCTGTGCAGGCTGCGGGGGTCTGTACCGGCCTGCCGGGGGGCAGTGCCGGCCTGCCGGGGGGCTGTGCCGGCCTGCCGGTGGTCTGTACCGACAGTCCGGGGGTCTGAGCGGACTGCCGGGGGTCTGTACCGACTGTCCGGGGGTCTGTGCAGGCTGCGGGGGTCTGTACCGGCCTGCCGGGGGTCTGTACCGGCCTGCCGGGGGGCTGTGCCGGCCTGCCGGTGGTCTGTACCGACAGTCCGGGGGTCTGAGCGGACTGCCGGGGGTCTGTACTGGCCTGCCACGGGGCTGTGCCGACTGTCCGGGGGTCTGTGCCGACTGTCCGGGGGTCTGTGCGGACTGCCGGGGGTCTGTACTGGCCTACCGGGGAGCTGTGCTGGCCTGCCGGGGGGCTGTGCCGACTGTCCGGGGGTCTGTGCCGACTGCCCGGGGGTCTGTTCGGACTGCCGGGGGTCTGTACCGGCCTACCGGGGGGCTGTGCTGGCCTTCCAGGGGTCTGTGCCGACTGCCCGGGGGTCTGTGCGGACTGCCGGGGGTCTGTACCGGCCTACCGGGGAGCAGTGCTGGCCTGCCGGGGGGCCGTGTTGGCCTGCCGGGAGGCTGTGCCGACTGTCCGGGGGTCTGTGCCGACTGCCCTGGGGTCTGTTCGGACTGCCGGGGGTCTGTACCGGCCTACCGGGGGGCTGTGCTGGCCTGCCGGGGGGCTGTGCCGACTGTCCGGGGGTCTGAGCATGCTGCGGGGGTCTGTGCAGAATCGTCCGATGGGACTGCAAGTCCCATCGGGCGATGCCTGCTACCATGACGGTGATTGACACATTAGCCAATGATGGGACAGTAGTAGTCCCATCATCTGGCTAATGTGTTGAATGTACAAAAAAAAAAAAAAATCCCTACTACATACATGCTACATACATACTACATGCTACATACATGCTACATACATACTACATGCTACATACATGCTACATACATACTACATACAAGCTACATACATGCAACATATATACTACATACATACTACATGCTACATACATGCTACATACATGCAACATACATACATACATACTGCATATATACCACATGCATGCAACATACATACATACTGCATATATACCACATGCATGCAACATGCATACTACATATATACCACATATATACTACATGCATGCAACATACATATATACGACATGCAACATGCATACTACATGCATGCAACATACATACTACATATATACCGCATGCATGCAACATGCATACTATATATACCACATATATACTACATGCATGCAACATGCATACTACATGCATGCAACATACATACTACATATATACCGCATGCATGCAACATGCATACTATATATACCACATATATACTACATGCATGCAACATACATATATACTACATATATACCACATATATACAACATGCATGCAACATATATATATATAATACATATATACTATATGCAACATACATACTACATACATACTACATATATACCACATGCATGCAACATGCATACTACATACATACTACATATATACTACATGCATGCAACATATATATAATACATATATACTACATGCAACATACATACTACATACATACTACATATAACCTACATGCAACATACATACATACTACATATATACCACATGCATGCAACATACATACATACTACAAGCAACATGCATACCACATGCATGCAACATGCATGCTACATATATACCACATATATACTACATGCATGCAACATACATATATACAACATGCAACATGCATACTACATATATACTACATGCATGCAACATACATATATACTACATGCATGCAACATGCATACTACATATATACCACATATATACTTCATGCATGCAACATACATATATACTGCATGCAACATGCATACTACGTGAATGCAACATACATACTACATATATACCACATGCATGCAACGTGCATACTATATATATACCACATATATACTACATGCATGCAACATACATATATACTACATATATACCACATGCATGCAACATGCATACTATATATACCACATATATACTATATGCAACATACATACTACATACATACTACATATATACTACATGCAACATACATACATACTACATATATACCACATGCATGCAACATACATACATACTACAAGCAACATGCATACCACATGCATGCAACATGCATGATACATATATACCACATATATACTACATGCATGCAACATACATATATACTACATGCAACATGCATACTACATATATACTACATGCATGCAACATACATATTTATACTACATGCATGCAACATGCATACTACATATATACCACATATATACTTCATCCATGCAACATACATATATACTACATGCAACATGCATACTACATGCATGCAACATACATACTACATATATACCACATGCATGCAACATGCCTACTATATATACCACATATATACTACATGCATGCAACATACATATATACTGCATATATACCACATGCATGCAACATGCATACTATATATATACCACATATATACTACATGCATGCAACATATACAGTATATAATACATATATACTACATGCAACATACATACTACATACATACTACATATATACCACATGCATGCAACATGCATACTACATATATATACTACATGCATGCAACATATATATAATACATATATACTACATGCAACATACATACTACATATATACCACATGCATGCAACATGCATACTATATATATATATACCACATATATACTACATGAATGCAACATGCATATATACTACATATACAGTATACCACATGCATACAACATGCATACTACATATATACCACATATACACTACATGCATGCAACATATATATAATACATATATACTACATGCAACATACATACTACATATGTACTACATATATACCACATGCATGCAACATGCATACTACATATATACTACATGCATGCAACATATATATAATACATATATACTACATGCAACATACTTACATACTACATATATACCACATGCATGCAACATGCATACTATATATATACCACATATATACTACATGCATGCAACATACATATATACTACATATATACCACATGCATAACAACATGCATACTACATATATACCACATATACACTACATGCATGCAACATATATATAATACATATATACTACATGCAACATACATACTACATACATACTACATATATACCACATGCATGCAACATGCATACTACATATATACTACATATATACTACATGCATGCAACATACTACATATATACCACATGCATGCAACATGCATACTACATATATACTACATATATACTACATGCATGCAACATACATATACACTCACTGGCCACTTTATTAGGTACACCATGCTAGTAACGGGTTGGACCCCCTTTTGCCTTCAGAACTGCCTCAATTCTTCGTGGCAGAGATTCAACAAGGTGCTGGAAGCATTCCTCAGAGATTTTGGACCATATTGACATGATGGCATCACACAGTTGGCGCAGATTTGTCGGCTGCACATCCCTGATGCGAATCTCCCGTTCCACCACATCCCAAAGATGCTCTATTGGATTGAGATCTGGTGACTGAGGAGGCCATTTGAGTACAGTAAACTCATTGTCATGTTCAAGAAACCAATCTGAGATGATTCGAGCTTTATGACATGGCGCATTATCCTGCTGAAAGTAGCCATCAGATGTTGGGTACATTGTGGTCATAAAGGGATGGACATGGTCAGCAACAATACTCAGGTAGGCTGTGGCGTTGCAACGATGCTCAATTGGTACCAAGGGGCCCAAAGAGTGCCCAGAAAAAATTCCCCACACCATGACACCACCACCACCAGCCTGAACCGTTGATACAAGGCAGGATGGATCCATGCTTTCATGTTGTTTACGCCAAATTCTGACCCTACCATCCGAATGTCGCAGCAAAAATCGAGACTCATCAGACCAGGCAACGTTTTTCCAATCTTCTACTGTCCAATTTCGATGAGCTTGTGCAAATTGTAGCCTCAGTTTCCTGTTCTTAGCTGAGAGGAGTGGTACCCGGTGTGGTCTTCTGCTGCTGTAGCCCATCTGCCTCAAAGTTCGACGCACTGTGCGTTCAGAGATGCTCTTCTGCCTACCTTGGTTGTAACGGGTGGCAATTTGAGTCACTGTTGCCTTTCTATCAGCTCGAACCAGTCTGCCCATTCTCCTCTGACCTCTGGCATCAACAAGGCATTTCCGGCCACAGAACTGCCGCTCACTGGATTTTTTTTCTTTTTCGGACCATTCTCTGTAAACCCTAGAGATGGTTGTGCGTGAAAATCCCAGTAGATCAGCAGTTTCTGAAATACTCAGACCAGCCCTTCTGGCACCAACAATCATGCCACGTTCAAAGGCACTCAAATCACCTTTCTTCCCCATACTGATGCTCGGTTTGAACTGCAGGAGATTGTCTTGACCATGTCTACATGCCTAAATGCACTGAGTTGCCGCCATGTGATTGGCTGATTAGAAATTAAGTCTTAACACACAGTTGGACAGGTGTACCTAATAAAGTGGCCAGTGAGTGTATACTACATACAATACATTCATACAATACATACATATAGACATACAGAACATATAACATAGAGTACATATTCACCATCACTTGTCACTTTGATCCCCGAAGCCATTGTCGTCTATGGAATAAAGATTAAAATAACAAAGCACAAATATACTCACCCCTGATCCGCAGAAGTCCACGGGTGTCCCACAACGATCTTGCGTGGAGAACAGCAGCATCAGCTGATGCTACCGTTCTCTACGGGGCCCAGGAAACCAGTGTCGGGAGGTAGGTATCCTTCCGCCCTGTATTCCTCCGCCACTGTAAAGAAAAAAAAAGTCCCTAGTCTCATTTCATGGCATTGCTGTGTGAAACATTTCCCATGCAGCTTTTGCCATAAAATGAGACTAGGGACTTCTGCGGATCAGGGGTGAGTATATTTGTGCTTTGTTATTTTAATCTTTATTCCATAGACGACAATGGCTTCGGGGATCAAAGTGACAAGTGATGGTGAGTATGTACTCTATGTTATATGTACTGTATGTCTATATGTATGTATTGTATGAATGTATTGTATGTAGTATATATGTATGTTGCATGCATGAAGTATATATGTAGTATATATGTAGTATGCATGTTGTATGCATGTGGTATATATGTAGTATGCATGTTGCATGCATGTGGTACATATGTAGTAGGTATGTATGTTGCATGTAGTATATATGTATTATATATATGTTGCATGCATGTAATATATATGTAGTATGCATGTTGCATGCATGTGGTATATATGTAGTATGTATGTAGTATGTCTGTTGCATGTAGTATATATGTATTATATATATATGTTGCACGCATGTAGTATATATGTAGTATGCATGTTGCATGCATGTGGTATATATGTAGTATGTATGTAGCATGTAGTATATATGTATTATATATATGTTGCATGCATGTTGTATATATGTGGTATATATGTAGTATATATGTATGTTGCATGCATGTAGTATATATGTGGTATATATATAGTATGCATGTTGCATGCATGTGGTATATATGTAGTATGTATGTTGCATGCATGTAGTATGCATGTTGCATGTAGTATATATGTATGTTGCATGCATGTAGTATATATGTGGTATATATGTAGTATGCATGTTGCATGCATGTAGTATATATGTAGTATATATGTATGTTGCATGCATGTAGTATGCATGTTGCATGTAGTATGTATGTATGTTGCATGCATGTAGTATGTATGTAGCATGTATGTAGTATGTATGTAGCATATAGTATGTATGTAGTATGTATTTTTATTTTTTTTTACATTCAACACATAGGCCGGATGATGGGACTACTACTGTCCCATCATTGGCTAATGTGTCAATCACCGTCATGGTAGAAGGCATCGCCCGATGTAGTCCCATCGGACGATCCTGCACAGACCCCCGCAGCCTGCTCAGACCCCCGGACAGTCGGTATAGACCACCGGCAGGCCAGCACAGCCCCCCGGCAGGCTGGTACAGACCCCCGGCAGGCCAGTACAGACCCCCGGCAGGCCACTCAGACCCCCGGACAGTCGGTACAGAACACCGGCAGGCCAGAACAGCCCCCTGGCAGGCCGGAACAGACCCACGGCAGTCCGCAAAGACCCCCGGGCAGTCGGCACAGACCCCCGGGCAGTCGGCACAGACCCCCGGGCAGTCGGCACAGACCACCGGCAGGCCAGCACAGCCCCCCGGCAGGCCAGCACAGCCCCCCGGCAGGCCAGTACAGACCCTCGCAGCCTGCACAGACCCCCGGACAGTCGGCACAGCCCCCCGGCAGTCAGAACAGACCACCAGCAGGCCAGCACAGCCCCCCGGTAGGCCGGTACAGACCCACGGCAGTCCGAACAGACCCCCGGGCAGTCGGTACAGACCACCGGCAGGCCGGTACAGACCCCCGCAGCCTGCACAGACCCCCGGACAGTCGGTACAGACCACCGGCAGGCCGGCACAGCCCCCCCGGCAGGCCGGTACAGACCCCCGGACAGTCGGCACAGACCCCCGGTATATATGTAGTATGCATGTTGCATGCATGTAGTATATATGTGGTATATATGTAGTATGCATGTTGCATGCATGTGGTATATATGCAGTATGTATGTACGTTGCATGCATGTGGTATATATGCAGTATGTATGTTGCATGTATGTAGCATGTAGTATGTATGTAGTATATATGTTGCATGTATGTAGCTTGTATGTAGTATGTATGTAGCATGTATGTAGCATGTAGTATGTATGTAGCATGTATGTAGCATGTAGTATGTATGTAGCATGTATGTAGTAGGGATTTTTTTTTTTTTTTTTGTACATTCAACACATTAGCCGGATGATGGGACTACTACTGTCCCATCATTGGCTAATGTGTCAATCACCGTCATGGTAGCAGGCATCGCCCGATGGGACTTGTAGTCCCATCGGACGATCCTGCACAGACCCCCGCAGCCTGCTCAGACCCCCGGACAGTTGGCACAGCCCCCCGGCAGGCCAGCACAGCCCACCGGTAGGCCGGTACAGACCCCCGGCAGTCCGAACAGACCCCCGGGCAGTCGGCACAGACCCCCGGACAGTCGGCACAGCCCCCCCAGCAGGCCAGCACAGTTCCCCGGTAGGCCGGTACAGACCCCCGGCAGTCCGCACAGACCCCCGGGCAGTCGGCACAGACCCCCAGACAGTCGGCACAGCCCCGCGGCAGGCCGGTACAGACCCCCGGCAGTCCGCTCAGACCCCCGGACAGTCGGTACAGACCACTGGCAGGCCGGCACAGCCCCCCGGCAGGCCGGTACAGACCCCCGGCAGTCCGCTCAGACCCCCGGACACTCGGTACAGACCGCCGGCAGGCCGGCACAGCCCCCCGGCAGGCCGGTACAGACCCCCGGCAGTCCGCTCAGACCCCCGGACAGTCGGTACAGACCACTGGCAGGCCGGCACAGCCCCCCGGCAGGCGGGTACAGACCCCCGGCAGTCCGCTCAGACCCCCGGACACTCGGTACAGACCGCCGGCAGGCCGGCACAGCCCCCCGGCAGGCCGGTACAGACCCCCGCAGTCTGCACAGACCCCCGGACAGTCGGTACAGACCACCGGCAGGCCGGCACAGCCCCCCCGGCAGGCCGGTACAGACCCTCGGACAGTCGGCACAGACCCCCGGCAGGCCAGCACATCCCCCCGGTAGGCCGGTACAGACCCCCGGCAGTCCGAACAGACCCCCGGGCAGTCGGCACAGACCCCCGGACAGTCGGCACAGCCCCCCGGCAGGCCGGCGCAGCCCCCCGGCAGGCCAGCACAGCTCCCCGGTAGGCCGGTGCAGACCCCCGGCAGTCCGCACAGACCCCCGGGCAGTCGACACAGACCCCCAGACAGTCGGCACAGCCCCGCGGCAGGCCGGTACAGACCCCCGGCAGTCCGCTCAGACCCCCGGACAGTCGGTACAGACCACCGGCAGGCCGGCACAGTCCCCCGGCAGGCCGGTACAGACCCCCGGCAGTCCGCTCAGACCCCTGGACACTCGGTACAGACCGCCGGCAGGCCGGCACAGCCCCCGGCAGGCCGGTACAGACCCCCGCAGCCTGCACAGACCCCCGGACAGTCGGTACAGACCACCGGCAGGCCGGCACAGCCCCCCCGGCAGGCCGGTACAGACCCTCGGACAGTCGGCACAGACCCCCAGTATATATGTAGTATGCATGTTGCATGCATGTAGTATATATGTGGTATATATGTAGTATGCATGTTGCATGCATGTGGTATATATGCAGTATGTATGTATGTTGCATGCATGTGGTATATATGCAGTATGTATGTATGTTGCATGTATGTAGCATGTATGTAGCATGTATTATGTATGTTGCATGTATGTAGCATGTATGTAGCATGTATGTAGCATGTATGTAGTAGGGATTTTTTTTTTTGTACATTCAACACATTAGCCAGATGATGGGACTACTACTGTCCCATCATTGGCTAATGTGTCAATCACCGTCATGGTAGCAGGCATCGCCCGATGGGACTTGTAGTCCCATCGGACGATCCTGCACAGACCCCCGCAGTCTGCTCAGACCCCCGGACAGTCGGTACAGACCACCGGCAGGCCGGCACAGCCCCCCGGCAGTCCGCACAGACACCCGGGCAGTCGGAACAGACCACCCGCAGGCCGGCACAGCCCCCGGCAGTCGGTACAGACCACCGGCAGGCCGGCACAGCCCCCCCGGCAGGCCGGTACAGACCCCCGGCAGTCCGCTCAGACCCCCGGACAGTCGGTACAGACCACCGGCAGGCCGGCACAGCCCCCCGGCAGGCCAGTACAGACCCCCGCAGCCTGCACAGACCCCCGGTCAGTCGGTACAGACCACCGGCAGGCCGGCACAGCCCCCCCGGCAGGCCGGTACAGACCCTCGGACAGTCGGCACAGACCCCTGGTATATATGTAGTATGCATGTTGCATGCATGTAGTATATATGTGGTATATATGTAGTATGATTCTAGTATGTTGTTCCTATCTTCAAAAAGGGGAAGAAGGTGGACCCAGGGAACTATAGGCCGGTGAGTCTGACTTCTATACCAGGAAAGATCTTTGAACAAATTATTAAACAACATGTATGTCAATACCTGGTTAAGAATGAAGTGATTAAACAGAGTCAGCATGGGTTTGTAACTAATAAGTCATGTCAGACTAACTTAATTTCCTTCTATGACGGTATCACTGATTGGGTGGATCAAGGAAATGCTGTAGATATAGTATATCTTGACTTCAGCAAAGCATTTGACAAAGTCTCTCATACAATCCTTATTGAAAAAATGACTAAGTATGGAATGGACAAGGCAACTGTTAGGTGGATTCATAACTGGCTTAGTGATCGGACCCAAAGAGTGGTCGTAAATGGCTGCACATCCAGTTGGAAGAATGTCTCAAGTGGGGTACCACAGGGCTCTGTCCTGGGCCCTATATTGTTCAACATCTTTATCAACGATTTAGATGAAGGAATTGAGGGTAAACTGATTAAATTTGCTGATGACACAAAGCTAGGAGGGATAGCTAATACTAGAGAAGAGAGAGAGAGGATTCAAAAAGATATAAATAAACTGGAGAACTGGGCAGCAACTAACAGAATGGTTTTTAACAGGGAGAAATGCAAAGTACTACATCTGGGCAATAAAAATGAAAAAAGCATATATAGAATGGGAGGAATAGGGCTAAGTGACAGCACATGTGAAAAAGACTTGGGTATACTAATAGATCACAGACTGAATATGAGTCAACAGTGTGATGCAGCAGCAAAAAAGGCAAATGCAATTCTAGGATGTATTAACAGAAGCATACAGTCTAGATCACGTGAAGTCATTATTTCCCTCTACTCCTCTTTGGTCAGACCTCATCTGGAATATTGTGTCCAGTTTTGGGCACCACATTTTAAAAAAGACATCAACAAACTGGAGCAAGTTCAGAAAAGAGCGACCAGAATGGTGACCGGTCTGCAAACCCTGTCTTATGAGGAAAGGTTGCAGGATTTGGGAATGTTTAGTTTGCAAAAGAGAAGACTGAGAGGAGACTTAATAGCTGTCTACAAATATCTAAAGGGCTGTCACATTGTAGAAGGATCAACTTTATTCTCATTTGCACAAGGAAAGACTAGAAGCAATGGGATGAAACTGAATGGGAGGAGACACAGATTAGATATTAGAAAAAACTTTTAGACAGTTAGAGTGATCAATGAGTGGAACAGACTGCCACGAGAAGTGGTGAGTTCTCCTTCAATGGAAGTCTTCAAACAGAGGCTGGACAGACATCTGACTGGGATGATTTAGCGAATCCTGCTTTGAGCAGGGGGTTGGACCAGATGGCCCAGGAGGTCCCTTCCAACTCTACGATTCTATGATTCTATGCATGTTGCATGCATGTGGTATATATGCAGTATGTATGTATGTTGCATGCATGTGGTATATATGCAGTATGTATGTATGTTGCATGTATGTAGCATGTAGTATGTATGTTGCATGTATGTTGCATGTATGTAGCATGTATGTAGCATGTATGTAGTAGGGATTTTTTTTATTTTTTTGTACATTCAACACACTAGCCGGATGATGGGACTACTACTGTCCCATCATTGGCTAATGTGTCAATCACCGTCATGGTAGCAGCATCGCCCGATGGGACTTGTAGTCCCATCGGACAATCCTGCCCAGACCCCCGCAGTCTGCTCAGACCCCCGGACAGTCGGTACAGACCACCGGCAGGCCGGCACAGCCCCCCGGCAGTCCGCACGGACACCCGGGCAGTCGGAACAGACCACCCGCAGACCGGCACAGCCCCCGGCAGTCGGTACAGACCACCCACAGGCCGGCACAGCCCCCCGGCAGGCCGGTACAGACACAAGGGCAGTCGGCACAGACCTCCGGAAGGTCCGTACACCCCCCGAGAGGCTGTACAAGGAGAGAAAAGGTTTTTTCTTATTCCAATACCGGAAGTCCCATAGACTTGAATGGGACTTCCGGTATCGGAATCGGCGATACCCGATACTTTTTTCGTATCGGGCCGATACCATCCGATCCGATATTTTAGGGTATCGGATGGTATCGCTCAACACTAATTGTATGTAGTATATATGTATGTTGCATGCATGTAGTATATATGCAGTATACAGTATATGTAGTATGCATGTTGCATGCATGTGGTATATATGTAGTATACAGTATATGTAGTATGCATGTTGCATGCATGTGGTATATATGTAGTATGTATGTTGCATGCATGTAGTGTATGTATGTAGTATGTAGTATGTATGTAGTATGCATGTAGTATGTTGCATGTATGTAGTATGTATGTTGCATGTATGTAGCATGTAGTGTGTATGTTGCATGTATGTAGCATGTAGTATATATGTAGTATGTATGTTACATGTAGTATATATAGTATATATGTAGTATGCATGTTGCATGCATGTAGTATATATGTTGTATGTATGTAGTATGTATGTAGCATGTATGTAGTATGTATGTAGCAAGTATGTAGTATGTATATTGCATGTATGTAGCATGTAGTATATATGTAGTATGTATGTTACATGTAGTATATATAGTATATATGTAGTATGCATGTTGCATGCATGTAGCATATATGTTGTATGTATGTTGCATGCATGTAGTATATATGTAGTATGTATGTAGTATGTATGTAGCATGTAGTATATATGTAGTATGTATGTTGCATGCACCCCCGGAGCCTGCACAGACCACCGGCAGGCCGGTACAGACCCCCGGACAGTCGGCACAGCCCCCCGGCAGGCCTGTACAGACCCCCGGACAGTCGGCACAGACACCCCGAAGGCCCGAACTGACGGCGCATTATGATGCGCACAGACAGCGCATCATGATGACGTCATTTCGGCAGCCAATCAGAGCCACAACAGTGGCTCATTGCATTTTGGACTTCCAATTCCGGTATCCGATACGAAAAAAGTATCGGTACTCGGTATCGGAATTCCGATACGGCAAATATCGGCCGATACCCGATACTTGCGGTATCGGAAAGCTCAACACTACTCAGAATTCATTTGGCTGCTTCCGTCCTGTGTCACATCATCAATAAACACTAGTGACCCAGTGCCACTGGCAGCCATGCATGCCCAAGCAATCACACTGCCTTCGCCGTATTTTATAGATGATGTGGTATGCTTTGGATCATGAGCTGTACCACACCTTGGCCATACTTTTCTCTTTCCATCATTCTGGTAGAGGTTGATCTTGGTTTCATCTGTCCAAAGAGTGTTCTTCCAGAACTGTGCTGGCTTTTTTAGATGTGCTTCAGCAAAGTCCAGTCTAGCCTTTTTATTCTTAATGCTTATGAGTGGCTTGCACCGTGCAGGGAACCCTCTGTATTTACTTTCATGCAGTCTTCACTTTATGGTAGATTTGGATATTGATACGCCTACCTCCTGGACAGTGCTGTTCACTTGGTTGGCTGTTGTGAAGGGGTTTCTCTTCACCATGGAGATTATTCTGCGATCATCCACCACTGTTGTCTTCCATGGGCACCCAGGTCTTTTTGCATTGATGAGTTCACCAGTGCTTTCTTTCTTTCTCAGGATGTACCAAACTGTAGATTTTGCCACTCCTAATGTTGTAGCAATTTCTCGGATGGGTTTTTTCTGTTTTTGCAGCTTAAGGATGGCTTGTTTCACCTGCATGGAGAGCTCCATTGTCCGCATGTTTCCTTCACAGCAAAACCTTCCAAATTCATGCACCACTCCTCAAATCAACTCCAGGCCTTTTATCTGCTTAATTGAGAATGAGATAAAGAAGGGATTGCCCACATCTGTCCATGAAATAGCCTTGGAGTCAATTATCCAATTTTTTGTTCCCTTTAAAAACAGGGTGGCACATGTTAAGGAGCTGGAACTCCTAAACCCTTCATCCAATTTTAATGTGGATACCCTCAAATGAAAGCTGAAAGTCTGAACTTCAACTGCATCTGAATTGTTTTGTTTAAAATTCATTGTGGTAATGTCTAGAACCAAAATTAGAAAAATGTTGTCTCTGTCCAAATATATACAGTTGTGGCCAAAAGTATTGACACCCCTGCAATTTTGTCAGATAATACTCAGTTTCTTCCTGAAAATGATTGCAAACACAAATTCTTCGTTATTATTATCTTCATTTAATTTGTCTTAAATGAAAAAACACAAAAAGAATTGTCCTAAAGCCAAATTGGATATAATTCCACACCAAACATAAAAAAGAGGGTGGATAAAAGTATTGGCACTGTTCAAAAAATCATGTGATGCTTCTCTAATGTGTGTAATTAACAGCACCTGTTACTTACCTGTGGCACCTAACAGGTGTTGGCAATAACTAAATCACACTTGCAGCCAGTTGACATGGATTAAAGTTGACTCAAACTCTGTCCTGTGTCCTTGTGTGTACCACATTGAGCATGGAGAAAAGAAAAAAGACCAAAGAACTGTCTGAGGACTTGAGAAACCAAATTGTGAGGAAGCATGAGCAATCTCAAGGCTACAAGTTAATCTCCAAAGACCTGAATGTTCCTGTGTCTACCGTGCACAGTGTCATCAAGAAGTTTAAAGCCCATGGCACTGTGGCTAACCTCCCTAGATGTGGACGGAAAAGATTTCAACGCAAGATTGTGCAGATGTTGGACAAAGAACCTCGACTAGCATCCAATCAAGTTCAAGCTGCCCTGCAGTCCGAGGGTACAACAGTGTCAACCCATACTATCCGTCGGCGTCCGAATGAAAAGGGACTGTATGGTAGGAGACCCAGGAAGACCCCACTTCTTACCACGAGACATAAAAAAGCCAGGCTGGAGTTTGCCAGAACTTACCTGAAAAAGCCTAAAACGTTTTGGAAGAATGTTCTGTGGTCAGATGAGACAAAAGTAGAGCTTTTTGGGCAAAGGCATCAACATAGAGTTTACAGGAGAAAAAAAGAGGCATTCATAGAAAAAAACACGGTCCCTACAGTCAAACATGGCAGAGGTTCCCTGATGTTTTGGGGTTGCTTTGCTGCCTCTGGAACTGGACTGCTTGACCGTGTGCATGGCATTATGAAGTCTGAAGACTACCAACAAATTTTGCAGCATAATGTAGAGCCCAGTGTGAGAAAGCTGGGTCTCCCTCAGAAGTCATGGGTCTTCCAGCAGGACAATGACCCAAACCACACTTCAAAAAGCACTAGAAAATGGTTTGAGAGAAAGCACTGGAGACTTCTAAGGTGGCCGGCAAAGAGTCCAGACCTGAATCCCATAGAACACCTGTGGAGAGATCTAAAAATGGCAGTTTGGAGAAGGCACCCTTCTAATATCAGGGACCTGGAGCAGTTTGCCAAAGAAGAATGGTCTAAAATTCCAGCAGAGCATTGTAAGAATCTCATTGATGGTTACCGGAAGCGGTTGGTCGCAGTTATTTTGGCTAAAGGTTGTGCAACCAAGTATTAGGTTGAGGGTGCCAATACTTTTAGATAATAATTCCAAAGAATTTGTGATTGCAATCATTTTCAGGAAGAAACTGAGTATTATCTGACAAAATTGCAGGGGTGCCAATACTTTTGGCCACAACTGTATGGACTTAACTGTATATATATATATATATATATATACGGGGGAAGGGGCCCGGATGGATATATATAAGGGGAAGGGGCCCAGGATGGATGTATATATGGGAGGAAGGGGCCCAGGATATATATATGCAGTGACCCAGTCCAGAGTGTGTCTGTCCCTTTAATTAATACTGAATTGTGAGTAGCTTCTGTACACTACTGCTCACCCTCTAACTGGCTCTCTACATTATTTGTGAGCTGTAATTCTCCATTTCTAGTCACCTTCATTTTAGATGCAATGCATTTCTCTTTTGCTGTGTTCTGTCGCCATCTAATGGTGAAAGTGTACAATGACTGAATTATTGTTTTGTAAGGATCTGAGATGTGAACTCGGTCTCCTATTGACCAGCTCCTAGTCACATGGTCAATAGGAGGAGCTGTTTTTGTAGGCAAGTCTAGAATGTTTGGTAATCTGAGCGATGCCTTCAGGGAGAGCAGAACACACGTGGAGGAGGTTTTTACCTCAAGATCTCCTGCAGGCATAAAAGCCTGAGTTCCCTCTAACCTGTACAGAAATCATTCTATTGCTGACAGGATTCACCACATGTAAAGTATTGCTGACAGGATTCACCACATCTAAAGAATTGCTGACAGGATTCACAACATCTCAAGTATTACTGACAAGATTCACCACATTTAAAGTATTGCTGACAGGATTCACCACATCTAAAGAATTGCTGACAGGATTCACCACATCTAGAGTCTTTATGACAGGATTCCACAGTTTCTACATTCAGCTATAAGTACTTGTGCACGTGCCGTGACACACTGTGGAGATAACCCCAAGTACAGGTCTGTAACCTCTAATTGCTGCGTCTACCTCCCTCTGTAAAATACCAAAAAACATTGTCCAGAGCTCTTAAAGCTCCAGACCCCAATCACATCTCAGCATCTAAGTGTGAACTGTAATTGCCATGGACTACGCATGAGAGACTGTTCCTTATTTGTTCAAAGTTATAATTCCCGTTTCAGCTGAAGTAAAAGCAACCGTTATCCCCGAGACCGATGTGTGTCATAATTCCTTCAGCTGCGGACACCGTGTGGGGGTGCATAGCAGGGAACGTTCGGCCTGGTTATTACATATATATATGGGGGGAATGGGCCCAGGATGGATATATATATATAGGGGGAAGGGGCCCAGGATGGAAATATATATATATATACAGGGGGAAGGGGCCCAGGATGGATATACATATATATATATACAGGGGGAAGGAGCCAGGATGGGTATATATATATATATATTTATATACAGGGGGAAGGGGCCCAGGATGGATATATATTTATATATACACACAGGTTGAAGGTGCCCAGGATGGATATATATATATACTAGCTGAAGAGCCCGGCGCTGCCCGGGCATAGTAACTAACTGTGGCTAGTTATAGCAAATTATAATTATCCTCCATCCCATAGTCCCGTGCCCATATACCTATCATACATATCCTCCATCCCATAGTCGAGTGCCCATATACCATCACACATCCTCCGTCCCATTGTCCCATGCCCATATACCCATCACACATCCTCCATCCCATAGTCCCATGCCCACATACCCATCATACATATTCGCCATCCCATAGTCGAGTGCCCATATACCCATCACATATCCTTCATCTCATAGTCCCATGCACATATACCCATCATACATATCCTCCATCCCATAGTCCCGTGCCCATATACCCATCATACATATCCGCCATCCCATAGTCTAATGCCCATATACCCGTCATACGTATACTCCATCCCATAGTTCAGTGCCCATATACCCATCACACATCCTCCATCCCATAGTCAACCATTATGACATCATAATGAGCGGTGGGGCTTGCAACCTATGATGACATCAGTGTCTCCATGGCAACCATTATGACATCATAATGGGGGGCGGGGCATGATACACACACTTTTTCCCCATTATGTAGATAGGGGCAAAACTGTTTGGTGAATTGGAATGCGCGGGGTTAAAATTTCACCTCACAACATAGCCTATGATGCTCTCGGGGTCCAGACGTGTGACTGTGCCAAATTTTGTGGCTGCAGCTGCAACAGTGCGAATGCCAATCCTGGACATACATACACACACTTGAGCTTTATATATTAGATATACACAGGGGGAAGGGGCCCAGGTTAGATATATATATATAGGGGGAAGGGGCCCAGGATGGATATATATCCTGGTGGAAGGGGCCAGGATGGAAATATATACAGGGGAGGCCAGGATGCATACACATACAGGAGGGAAGGGGGCCAGGATGGATACACATGGGGTCCAAGGGCAGGACAAGAGGCCAGGATGAATACACATACAGGGGGGGCACGATGTATTTATGGAGGGTGGGACAAGGGACCAGGATGCATTTATATGGGGGGGGCCAGAATGCATATATGTTTAAGAACACTAGATGTTCGAAACGCATCCAGGTGCTTTGCAGATCAGTTCCAAGTAATACCTTTGGGATATATACTGTTAGGCATCGGATTTCTGTCGCTGCACAGTGAGAATCCTGAGCCTTACTTCCAGCAATCTCCCATTCCTCTCCAGCCACAGAGGAGGTTGCTTAGCAAACTCGTCAGTCCAGGCGCTCTGCCCAGACCAGCTCCATGAGTTTGCTTGCTGCTGCCACCTCTGGCACATCTATGGCAATACATGCTGCTCAGCAGCGAGATTCTCCAGGGACTAAGTCCCCATGTCAGGCCACTGAGCATGCCCGTGGAGTGATCTCCTATTGGAGATCGAAGGTCACGTGCTCAAGTCCTGCTCGTGTTCGGATTGGCCCATCTGAGAAGCAAGGAAGGTCCCGGACGCTCACGGCTATAAAAGTTTTGCATGGCCGCTCGGCCATGAGCTAGGATAGACAGTATTTACTGATTATGTGGAGTGAGTGATGTATGCACATATGAATATCTCTGGTGAATGACTCATTAAGAAACCCCTACCCTTGGTACGCATGTGTGGTGCAGCCTAGCCTGCTAGCGCCCAGGCTTAGGTCTAGGTAGGACAGAGGTTGAGTCAGGCATCAGTCCTCACCAGGGACTCAGCACACCTCAGTGCATGTGCTCCACTTCATAGCCAGCGTCTAAAGCGGCGCTCGCGGCAGCAACACCTCGCAATGAGTGGGCCTAGAAGCACTCTAACCCCGTGTCCTTGGGGTAGAGTTCTGTGGCCGTACATTGTGCACTCTTTTGGCCGGGCTCGGTGAGCTAAACAGGCTCTGGCATCTACATTCAGCGGTTGTGCGACTCTGTGCATTAACAGAGTTCGCACCTGTTCACACTGGGTGACGTAACCCACGTGTGACTGTTTTTACACCGCTTTATTCTTCCGCCATTATTTAGCAGCAGTGTACCACCTCTGCACGGTGGATTCGGGCTGCGAACGCACCTAGTATTATTTTATAATTTGGTGTGTTCCGCCAGCCCTAACATATACTTTCTATGGACATAGCAGCCTTTTCTTGAAAAATTGTTTTTATTGGATTTTTGCAATAAAGCTTCATCATTTTTATTCCTTGAGCTGGACTTCTACTTTTTCTTAGATATTTCTGACGTTGGTGGAGACGGGTCTATGCTCGGATTGAATACATCTCATGGAAAACAGATGGGGGTGAGCTAAAACAATTTTCTTTGCACATATATTACATGTACACGCACATTATACACTGTGTACAGAGCTCCTGTGTATAATGTCACTGGTGATCACTGTATTAGCTGTACACTGACACTATATACAGAGATCCTGTGTATAAAGTCACTGGTGATCACTGTATTACCTGTGCATTTACACTATATACAGAGCTCCTGTGTATAATGTGACTGGTGGTAATAACAGTGTTGTTAGTATTGTGGTTTGTATTCATAATCAGTATTGCGGTATTCGGTCAGTATGTGGCGGTAATTTGTGGTCAGGTCACGGTGTGGCAGTATTTCTCCTTGTATGTGGCATTATTTGGTCCCTATATGCTGGTAATATGTCATATTATTCAGTCACTATGTGGTGGTAATATGTGGTCTGGTGATGGTGCGGCAGTATTTTTCCTTGAAGGTAGTATTATTCGGTCACTATGTGGTCTGGTCATGGTGTGGCGGTATTTGTCCCTTGTGTGTAGTATTATTCAGTCACTATGTGGTCTGGTCATGGTGTGGTGGTATTTCTCCCCTGTATGTGGTAGTATTGGTCTTGGTATAGGGGATTGTGTTGTGTATGGCGGTCATTTGTTCTATTAATTAGGAGAAGATTCTTTATTTCCATTAGAGATTAAATACTTTGTACACAGCTGCAGAGATGCACTTACAGGGGTTTCCTGTGGAAAAAAGTAATCACCTCTCCACAGGATAAGTGATAACGTATTGATTGGTGGAGGTCTGACTGCTGGGACCCATTCGTCAAAATGTGGAAGTGGCATGTCTGACTTGACCACTGGTCCATTCATTCCCTCACTCCATGTCTGCACTTGTTTTGTTCTAGAAGCCCCAAAGAGAATGAATGAAGCTGTGGTCAGACATCCCACCTGCTGCTCCATTTTAAAATGGGGATAAGTGTTCTAACAACGATAAAACTTTGCCATCTTTCCAATTGGTGCAGTTTCTAATGGTCGGACCTAAGCGATCACCTATCCTGTGGAGCCCATAGATTGGTGATAACTTGTTTCAACCAAAGAACCCCATTAATGTAAACTACCATAATTATACATCCCAGTTATGGGGGCGCACAGAAGATGTGCAGGAGCCGCCTGTGTTTTACAGCCGAAGCTCCACAATAATGGGGATAACGACTGACAGATATTTGCATATAGCTGTAGGGTGGGCCCCTAGAGTCCATTACCCTGGTGGGCCCCAGACACCCCAGTCCGATCCTGAGAGAATCTATGGGGTATTGTTAAGAGGAAGATGAGAGACACCAGACCCAACAATGCAGATGAACTGAAGGCTGCTATCAAAGCAACCTGGGCTTCCATAACACCTCAGCAGTGCCACAGGCTCGTCTCCATGCCACGCCGCATTGATGCAGTAATTGATGCAAAAGGAGTCCCGACCAAGTATTGTGTGCATTTACTAAACATTTTTCAAGCTGATGTTATAAAGTATTCTATTTTACTGAGATAATGACTTTTGGGTTTTCATTGGCTGTAAGCCATAATCATCAACAGAAACAGAAACAAACACTTGAAATAGATCACTCTGTTTGTAATGTCTCAATATAATACATGAGTTTCAGTTTTCATATTGAGGAACCGAAATAAATTAAAACGGCAGCACAGGGGTATGATTGGCGGCTATGGGAGGTGGGGCCAGACGGCAGAGCAGCGGCATGATAGATGGCTATGGTAGGCGGGGTCCAGACGCTACAGAGACATGATTGTCAGCGGGGAGGCGGCTGCTTCAGGGGTCACACCATTCCTATGGGACGCATTACAGGTATGAGGACCTATTTATAAAAGTTAATATTTTGACGTTACTGGGGGTCAGAAACGGAAGAGCCACCTTCATAGAATGCCGCCCTAGTGCTGCTGAAGGTGGCTTTTTTACTTAAAAATGCCCGGGGGGGTGACAGGTTCCCTTAAACCTAATTACCATATATACTCGTGTATAAGCTGACCCAAGTATAAACCGACCACCCTAATTTTGCCACAAAAAACTGGGAAAACTTATTGACTCACGTATAAGCCTAGGGTGGAAAATGGGAAAATGCAGCAGCTACTGGTAAATTTCAAAAATAAAAATAGATACCAATAAAAGTAAAATTAATTGAGACATCAGTAGGTTAAATGTTTTTGAATATTCATATTGAATCAGGAGCCCCATGTAATGCTTCATACAGTTCATGATGACCCTATAAGATGCTCCATACAAAATATACCCCATATAATGCTGCACAAAGGTTAATAATGGCCCCATAAGATGCTCCATAGAATATGCCCCATATGCTGCTCCATAAAGGTTATGGATTCATAAGATTATGCCCCATATGTTGCCCAATAAAATGCTCCATAGATTATGCCCCCATAAGATGCTCCATAAAATGCTCCATAGATTATGCCCCTTAAGATGCTCCATAGATTATGCCCCATATGCTGCCCCATAAAATGCTCCATAGATTATGCCCCCATAAGATGCTCCATAAAATGCTCCATAGATTATGCCCCATAGATTATGCCCCATAAAATGCTCCATAGATTATGCCCCATATGCTGCCCCATAAAATGCTCCATAGATTATGCCCCCATATGCTGCCCCATAAAATGCTCCATAGATTATGCCCCCATAAGATGCTCCATAAAATGCTCCATAGATTATGCCCCCACATGCTGCCCCATAAAATGCTCCATAGAATATGCCCCATATGCTGCCACTGCTGCTGCAAATAAAAAAAAATCACACTCACCTCTTGTCGCTGGGGGCCAGGTGCTGGTGTCCTGAGCAGGCGGGGACACCGGCGCGCTATTTTTTAAAAAAAATGAACAGTTGCTGTTTGGTTTCAGCCTATTTAGGTTCATTCTGTTAACGCTCCTGCATAGGCTGGTTACAGTGTCTGTGTGTGTTTTTGTGTGTATTTGTGCTTACTTACTGGCTTTATAATTAGGGTGTTCGGCTGACTCTTTTTCATTACTAAACCTAGGACTTGGTGTGAATGACAGCTGCTGACACCATGCCCTAATTCCATTACCCTGATGCTACTGCATCAGAATGAAAAAGGTGGTGTTGAACTAAGAAATTGCATCACAAAACTTTTTTTAAATACCTTTAGCTAACTTAAAAAAGCCTTCATTGCTGTACAAAAATGCATGCAAATCGTAAACAAAAAACGATTCAAGAGATGCAAAAACCTTGCAGAAATACTCAATGTGTCCTACATTAAATGTAGTTGTGGCTGCAAATGTTTCTCTAATCATTTCTATGATAGTTACAACAACTAACTAACTATGGTCATTGCTCCCTGCTGATTCTCCTGGATCTCTCTGCTGCATTTGACACTGTGGATCACCAGCTCCTCCTCTCTATGCTTCGCTTTATAGGCCTCAAGGACACAGCCCTCTCCTGGTTCTCCTCCTACCTCTCTGACCGCTCCTTCACTGTATCTTTTGCCGGCTCCTCTTCCTCTCCTCGTCCCCTTACTATCGGGTTCCCGCAGGGCTCAGTCCTAGGCCCCCTCCTCTTCTCTCTATACACTGCCCCTATTGGACAAACAATCTGCAGATTTGGGTTCCAGTATCATCTCTTTGCTGATGACACCCAATTATACACTTCTTCCCCTGACATCACCCCTACCCTAATTCAAAATACCAAGGATTGTCTATCTGCTATCTCTAACATCATGTCCTCCCTCTATCTGAAACTTAACTCTCCATTACTGAACTTCTTGTGTTTCTCTCCTCTACTAACCTCACTCTACCTAACATTGAAATAACCCTGGAGGGTTCATCCATATCTCCCAAGCAGCATGCCCACTGTCTTGGGGTCATATTCGACATCGAACTTTCCTTTACTCCCTATATCCGATCACTCACTCGCTCTTGTCACCTGCATCTTAAAAACATCTCCAGAATCCAACCTTTTCTCACCTTTGAAACTGCCAAGGCTCTTACTGTTGCTCTTATTCATTCTCGTCTGGACTACTGCAACTCTCTTCTGATTGGTCTCCCTCTTACCAAACTTTCTCCTCTCCAAACCATCTTGAATGCGGCAGCCAGAGTCATATTTCTGAACAGCCGCTTCACCGATGCTGCCATCTTGTGTCAGTCATTACACTGGCTACCTATTCGCTACAAGTTCCAGTATAAACTCATCTCTCTCACCCACAAAGCTCTCCACAGTTCTGCACCGCCTTATATCTCCTCTCTCATCTCTGTCTATCGCCCTACACGTGCCCTATGTTCTACAAATGACCTAAGACTAACATCCCCCGTAATCCGAACCTCGCACCTCCGTCTCCAAGACTTCTCTCTTGCTGCGCCAGCTCTCTGGAATGCACTTCCCCAGACAATCAGACTAATACCTAGCCCCGACCTATTCAAGCGCGCTTTGAAAACCCATCTCTTCAAACAAGCCTACCACATCAACTACTCAGTAAACTAACTTTGCCCTGTTCCCTCCTTTCAAATATTATTCTGAATCTGTACCCTACTGTTCATCTGTCTCCACACCCTCCATGCACACGATAACTGCACTTGATACTTGACTATTGCACTTAAACACACGGGCTGATGACCGGATCATGCAGCTTTATATGAAAATCCCTATTTATTATAATTGCCAGACCTGAAATAACAAGCACTTTTCACCTATTGTGTCCCCCCCCATTTCCTTGTAGATTGTAAGCTTGCGAGCAGGGACCTCACTCCTAATGTCACTGTTTAAATTGTCTTAACTTGTATTGAATTTATTGTCTGTACATGTCCCCGCTTTATTGTAAAATGCTGCGGAATATGTTGGTGCTATATAAATAAAAATTATTATTATTATTATTATTATTAACTTCATCAGGACCAATGTCCCTCATTGCTTTGATTCATCTTTCATTTCCATGGTCTGCAAGTGATTCATAAACTAAAAAAATTTGATCATAAGCAGCAGTGGAAGTACAGTGATGTATACACTGATGTTGAGAATCGCTCTCCTTTCGTTACCCATATGACTGTATTATCTTTTAAGAACAGAACACCAGAGAACAGAGGATTTTAAAGTCAGTGCACTTTGCAGGAGGTCCATTAGCTGGAGACATCAGATGCCAGAAGAGATGAAAACATTCTCTAAAAGCTTCCATGAAGTGCCACACATTACAGTTTCCAGACTGGCTGCACATATAACACACTAAGCCTGTTGCTTTATAGTATTATTAGCGAAGTAATTGCATTGCTGAGCTCCACACTTTGCCATTCCAGCTGTTTCAAAGTTTCAAGCAGCCCCCATCATTTCTTGTCTTTGCGCGACTTTACAACTTGTTGTGCACGTTTTCATCCAACAACGCAGCATCTTGCAGACCTTAAAGCTGCGATACTCACTGCATGAGCTTTCCTGATCTCTGAGGCTCATCCCATAATGGAAATTGAGCACGACTTTTCCAAATTCGACACTCTTAATTATTTCCAGGCGAGGGTTCGTCATGAAATTGCTGTGCATTGCTCTGGAGAGAAAAAGAGGCATCTCGGGTGAAATGGGTCTCAGCAAGAAATCAGATCACAAGCCAAAACCGATTTAATCTGGGCTCTTTAAAACAAGTGTCGCTTGCAATGTATAAAAAAAAATGGAAACTATGCTAAAAGCATATGCTCAATAAATATAACATTTTCATTCTGTTTTCAAAACAGTGTGATTTGATTACTACCCATTAAACTATGCAAACATTAAGTCTGATTTCTGCTACTTAATAAACTGCAGAACAAAAATGTCCTAACAGGAGGAAGGGAGAGATGTTCAGCAAAAAGTCTTTCCATACATACTTAATCTTTTTAAGGCTGGGTTTTTATTTTGTGCAGTTAAAGTGTTCCCACATACAGTGGCCACTGAGTACACAGTTTTGAAGGAAACGCCTCGTCAAGGTCTGCAAAATCTTCCTCCCATTGACCACAAATTATTTGCATGGTTTTGGCCTGAAACCTTAGACCAGGATCACATGACCACTGTAATTATTAGGCCAATCATGTCCACTTGATCCATGTACAGCTCTGCTTCAAACACAGGTGCAGGAGCGTTTTGTCATTACTGAAGGGCACTTCCATCCTTTATTGTATGCCCCCTGACTGGTGTGCCCCGTTTGAAAGGGTTAAATTCATGTGTCCTATGTTTTCCTGTTTTTTCCTTGTCTCCTTCCTGTTTGTCACAACGGCACCCCCTTTTTCCTCCTCCCTTTGGGCCAATCTTATCCCAGCCTCTTCCTGCCTCTCTCCTCACAACAATGGGACCTGGAGGCTGCATTGTGCTGTGTGTGATGCTGCTTGATGGTGAGAGATGGTAATCATTTAATGTCGGTGGCTAGAGGCAAAATCAGGAGGGAAGGTGCTTTCCAGCACCTTGGTCAAGCAGAAAGCACCCCATCCTGCTGCTCAGACATCCATTCCCTGTGGCCGGCGGTCCCCTCGGCGAATCTGTCTGCCGGAGTGCTTAATCCCCTTCTCTGTGATGTCACAAGATGTGTGTGGGTCGCCCTCCCAGGGCTGTGGGGTACTCGGTACCGGGCCGGTCTCTCTCAGAGGGAGGTGTCACAGCAGTGGTGACCTGGTCCGTGGCCCTGGGCGCCCATGTAAAAGGGTGGAATGTTGAGTGATGGAATGAATGCTTCGTGACGCCACCTGCGGTATTCGGCAATGAAGATGTTAAGCCGATGCTGCAGACACATCCTCTGAGACAGATGGTGTGTTGCAGCAATGATGGTGTAGCCCTCCACAGACAGGGCTGTAGTCCCAGGGCAGTGTAGATCGGTGTTGGGGAAGAGGGTGCAGTGTTTGGCACAGAGATGTAGCAGTGCTGGAGAAGTTGCAGAAAGAAGGGAAGGACACAGCGGAATGTAGTTTCTTTACCTTTACTTTGTAAGTGCAGTCCACAGTCCAGATTACAGATGGCACAGGAGCTGATTAGCCTGGAAGCAACTCAGGAATCTTTCTATGCAGATAGGTTGTGTAGTCTCCTTCCTAGCGCTCACTTGAGGTACATGCAGTACTGTGTTACACTGAAGTTCCTCCTTCTTGTTCCCTCTCACATCTACCTCGTATGGCAGACAGCTGTAGCCTTCTATCTCTTCTCTTGGCTCACCCGTTGCTGTTGTGCCTCTGTGTCTTAGGTGGGAATAGAGCATTTACAGATTCCTATTCCTCTGGTTTCTGTTGCAAGACCTTTAGTGTCCATACAACCGTGGAGACCAGGCTCCAGTTCATGCGTTCCAGCTGGGAATGAGCTCTCAACTCCGCTCAGTCTCCCAGCTTCTCTCTCCACGTCTACACACTTCGGCCTCCTCACACTAACTCCTCTTTCCCTTCCTGGCCCTCAGAGAGCACTCCCCCCAATTCTGGTTCAGAGCGCCCTCTGCTGGCCCGGAGTGGGAACTGTGTTGCATGTTATGGTTAACTGCTAGAGAGACCCTTCATTGTTTTAGCCTGATATCACCCTCCCTGGAGGAAGGCAATGCCACTGTGGTGACCATACTCCTGGGGGCACCACATTCCCCCCTAGCGCAAATCAGTACTCCTGGACTGATAAAAAAAAACATATGAACATATAAACAAATGAACAATTATGAATGTACAAGATTTAAGAAAAAATGAAAAATTACAAAAACCAAAAGCTCCAAAAATAGTCCTGTGACGATTAGTCCATGTGTCAATGTCCATGGTCCATTCCTGGGCAAATGGTGAACTATGTACTAAAGAAGTTTTTGACCACACCTAGTCCTGTGGCCCAATTGTCCATCAAAACAAACTGGAAAATTCAAAAGGGGGATTTCTTACAGAGTCTCTGTAGGCACAAAACTTAAACGTTACATATATGCATACAATTTAACATTTACATGAACTAATTTATACACGATATCTGAGGGTTGGAATACCTTGGGTACTACAGACAGACCTACGTAGCACTGGTGTTGTTGGGGATCTCACTGGTTGTCTGGTGCTAACCACTGGGGTAGTGTGTACTGTACTGGCTACAATAATGGTGGTTCTGCGTAGCACAGGAATACTAGATTTCCTAGGACCACTTCTACTCACTGTGGGTAAACTGGATAGTAGCTGTCTGCAAACTCTTAGACTCACCATAGGCAAGACAGATTCACCACTGGCAAGGTGAGGATTCTCTGGCTCCACTGCTAGTGTGGCATCTGCTACCTGAACTTCCTGATTTTCAGAGTTCTCTTGAGTCACTTCTTCTTGTACTACAAGTTGGGAAAAGGTCAAAACTGGCACCACTATGGCATTATTCGCTCCTCGAGTCCAATTTACAGGGAATTCACCCAGTACAGTGCTGACCTTTTCTTCTTCCTCTATGGGTTGGATGTTGTTTTGCTCTTCCATTCTTTCTTTTAACTGGTCAGGGCACAATTTCAAATGATCCCTTGATACTGCTGCTGAAGTTTCTCCCCCATCCTTACTGAGAAGGCACTCCTTGGTGTTATCGAAGTTTGATGGTAAGATGGTGTAGGGTTCAGCTTCCCATTGGTCATCTAATTTATGCATCCTCCTCTTCCTTTTTAGGACTTGTTCTCCTGGTGACAAGGGAACTGCAGGTGCATGGTGATTGTAGTGCCTTTCTTGTTTTTGTCTTGCCTGAGCTAGACTCTTTTCTACACACTCTTGTACTCTTCGATACTGTTGCTGCCTCTCTGTGTCCCAGTCAGCATCTGGTGATGTCACCTCAGGTGTAAGGACTCCCATATCCAAATCAATAGGCAGCTTACCAGGCCTCGCTCTCATTAGGTAGGCTGGAGTGCAGTTGGTGGAATTCACAGGAATGTGGTTGTAGAGGTCTACCAGATCTGGCAACTTTTCTGGCCACAGATTCCTCTCTTCCAAAGGCAAGGTCTTCAGTGGGTCGATCACCACCTGGTTCATCTTTTCACACATGCCATTGGTCTGTGGATGGTACGGTGTTGTCCTGATCTTCTTGCAACCGTACAAGTTACAGAATTCCTGGAACACTTCCGCCTCAAAAGCTGGACCTTGATCTGTAAGCACTCGCTCTGGATATCCGTGTGGTCTACCAAAGTGCTGTTGGAATGCTCTGGCTGCTGTTCTGGCTGTTTGATCCTTGACAGGCACGACTACCAGGAATCTCGAGTAGTGGTTAACAATGGTAAGAGCATAAATGTAGCCTGAATGGCTTGGGACCAGCTTCACATGATCCAGGGCGACCATCTGGAGTGGCTGTCTGGTTACTATTGGCTGCAAAGGAGCTCGCTGACTGTTAAGGTCCTTTCTGTGCAGGATACATTGTCCACACTCCCGGCACCAATTTTCAATAGCCTTCCTCATACCAGCCCAGTAGAATCTCTCTCGGAGCAAAGCCTCCAACTTCTTCCATCCGAAGTGTCCAGCTCCATTGTGGTATGCTTCCAAGACCATTGATGCTTCCCTCTTTGGGACTACCACTTGCCAAACCAACTCATGAGTGCGAGCATTGATACTCCTCCGACACAGCTTGCCTTCATAGATGAACAGCCGGCCTCTTTCCTTCCACAACTGCTGGGTTTCTTCAGGAGCATCCGACTCTGGGCGTGAGTCAGCTTCTGACAGTAGCTCCTTCACCAGGCAGACTGCGGGGTCGCTATCCTGGGTTTCTGTCCAGTCATGATGAGGCAATGGATTTAGGGTGGCCTGTTTCATGATAGACCGTCTGTTTCTCACTCCTTGAGCACGTTGGGCCGCAATTGGCCGATGGAAGGCAGGTAACTCTATTTCTTCAAGTGCCTCAGAGTCTTCTCCTGCATCCGTCAGATTGGGTATTCTGGACAGCGCATCAGCATTGTCATTCTTGTGCCCTGCTCGGTACTTGATGGTAAATTCATAGTTAGACAGCTGGGCCATCCATCGCTGCTCCAGTGCACCAAGTTTGGCAGTTTCCAAGTGAGTCAACGGGTTGTTGTCCGTGAAGATGGTAAACTTGGCTGAAGCTAGGTAATGCTTGAATTGTTCAGTCACAGCCCAGACTATGGCGAGGAACTCCAGCTTGAAGGAACTGTAGTTGTCAGGGTTCCTTTCAGTGGGATGAAGCTTCCTGCTGGTGTAGGAGATCACTCTTTCTTTACAATTCTGTACCTGTGACAGTACTGCTCCAAGTCCCACGTCGCTGGCATCAGTATACAACACAAAGGGTTGGTCATAATCTGGGTAGGCCAGAACTTCATCTCCTGTGAGAGCCATCTTCAGTCAAGTGAAGGACCTCTCCAGCTCCTCATTCCATTCGAATGTAGGACTCTGCTTTCTGGCCTTCTTCGGCTGACCCACCAGAAGATTTTGCATAGGAGTGGCTATCTCAGTGAAGCCTTTGATGAACCTTCGGTAGTAGCCTACCAGCCCGAGGAATTGACGTACTTCATGGAGGTTGCTGGGCTTCTGCCAGTCCCGGATGACTGTGACTTTGTCAGGATCCGGTGCTACACCTTCTGCACTCACTACATGACCAAGGTACTGAACCTTGGGCTTCAGGAGGTGGCATTTGGAAGGCTTCACCTTCAGGCCAAAGTTGGACAAGGCTTCAAACACCTCAGCCAGGTGCTTCAGATGGTCTTCATAAGTCTTGGAGAAAACAATGACATCATCAAGGTACAACAGGACTGTCTCGAAGTTCTTGTGCCCAAGACAGCATTCCATTAGCCGTTGGAATGTCCCTGGAGCAGTGCAGAGCCCGAATGGCATGCAGTTGAACTCACAATGACCCATTGGGGTGGTAAACGCTGTTTTCTCCTTGTCTGTCTCTGCCACGGGAACCTTCCAATACCCAGTAGTGACATCTAAGGTGGAGAAATAGTTAGCAGTTTTAAGTGCAGCTAATGGCTCCTCAATTCTGGGTAATGGGTAGGCATCTTTATGTGTAATGCTGTTAATTTTTCTGTAATCAGCACACATTCTCATTGTACCATCTTTCTTTTTCACAAAGACTATTGGAGCTGCCCAGGGGCTACAACTGTCTCTGATCACCCCAGCCTCCTTCATTTCCCGCAACATACCTTTGGCACACTGCTATTGCGTTGGGGGTATAGCGCGGTACCTTTCTTTTATGGGTGGATGGTCTCCAGTGGGGATATGGTGTTGAACCCCTTTTGCCTTCCCAAAATCTAGAGGGTGTTTACTGAATACCCGCTCATACTCCTGAGTCACTCAGTAAACCCCATTCTTTTGGTATGCAGGGGTGGAGTCAGTTCCCACCTGTAGTTGCTGGCACCATTCCTCCAGCTGCTTTACAGAGCCATTGTCCTCCACCTGGTCGGATGAGACCAAGGGCTCTGCTGCCTGCATTGCATTGTTATCGACAGTAAGCAGCTTAGCAACTGTGGCATACCGAGGTATTGTGGCCTCCTCCTCCCCACAATTCAAGAGGCATACAGGTACCCTCCCTTTACGGACATCAACTACCCCTCTGGCTGTCAGGGCAGTGGGCCTGCTATCATAATTCACTGGTTCTACCATTGCCTGGTAATCTTTTCCTCTGAGGCCTATGGCTGCCCGACACCAAATCAACATTTCACATCTGGGGGGTATTGCAATTGGGAAAGAATCACTCACTCTGACACTGCCAGTTTCTCCGCCAGAGAGTTCTACCTGCTGTCTTTGCATCAGGGCTCTGATCTCCTGGCAACTACTGTGAGTTCATCACTTGGGCCGCAAGTAAGTTCAGAATCAGCCCAATACCGCTTGTAAAGGATATAGGGCATAGTTGTCACCTGGGAGCCAGTATCCAGCAAAGCGTTCATGGAGATACCGTCAATCACCACTGGGAGGACTGGTCTCCCTCCAACATACTTGGCTCGCCAGTTGTTTGGGCCTTGTCATCCTACTCCTGGGAGTTGGCCCTCTGCCCCAGGGGTTGCTCATTTAAATATCAGAATCTTGCGATGTGGCCTGCCTTGTGGCAGTGACGACAGATGGGACGTCAGCCCTGGTCATAGCGATTGTTGTTCCTTCCTCGGAGAGGCGGAATCCTCTTCTTCTTTAGCCACAGGACATCCTCTGGACTGGAGGCAAGCTGGATCTTCTCCTTGGAGGATACCTGCAGGGACTGCACGGTTTTAGCAAGTGCAGCCATACCCTTGGTCAACTCCTGGACCTGAAGACGCAGTTCTGCAGTTGGATCTTTGTCCAAAGTCTGTGCATGAGCCTCCACAGGGATGGAAGGGAAAGATGTTGCTTCCTGGAGGTATGTAATCGCTGGGCACCTAGAGGGCACTGGACGGCTGACATTTGGTTCGTGCAGCACCCGGATAGCCCTGTCTTTGAAATCAGCAAAGTCTAGGTCAGGGTTTTGTAGGGTTATGATTCGCAGCTGTGCTCTGTGGGTACTGGATAGGAGTCCCTCAATGAATTGCTCCTTTAACAGTCCGTCTCCATCTTTCACACTGTCTGGGTCAATCTGCTTGACAGCTCGCAGCGCCTCCTGCAGGTTAAGAGCATAGTCCCGTATACTGTCCTGCGCTTTCTGCTTACACCCAAAGAATCTCATCTTGATTTCAGCTGCAATGCCGGTGTCAAAGGTGCTTCTTAGCTTAGCCAGGATCTTTTTAATGGTCTCCTTATCAGTGTCCTGCCAGGCTTTTACTTCTCTCTGTGCTACACCTGTTAGCTGTCCAATAAGGATGTTCACCTTCTGGCTTTCGGACAGAGGATACACTTCAAACAAACTGCACAGTCTTTCTTTGAAGTCACTCAGGGTATGGGACTCCCCTGAATACTGCGGTAGCCATGCTGCTCCCGGTATGTAAGGCATCGACAGCGGCATTATGGGAATCACTGCGGTGGGTGCTATTGGAGCCGCAGCCGTGTTGGGCCCTGCATCTTGCGGCGCTGAGGGGTTCGCGGGGGCGTCCGCCACTGCATCGGTGCGTGCCTCCGACATTCTCTTCCCCCTAGTTAATGTTAGCCAGGCCCCGGGGATGAGCAGGCATACCGGCTGTAGCTTTGCAGGCTGGATGATCTGGGCTGCAGGCCTCTGCTCCTCCCACCTCTCGCGCGCTGGCCTCTTCGCGCGCGGCACTTCACTTGTTCGCGCTCTTCGGCTGGCTACGCCAATGACGGCCCGCCTCTTTGGGTTCCTGTGCGCGCCAAGCAGCGGGATAATGGCGGCACTTTCACAAACAGTCTATAGCACACAACACATTCTCTGGCACACAGGACCCGGGTACACCGGGCTCCGTAAATCCTGTTCGTGATGCCAAAATGGGTCGCCCTCCCAGGGCTGCGGGGCACTCGGTACCGGGCCGGTCTCTCTCAGAGGGAGGTGTCACAGCAGCGGTGACCCAGTCCGTGGCCCTGGGCGCCTATGTAAAAGGGTGGAATGTTGAGTGATGGAATAAAGTTTATTAATGAATGTTTCGTGACGCCACCTGTGGTATTCGGCAATGAAGATGTTAAGCCGACGCTGCAGACACATCCTCTGGGACAAATGGTGTGGTGCAGCAATGATGGTGTAGCCCTCCACAGGCAGGGCTGTAGTCCCAGGGCAGTGTAGATCGGTGTTGGGGAAGAGGGTGCAGTGTCTGGCACAGAGATGTAGCAGTGCTGGAGAAGTTGCAGAAAGAAGGCAAGGACACAGCGGAATGTAGTTTCTTTACCTTTACTTTGTAAGTGCAGTCCAGGGTCCACATTATAGATGGCACAGGAGCTGATTAGCCTGGAAGCAACTCAGGAATCTCTCTATGCAGATAGGTTGTGTAGTCTCCTTCCTAGTGCTTACTTGAGGTACATGCAGTTCTGTGTTACACTGAAGTTCCTCCTTCTTGTTCCCTCTCAGATCTATCTCGTATGGCAGACAGCTGTAGCCTTCTATCTCTTCTCTTGGCTCACCCGTTGCTGTTGTGCCTCCGAGTCTTAGGTGGGAATAGAGCATTTACAGCTTCCTATTCCTCTGGTTTCTGTTGCAGGACCTTCAGTATCCATACAACCGTGGAGACCAGGCTCCAGTTCATGCGCTCCAGCTGGGAACGAGCTCTCAACTCCGCTCAGTCTCCCCGCTTCTCTCTCCATGTCTACACACTTCGGCCTCCTCACACTAACTCCTCTTTCCCTTCCTGGCCCTCAGAGAGCACTCCCCCCCCCAATTCTGGTTCAGAGCTCCCTCTGCTGGCCCGAAGTGGGAACTGTGTTGCATGTTATGGTTAACTGTTAGCGAGACCCTTCATTGCTTCCAAGCCTGACATCACCCTCCCTAGAGGAAAGCAATGCCACTGTGATGACCTTACTCCTGGGGGCGCCACGTGTGCACACACATCCCCCAAACATGCCCCCTACTCTGCACAAGGCAGCTGCAAGCCTCTCATGTCTTGGAAAAACACAGCGTCATGGAAAAACACTATGGTCATGCTCCCTGGCACTCATGGCATCTTCACCCCTTACTTTTCATAGAGGCAACACAGAACCACAATCTTGCAGCCCCCTGCACTGGACATTGCCACCTTACACTTCTCTGGGCCCCCAAACTGTCCTATGCCAGCCACTAACTGCAGTGGGAGGTAAGGCTATCGGCAGTACATCCTCTGTTGAGGAGCCTGCCTTCTATTTGCAGGTCCCTAATGCACAGGCACCTAATGCACAGGCACCACACAGTGTCAATACACACTGTATAATCCCTGCACAAACTGATGGAACTAGTGCTCTTCTAATAAATAGCACTCCTGCTATGCCCCCACCAACACCCACAAAAATTTTAAAGCCTCTGCAGGGGCCAATACCATCACAACAGTTACCCACAATGGGAACGATGCCCACCAGTACCCATATTATGCCTGCTACATCTATGGCCCACGTAGTGGCGGGTGCTGGATACTCCGCGCTGTCATCCCCTTCATCCCCATCTTCATCCTACAGTCAGAATTGGCGGGGTTGCTCTGCAAGATCTCATAGCAGGTGGAGCAGGTGTTCATCACGCCGCTGCAGATCTTCTAGTCATAGTCGCCGATCAAGATCATATCACTGATGATCACCTTCCTCGTCTGACGAGTCGTCTGATGGATCACAAAGGGATTTGCATTATAGGTTGACTCATCACCGTAGATCCCCTGGAATCTCTACAGTTACAGATCATTCCCAGGAAGCAGCTGTTCCTGCGCAGGCTGCTCCGGCACATCCCATTCAGTCGGTTCATCAAGGCATAAGTGAGTCCCAATATGGGAATTCTGGTGAGGGTGCGAGATTGCTTCCAGCCTTAGAAGTGCTCTTGAGCTGGGCGCTAATTTTCCCCCGGTCAAAAAATTTTAGTTAACCCCCTTTTGTTGGATCAAAATCCTAAAAAAGATCCCCCTGCTTGGGCTTGCACACATAAGGATCTATTTTTCTGCTGGCATATCCCTACTTGGGTCTCAATTAGGCTAGTCTCACACTAGCGTTTCCTGGAGCTGTGGAGGGATGCGTACAGCCGCTGTGAAGCTCCGCCAATGGCCGCACCTCCTCCTGTTAGCTCTACCTATGGGTGAATGACGCTGCATGCAACCTGCGTACCCTATGTTTAGCATTGGGTATGCAGGTGCCAGCGCATACGTCCCTTTGACGGAGCACCGACCTGCGCCAAATGCACTGTGTTGCATTTTGGTGCGCTCGGCGCACCGTCAAAAGAGGACGCATGCGCCGGCAAACGCATACCCGTGCACGGCCTGCACACCCAATGCTAAAGATAGGGTACACAGGTCGCATGCAGGTGGTGGTGGCAGTGTTGAAGGTCAAGGCACATGGAAAACTAAACACAGTAGAGAGACTTCATAGTTTCTGCGCTAACTCTAGGCCTCACTCAGTACGAGAAGCCATCCCGTCCTGACCAAACGGAAAAAGAAGGACCAAGATGGAGAAGGTCATGCTGCTGGCCAGGCTTAAAACAGGCCCACGGAGGAAAACCAGAAGCCTCTAGACTACCTCTCAGCCGGCCTGGATCCAGTTGCAAGGGGGGGCCCTCCTGCATGAAAACAATACCCACAGCACACGCCCTCCTGACAAGGCTGCTCTCCACCACTCTTCAGTGCTCGCAGCCGTTACCTGTCTCTACTCCCACTCCCAAGGGGGGATGCGGATACGGACCCTCAGATGAAAAATCTGCAAGATACCGTAGATGGCTCCAGTTTTGCAGATGATGAAGGAAGGTTCCACACGGGATGTGCAGCGACCAGCAATCAAGACATTCTATGGTCCAGAAGGTCGTCATCCCAAGAGCCCAAGAAGCGGAGCTGATAGAGCTGATGAAAGACCTGCCAGATTGCGAAGAACAAAAACTTCCAGGTACTCGCATGACATGGCACCCAACTTCGGACCCATCTGGGCTGCAAGAAACTTCATCACAGCAAGCGGATTGACCGTGAAGCACCATGGAGCCATCAGAGACCTGCTGGACGCCCTTCAACTACTAAAAGTGGTGGCAGTGTTGAAGGTCAAGGCACATGGAAAACTAAACACAGTAGAGACACGGGGCATCAACATGGCAGACGTGGCAGCCAAAAAAGCAGCCGGAGGAAGACAATATGGAAAATGGGAGAGGTCGTAGAGCCGGACGGCTACTACATGACGACTGAAGACGAGAAAACCTGGCAAACAGAAGTCAATGGGAAAACCGTTGAAGATGCCATCTCTGAATTGGACAGAAGTGCTGCCTCCTCCTCCACCAGCCAACAAGCTGAATCACTTCCAGGATGAAGACTCTGACGTGGATATAAATTCTGAGGCAGAAGAATGGTGCCTACCTTTACCAGAAAGGACGTATTTGATGGAGAACATTTCAGAAGATTGTCCTCCACCACCCTCTCATGGGGAAGCTTCTTCTCCAGCACAGTCCTACGGTCAGCAGTCCACGGCAACACTTACCCCGTCCCCCCGAGACGAGCTGCATGAGTCCAAAGGCATCCCAAGGCTACAACAGTTTTGACCTTTCCCCCTCATCCCCAGAGAATACCGGCTGGATCGGTACCAATGCAAAGAGTCCCAAGTCCTCCTCTGACACAGTCTAACCCGAGTCTTCATACAGAGGGTGGTGCGGACAGAGACGAAACCTCAGCTAAAATCCCACCATCAGCTCAGAGAATGTCAATTACCACAACCTAGTCACTAAACCTGACAAAATGACTTCCTGAAACCTGTACAAGAAGTAACAGGATCAGACTCGGAAGGAGGAGAAGGAAAGCTGGATGCTGAAGGCCAAAAGCACTGGGCTCCAAGAAACCGTCTACATCAAAACGTCTACCTCAAGACAGACCCAGTCTATCTCAAAGTGTGTACCCTACGGTGGTTCAATGGGCACATGGCCCCCACACAGAATTGAAGACACAGATGAATGACCTGATTGGACTCAACTCACACCTCAACAGCGAAGATTCCAAGCAGCTGTTCGGCCACTGACAAATTCAACATCGGACAAGCGGGAAAAGTTCCCCCACATCGTCTGGCCTGAAGACTTCCCAGTAAGGAACCGGTTGGCGAAGACTACCGCAAAGAAGCTACTCTCAAAAATAGCGTGCAGATATGGGGGTTCCAGAAGCAATAGCAAGTGATCAGGGACCCGCATACACAGCAAACCTAACACAAGAGACCTGATCAGCAGTAGGGTCAGACTTAGGCCTACACACTACTCACCATCCCACACCATAGACTAGGTGGGACACTTAAGAGCAGCATGCTAAAAAATCTGCCCAAGAGACAGACAAACCCTGGCATTAGACACTCCCATAGGTTCAGAAAAAGCTGTCACCAATATGAAACTTTATTTGAGTAAAATACCCATTTTAGGGGTATTCTTCACTTAGCAGTTGACTATGCAATATGATACTTTGTCTGCATGTGTAATTGAATTTATCAAGAATTTTGCTAATGTCCGTTCTCGAGTTTTTCTCCTTCATTGCCAGGTCCAGATTCAGTGCCTGTTATGCACGTCCTGAAGTCAGGAGACTGCTGAGTGTTGGTGAAAAAAGTCCGTAAAGAGAAGCACTCAATCCCAGATCTGATGGCCCTTCTCCAAGTGCTGACGCCACTGACCTGGAGAGAAAACCCCACCTGGATCCACGCATCGCATTGCACGAAAAGGTCTTCATACCAGAAGATACACCTGAGCTGGAATGATGCTGTGGATGACCTACCTGACTGAATAAATTACCTACCTGACACAGAATACACATGCACTGACTGCATAGACTGCTAACTAAGAGACTTTGATCACATTGCACCACACCCCCTTTAGGGACAGATCTCCTGACCGCCCATTTGCAAAAGTCTGTACAGAGGAGGATGTATGCACTAGGCATATGTCAGTCCACTGGCAGCATAAAAGAGTTGCAGCGCTTTGGGCCAGGAGCAGGATTTTAGGGCAAGTGATATCTAAGGGGGGATTGTTATGGAAATATATATGTATATTTATTTCATATAGATCTCACTTGCCTGCTATAGGGTATATACTCCATATACTGCTATATACTTATGTACTTTTATATATTCTTATATGCACACAGATACATATTTACAGTTTGAACCTTATAACTAGTTGGTGGAAATAACCTGCTACCCAGTCATCTCATTATCTTGTGACTTGAGAAATATCTAGCAGACATAGGGAATGAGGAACTTAGGCCAGGTGGTCCGGCCGATATTGGAGACTTGCTGACAAGTGCAAGACTCCGGACAGTAAATCACGTGGTGTCTAAATAACCCCAGGTCAGACATCCATATATGTTCATGCATTTAAACTGACCAATTAGCTAAGAAGTAAAGCCTTTATGTTAATGAGTAACCACTCTTTTATACGAACTGATAAAAGACCATGAATATGAATAAAGTTTCCAGAGTTCTGCTGGAATGAGTTGTTGCTAACTAAGTGTAGCTTCCTCTTTTCCTTTGAGCGCTCAATAAGACTCTGTCTAATCAGGACAGGTCACAGTATGCACAGGGGTAAAGTCACCCAACCAAAAAATCCACGTAACCCACTCATTTAGAATTGGAGCGACTGTGGAAGTAGCCCGCTCTGGTATGTCTAACCCTGAAACTCAGCATATTGCATATTGTTCTGTTTTGCCAGGTATGTCAGACCATATTTATTAATCCATTAACTTTATCATTTGTTTTTCAGGCGACGTGAAACCCTCCATGTGGATTCTGGGTCATTTATATGTTTTCTGGGCATCACAAAGGGCAGAACGTCGGCTGGATGGAAGAGACCTTGGTTTTCACAGCATCAATATCTTCTAGAGAGGAATAAGGGGGTTGACCCGGTCTCAGGTTCTCCCTGCAGTTATCCATATCACGCGGGTCGCTTCCTCTTCCATAATTTTAGTCATCCATGTGGGTGGGAATGATCTTTACTATTTCCGCCTAACCGAACTGCTCACGATGATGCATTCGGACATTGACAAATTTCATGGCTTTTTCCCAGAACTTACACTGTTAAAAAAAGGAATCTTGTGGATGTTAACCGCGCTGCTGAATAAAATTCCAATCCAGACGTAGTAAGTGAAAAATGGTGGTTTAGTCAACGTATTTCAAAGTATTTAATTATTTCTTCATCAGGAAATTACCACACATATATGTACACATCTTTCATTTACTATGTCTGGATTGGAATTTTATTCTGCAGCGCGGTTAACATACACAAGATTCCTTTTATTTTAATTCTGATACGATCACTTGCTGACCCGTGGTCTGCTGCAATTGACATTAGAGATAAGCGAATATTTCAATATTTGGTTCGGTTCACGATCACCGAATTTCAATATTCGCTGATTAAATCGCTGAATATAACCGAACATACACAGCACAAAAGCCGGTGTTTCCCAAGCTGTGTGACAGCATGGGAGACATCGGCGCAGCGCTATTGATCGGCAGTGAAATAAACCCCACCAGTCATAGAGCCGTGGTTCCTGCGCTGTCAGAAGACAGTGTGAGCGCTCAGCTGTGATAGGAGGTACAAAGTTTACCTACGGTCACTGGTGTCAGCTGATGAGACTACAGCTCCCATCATCCGCCACCTGATGCCACTAATTATAGTGAGAGCAGGAGCGGCAGATGGGAGTATTCATCAGCCACTCCTGCACAGTAAATAAATAAAAAAAGCCGTGGGGTCCAGCAGAGCGGACCCAAGCCCCATTCACTTGATTGGGGAGCCCGACAATACAGTGTTTGAAATCCTGTCATATGCATGACAGCGCAGCAAACACCACTTCTGATCGGCGATGAAATCTTCCCCACCCGTCAGAGAGCAGAGGTTCCAACGCTGTCAAAAGACAGCATGAGCGCATCTTGGCACCATCCAGGTTGAAAACTGTTAATCCCTCAGACATGGATTAAGACATGGGACAGAATGACAGACAGGTATGGTATATTGTTGTTTTTTTATTTTAGTTTTATTACAGAACGAGGGCTTTGGTGGAATTAGGCGAGGTCGTAAGTATGGTTTAATTAAGATTATTAAAGGAGTCTGTGTAATTTTTTCAATTAAAGGACTTTATTCTTGGTGTGTGTTTTTATACAATGTGACTATGGGGTTAGTAATGGGGACGTCTTATTAACACCTCTCCATTACTAACCTCGGGGCTAGATTTCACCTGACAATACAAAGGTGACATCAACCCCACAAATATGAACCCCACTTGCCACCACTACAGGGAAAGTGGGTAGAGCCGGGCAAAGCACCAGAATAAGAGTGGGCTAGATTGCCTAAGGGAGAGTGGCTAGATGCGGCATCTGCAGCTCACAGGCTCATAGCACCTGCACAGACTAGTGAGTGTACAGTGAAGTAAATAATTATTCGATCCCTTGATTATTTTGTACGTTTGCCCAGTGACAAAGACATGAACAGTCTATAAATTTAAGGGTAGGTTAATTTTAACATTGAGAGATAGAATAACAAAAATAAAATCCAGAAAATCACATTGTATAAATTATATAAATTTATTTACATTTTGTAGTGAGAAATAAGTATTTGATTCCCTATCAACCATTAAGAGTTCTAGTTCCTATAGACCAGTTAGATGCTGCTAATCAACTCGTTACCTGCATTAAAGACAGCTGTCTTACATAGTCACCTTTATAAAAAAAACTCCTGCCCACAGACTCAAATAGATAAACATCAGTGGTTGCTGGGCTTTGTGCACCGCTGACGTTTGTCTATGGTCGGTGGTTTTGTGCCCACCAGGACCTCCACGTACCTTATAACGAGGTGATCCCAGTGCACAATGCTTCCTGTGACCCCCGACCTCATCGAGACCTGATTGGTTCAGGTCCTGATGATGTCAGCATTACATCAGCCAATGAGAGAGATCACTGGGAAAGTTTGTTGTAGTAACGAACTTTCCCAGCAATCTACCTCATAATAACACTGTTTCTCCTCTGATTTTCTGTCAGTGAGAGATCAAAGGAAAAACAATGTGACAAGTGCTGCTGGCAACAGCTGTGCCAGTCAGCAATCTTGTCATAAAGTAAAAAAACAGATACCGCAGGTTAGGAATAGTGCTTTTGTTTTACTGTCAGGGTTAGGGTTACTGTTATGGTTAGTGCTATAGTTAGGGTTAGTGCTATAGCTAGGGTTAGTGCTATAGTTAGGGTTAGTGCTATAGTTAGAGTTAGGGTTAGTGCTATAGTTAGTGCTATAGTTAGGGTTAGTGCTATATTTAGAGTTAGTGCTATAGTTAGGATTAGGGCTAGTGCTATAGTTAGGGTTAGAGTTAGTGCTGTAGTTAGGTTTACTGTTAGGGTTAGTGCTATAGTTAGGGTTAGTGTTGGGCTAAAGTTAGGGTTACTGTTAGGGTTACTGTTAGGCTAGTTAGGGTTACTGTTAGTTAGGTTTAGTTTTACTGTTTGGCTAAAATTAGGGTTACTGTTAGGGTTAGGGATACTGTTAGGGTTAGGGTTACTGTTAATTTTAGGCGTCGGGTTCCTGTCGCTGCACAGCAGAAATCCCGAGCCTTGGCTTTTGCGGTCTCCCATTCAGTCCCGGCAGCAGAGGAGGCTGCTCAGCAAAGATGTCATTCCTGGCGTCTTGATCAGGCCAGTGCTGTCGGTTCAGTTGCTGCTGCCATCTCAGGGCCAGCTATAGCAGCCAGCACTGGTCAGCAGCAAGCAGCTCCTGGGACTAAGTCCTTCTTTCGGGCTACTGAGCATGCCCGCGGGACAACCTCTCATTGGAAGTCGGAGGTCACATGCTTAGGTCCTCCAGCAGCTCGGATTGGATTATCAGGAAGGTCCCGGAAGGACGCTGCTATAAAAGGTTCACATGGCCGCTCGGGCATGCGCTAGTATAGACTCTTATTACTATGTGTGTGAGTGATGATGGATGCATGAGACTGGTGACTGACTTATTATAACTCCCCTCCCTTGAATATGCATGCTATAGGGAACTGTAGTTAGAGTCAGCGCCTACCAGTGGCATTGCCATGTGCCACAATGCTTCCAGGTCAACACCTCACTTAGCGCCATATTGTGCCATCCAGCACAAGGCACATTAGTACCGCATTTAATGCACAGCTTGTCAGAGCGGCACCGTGCGCACTTCTGTTGTATTAAAGTGCGCTTTCCAGTCCTAAGTCTAGGCTGGTTAGTGGCGTCCGCCAGTGCGGCACTGCATGCACTTTAGTGCGGTATTTCCGTACTTAATCCTCCCTGGCACTGCAGCTGCGGCGCCGAGTGCTGGTGAGTCTAGAAAGACTCCGACTCTGTGTCTTGGGGAAGAGTCCTGTGACTTTACACCAGCGCTCACTTCACTGAGCTCTGTGAGCTTAACAGGCTTTGGCATTGGAAGGAGCAAGGTTTCTTAAAAAATTTGGCCCTATTGGAGCTATTTCCAGTTGTTGGAGGGGTGTTCATTTGTGGGGAAGAATTTAAAAAGCAAAAGATTAGGTTTCATTGTGAAAACATGAGGATGGTAGCTATTATTAATATTCTCACTGCTTCATCCCTACATGTGATAAGATTAATTAAGGAACTAGGCTTACATTGCTTGGAAATAGATGCCTGTATTTTATTGGTCCACGTTCCGGGAATAGAGAATTCCATTGCCGATTCTTTATCTCAATTTTAGTGGGATTGTTTCTGCAACTTGGTCCCAGAGGCTCAGGATTCAGGAGTGGACTGCCCAGTGCAACTATGGAGGCTGATTATCGAGGAACGAGTCAGCTGATTTGGGATTTGGTTGCCGATCATAAGTGGGAGCCATAAGAATTGGCCTGGCAAGTATGGAAAAGCTGGTTAATGTACTGGGGGAAGTGAATTCTGATAAGGATAGAATGTTTGCCGCTTTGTTTTTTATTGGACGAGTGGCAGAGTTGCATTTAATGGTAGTTAAGAAAAATAGCTTTGTAGTAGCACTGGCATTTAGTTTTAAACTTTGGGGGCAAAAGGACGTGATTAATGAATTCATGGTCAGTTAGGCTCTAAAGGGTTATAGAAAGGGTCAGTTAAAAAGGATAAGCAGCATCCTGTGTTTTTTGAGATTTTGGAAAAACTTGGCGAGCAGTTCCTTTTTGTTTGCATTTCAGGGTTTGAAAAGGTTCTATTTAGGTGAGCTTTCTGATTGGTTTTCTTCAGGGCTCTGAGAGCAGATTAATTAGTGTCACCAAGCAAAATTAGAGAAGGAGGTTTTCTGCGTGAAGATATTTGTTGTTCAGATAGGGTAGTGAAGTTCAGGATTAGAAGGTGTTAGAAGGTTGAAGGGTTAGAAGGTTGATGCTCAGTGAGGTTCCCTTTACATACCATACCAAAAGCTAGGGACAGAGAAAGGCCCTTTTGCTTCATCATGAGGATGGCTTTTTCTCTCTAGATATTAATTTATGGTTGTTATACGAAAATGTTTGATCAAGTTGGACTTGGATTCTTCTTGTTTTTCTTTGCATTCTTTTCAAATAAGTGTGGCGACTGAGGTGGCAAACAGGGGCCTTACACCAGAAGAAATACAGCTGATAGGGAAGTGGAACGCTTTTCGTTATAAGTCATATATTCATCATTAATTACTGTGGTTTTAGTCATTTTAAGGTTAGCCATTGTAGATTTGTTGATAATTATGTATTTACTTGTTTTTTATCTATTGTAGATGGAGGTCCATGTTTAACCTAGCTATTTGGATATTCTTACATACATTGGGGGGTCCGCTGTGCCATATCAGACCCAAGGGAAGGCAGCTAGGTTTTCACAGAGATACGTTGATTATTAAATGACTTGGATTCAGAGTTATTGTGTGGAGCAAGATTTTACCTGAACTGCATATCAGGGGTTCTACAAACACAACATGGCGCTACCATTGATTCCAGCCAATTTTGCGTTCAAAAAGTCAAATGGTGCTCCCTCCCTTCCGAACTCAGACGTGTGCCCAAACAGTTGTTTACATAGGCGGCATCAGACTACTCAGGACAAATTGCATAACAACTTTTGTGGCCCAATTTCTCCTATTACCCTTGGGAAAAGAAAAATAGTGGGCTAAAAATTCATTTTTGAGGGAAAAAAATGATTTTTTATTTCCACGACTCTGTGTTATAAACTTCTGTGAAGCACTTGGGGGTTCAAAATGCTCACCACACATCTAGATAAGCTCTTTGGGGTTCTAGTTTCAAAAATGGGAGGTTTCTACTGTTCAGGCACCCCAGGGGCTCTGAAAATGCAACATGATGCCCGCAGAACATTCCATGAAAGTCTGCATTCGAAAATGGCGCTCCTTCCCTTCCGAGCTCTCCCATGCGCCCAAACAGTGGTTCCCCCCACATTTAGGGTATCAGCGTACTCAGGACAAATTGCACAACAACTTTTGTGGTCCAATTTTTCCTGTTACCCTTGAGAAAATAACAAATAGCGGACTAAAAAATCATTTTTGAGGAAAAAAAATGATTTTTTATTTTTATGGCTCTGCGTTTATAAACTTCTGTGAAGCACTTGGGGGTTCAAAGTGCTCATCACACATCTACATAAGTTCCAAAAGGGGTCTAGTTTTCAAATTGGTGTCACTTGTGGGTTTTTTTGTGGTCACTTGTGGGTTTTTTTCACTGTTTATGCACATCAGGGGCTCTCCAAACGCGACATGGCGTCCAATCTCAACTCCATTCTGCATTGAAAAAGTCAAATGTGCTCCTTCCCTTCTGAGCTCTGCCGTGCACTCAGTGGTTTACCCCCACGTATGGTGTATGGGCATTCTCAGGACATCTTGGGGGCCTAATTTCTCCTGTTACCCTTGTAAAAATAAAAATTTAGGGGCGAAAATATCTTTTTTGTGGAAAAAAATGATTTTTTATTTTCACAGCTCTACGTTATAAACTTCTGTGAAGCTCTTGGAGACTCAAAGTGCTCACCACACATCTAGATAAGTTCCTTAAGGAGTCTAGTTTCCAAAATGTGGTCACTTGTTGGGGGTTTCCACTGTTTAGGCACATCAGGGGCTCTCCAAATGCAACATGGCGTTGGATCTCAATTCCAGCCAATTCTGCATTCAAAAAGTCAAATGGTGCTCCTTCCCTTGCGAGCTCTGCCATGCGCCCAAAAATGGGGTATTGGCATGTTCAGGAGAAATTGCACAAAAAATTTTGTGGCTCATTTTCTCTTTTAACACTTGTGAAAATAAAATTTGGGTCTAAAGTAAAGTTTTTGCAAAAAAAGTAAATGTTAATTTTTTCCTTCCACATTGCTTCAGTTCCTGTGAAGCACGTAAAGGGTTAATAAACTTCTTGAATGTAATTTTGAGCACCTTGAGGGGTGCAGTTTTTAGAATAGTGTCACTTTTGGGTATGTTCTCCCATGTACACCCCTCAAAATTACTTTAAATATGATGTGGTCCCTAAAAAAAATGGTCTTGCAAATTTTGTTGTAAAAATGAGAAATCGCTGGTCGACTTTTAACCCTTATAACTTCCTAACAAAAAATTTTTTTTTTCCAAAATTTTGCTTATGTAAAGTAAACATGTGGGAAATGTTATTTATTAAGAAATTTGTGTGACGTATCTTTCTGATTCAAGGGCATAAAAATTTAAAGTTTGAAAATTGCTAAATTTTCAAAATTTTCGCCATATTTCTGTTTTTTTCATAAATAAACACAAGTCATATAGAAGAAGTTTTACCACTATCATGAAGTACAATATCTCAGAATCAGCAGGATCTGTTAAAGCGTTCCAGAGTTATAACCTCATAAAGTGACAGTGGTCAGAATTGTAAAAATTGGCCTGGTCATTAAAGGGAATCTGTCACCTCATTTTTGGGCTATGAGCTGCGGCCACTGCAATCAGGGGCTTATCTACAGCATTTAACCTGAAAGATAAGAAAAACAAGTTAGATTATACTCACCGGCTGGTGAGGTCCGGTGCAGTGGGTGTCGCGGTCCGGTCTGGCACCTCCCATTTTCTAGCGATGTCGTCCTCCTTCTTACTTCTGCCGCAGCTCCTGCGCAGGTGTACTTTATCTGCCCTGCTGAAGGCAGAGTAAAGTACTCCAGTGCGCAGGTGCCGGGAAAGGTCAGAGTGGTTCCGATCCCCTGCGCACTGCAGTACTTTACTCTGCCCTCAACAGGGCAGAGTAAGAGCGCCTGTGCAGGAGCCGAGGCAGAAGTAAGAAGGAGGACGTCATCGCTACAAGAAGGGAGGCGCAGGACCGGACTGCGACACCCATCGGACCGGACTGGATGCCCGGGTGAGTATAATCTAACTCGTTTTTCTTATCTTTCAGGTTACATCGGGGGCTTATCTGCAGCATTACAGAATGCTGTAGATAAGCTGCTGATGGTGTTGGCGGCATCTTATAGGCCAAAAAATAGGTAACAGATTCCCTTTAAGCTGCAAAATGGCTCTGTCACTAAGGGGTTAAATCAATGTGGAAGGAAAAAATGACAATTTGAATTTTTCCCTCAACAATGTTGCTTTAGCCCCCTTTTTTATTTTCACCAGAGTAACAGGAGAAAATGGACAATTTGTTCTACAATTTCTCCTGAGTACATTGATGCTTGGCAGGGTTCATAAGGGAAGGATCACCATTTGGCTTCTGGAACTCAAAATTGTCAGGAATAGATACCAAATGCCATGTCACATTTGCAGAGCCCCTGCTGTGCCTAAACAGTGGAAACCCCCAACAAGTGACACCATTTTTGAAACTACACCCATTTTGGAAAAATTTTTATAGGTTTAGTGAGCACCTTTAAAGAAACAATTTGCATATTTCTCAGAGGAGCATTGCAAAGCTAGAAAGTCTCCTCACCTTGCCATGTCAGACTTGACATGTCATTCTTCATAAGGAGAAACATTACCCCTTGGATTCTGGTCAGAGGCCTCTCAGCCAGCCAATGCAGAGCTCACACTTTGCACTAACGAGAGGTAGTACTCCAAATCAAGGTATCTGCAAATTGAGATTATGGTTTTGGCTATTAACATATGTCATGTGGCAAGGCTCATTAGAGGATTGATATTGACTTTTAGGATTGCTACTTCTAATAGGTGGCTTTAGAGTTCTAGATCTCTTCATTAGAGATGAGAGAATATTTCAATGTTCGGTTCAGATTAAGTTCGACGAATTTGCAATATTCGCTGATTAATTCATCGAATATTTGCTGAACATACCCGAACGCCATTCAAATTAATGAGAGGCAAAAACAAATGCATGCACAACACCTTAGAACGTCCCCAAATGCTGCCAAAACACATCAAATGAGGGACAGACACCAGGAAAGTGGCCTCAATTCACCTATAGTACAAATTACAGCATGGAAATACAGCAATCAGCCAGGCATGAGGTATTGGGGTCTGGGACAGCATTTTCAGCTTTCCAATGAACGTCACAGTAAGACGAGGTGGGTGAGGGATCGGTGTAGAGCCCCTTTGCTGGGAGCCCTGATACCACATGCAATACCTCTACCTGCTTTCATTCTGAGCCACACTTATTGTCAGAAGAATTTAAGGATAGTAACACAGGTAGTTGAGTCCTAGGAAGTGGAAGCCTGACGGTCTCGAAGGCCCACTGTTACAGGCAAAAAGCACAAAGGATACCTAACCAGGAGTGTTCACATTTCCAAAAATTATTGTCAGACACCACCAAAGTGGCATCAATTTCACCACAGTAGAAATAGTCTAATAGTGACCGACAGGTCTTTCACTACACTCAATCCAGCAGATGAACACTCAACAAGGAGTGTTCACATTTCCAAAAAGTATTAGCAGACACCACAGAAGTGGCATAAATTTCACCACAGTAGAAATAGTAGAATAGGGACCGACAGGTCTTTCACTACACTCAATCCAGCAGATGAACACTCAACAAGGAGTGTTCACATTTCCAAAAAATATTAGCAGACACCACAGAAGTGGCATAAATTTCACCACAGTAGAAATGGTAGAATAGGGACCGACAGGTCTTTCACTACACCCAATCCAGCAGATGGACACTCAACCAGGAGTGTTCACATTTCCAAAAATTATTGGCAGACACCACAGAACTGGCATCAATTTCACCACAGTAAAAATAGTGTAATAGAGACTAACAGATCCTTCACTACACCCAATGCAGCAGATGGGCACTCAAAAAGGAGTGTTCACATTTCCAAAAATTATTGGCAGACACCACAAACATGGCATCAATTTCACCACAGTAAAAGTACTGTAGTCTAATAGGGACCGACAGGTCTTTCACTACACCCAGTCCAGCAGATGAACACCCTACAAGGAGTGTTCACAATTAAAGAAATGAGGGCCTTACACCACAGAAGTGACATCAATTTCACCACAGTAGAAATAGTATAATGGGGACCGACAGTTCTTCCACTACACACAATCCAGCAGATGGATATCCTACAAGGAATGTTTACATTTAAAGAAATGAGGGTCTTACACCACTGAAGTGGAATAACTGTCACGAGAATAGAAATTGTATAATTGGGACAGACATGTCTAAGATACAGCTAACACAGCAGATGTAGACCAACCATGCCTGTTCACATTTCCACAAATTTGTGTTAACAGCAGCAGCAGCCACAGAAAGCGACACTAAAGAGATCACAGAGTGCAGTTACAAGACATTTATGCATCACAATAAAAAATTTAACATCACCTAGTCTGTACAGTCTACAAATGGGGTGCAAAAGTCTTTGGAGATCCATGACTTGTTCATTTTAATGAAAGTTAGATGGTCAACACTTTCAGGGAACATCTGTAAGCGCTTATCCATCAGGACGCCATCAGCAGAGCTGAAGACACGATCTGAGAGAGCGCTGGCTGCTGGGCACGATAAAACCTCCAAGGCATGTGAGACAAACTATTTTTAAAGTCAGGTCCATTACTGTATGACGTTAACAGAAGAATTTGCTTGTGGCCTATGGATCAGGCCTCTATAACACACTAAATGCTACAAAATATTTTTAAAGTCAGGTCCCTTACTGTATGACATTAATAACAGAATAAATTTTTTTGAACCAAGGATGAGGCCTCTATAACACACTAGATGCTACAAATTCTTTTTAAAGTCGGGTCCCTTACTGTATGACGTTAATAACAGAATTTGTTTATAGCCTATGGATCAGGCCTCTGTAACATACTAGATGCTACAAACTATTTTTAAAGTCAGATCCCTTACTGTATGACGTTAATAACAAAATAATTTTTTTGGACCAAGGATCAGGTCTCTATAACACACTAGATGCTGCAATCTATTTTTAAAGTCAGGTCACCTATTGTATGACGTTAATAACGGAATAATTTGTTTGTGGCCTCTGGATTATGACTCTACAGCTTAATTTCAACCCAAGAAATGACAAAGTGTGATACGGCGAGTTATCTAGCTTTTTCCCTCTGAAAAATTATAAGTTTTTTTTAATGTGCCTTGGATCTGCAGACAGATTCATATCACCACCACAAAATGACTACATAGGATACAGCAGTATGTTCCACATTTAGAAGACAGTTTTACTTCACCACAGCACTAAATGACAAGATGGGATAAAGCTGGACGGGAAGACGCGTCGCTGGACAGGTAAATATGATTATAATGTTTATCATTAATTTTATGCTTTGTTTTACAGGCCCCCGCCCCAGCCCACATCTGTAAAGTCCAACTTCGGGGTTCGGATGCAAGTTTGCATCATCTCCGGCCCCAAACTTGAACTTTACAAAAAAACTCGGGCAAACTCGCAGAGCCCGATCATCGGGGGGTTCGTCCATCACTATTCATTAATGGAGTGTATAATCTAACAGGCCACCATAGCTCTCATATCAGGAGGTCATTATTTGATTTCCAGCTGTTATAGCAATCATTGGACCCTGTAACGATGCCGCGATGATGTTGTGGGGGCTCTGATCAGAAGGGTGCACCCATCCTCTTCTAACCTTCTAAATGCTGAAATAGCTATTTAAAAAAAAATTGAAAAACTGGATCAAGTTCAGAGAAGTGCTACCAGGATGGTAAGCAGACTGCAAACATGCCCGACAAGGAACGGTTAAAGGATTTGGGACTGTTTAGTTTGCAAAAAATAAGGCTAAGAGGAGACTTAATAGCTGTCTACAAATATCTGAAGAGATGTCACAGTGTAGACTGATCATCATTATTCTCATTTGCACATGGAAACACGAGCAGCTATGGAATGAAACTGAAAGGGAGAAGATACAGATTAGATATTAGAAAAACTTTTTGACAATGAGTGAAACAGGCTGCCATGAGAGGTGGTGAGTTCTGCTTCAATAGAAGTCTTTAATCAAGGACTGGAGAGACATCTGTCTGAGATTTAGTGAATCCTGCATTGAGCAAGGGTTGGACACATTGACCCTTGATGTCTCTTCCAACTCTAGCATTCTATGATTCTATGTTTCTATTGATCATGGTATTTAGATGGTTAAACAGCCTGGGCAGACACTGCACCTGGCAGTGACAGCTAGAGCTCCGCTATCACTTAAGCCGAGCTCTGTTCCTGTGCCAGCACAATCAACCAGGACGTATCAGTACATTCAGTGTCAGGAAGTCAATGCAAAATAGGACGTAGCAATATTTCCAATATTGAGAAGGGGTTAAAGGACTAGAAAAACCTCCATAATGTCCTGGAAAACCCTGCTAAGCCTAAAAAGAGAATCACCAGGTTTTTGCTACCCCATGTGAGAGCAGCATGATGTAGAGGTACAGATGGGCCAATCTGCCGACATTCAAATTTGGTAAACCACATATATTTCTCAGGGAAATTCAATTCACAGGGAATTATTTTCTGTGAAGTCAATTTTGATTTAATATGCTCTGGGGTCTCTCCATACTCCAGAGCTTAATAAGTGTAGAATCTAAGAAAAAAAAATATGCTTACCTAACTGCTCATCTGTCCTGCTGTCTCCACATCCCCTGTCCTCGATGCCTCTTCTTTTTTAACTTCCCCTGTCTCACACATTCTTTTTAGCCTCCTTTACTCTAAGCCCTAGCTTCCGGTTCAACAAGGTTTCTGACTGACATAACAGGGTGTCATATCATCACTCGGCTTATGTGTACTGTAACATTGGGATAGCAAAAACCTGGTAATAGATTTAGTTTAACAGGACAATACCCTCAAAACCAACCTATCTGCTTTCTCTAAAATGTATTGACCAAAATCTCATGTTAAAATCCAATCACATTAGGGGAACCCTTAATCTTCTGTTGGACATCATGAGGGTATCACGAACGCCTGTAAGACCTAGAGTTAGAAGTTCACATCTGGTAATGAATTTCAGGTCTTCTATAAAGCAGGTGTGATTTGTGTCCCATATTAAATGGATTTAGTTTCTTTTGGTGCTGAAGAGGTTAATGACCCTTTCTATGCTGTTAGAAAAAATGCAGCTTTATTTCAGCTGCTTCTGATCTGGTTATTGCCTCTTCCTATATAAACTGATCACAGCTTCTTGCCCCTGCTGGTGAAAGATTTGTCTTCCTGCATTGTCTGCTAAACCTAAGTTGACTAGAGTAGAGTTGTTGTAGAAGTGTTCCGTGGTTTGCTGTCTACATGCATATTTATCTCATGGTCCTTGTTCGCGTTAAGTTTATTTCTCATTATCCCGATCCTCCTCCCTATTGTTGATAAGTACTTATGTATGATAGAAGATTTCTGTTATCCCTGTTTTGTCTGTGTGTCTTGTTTACATTACATTTCTATCCCATGCCTCATGGAGTGGGGGAGGGGACAGATCAAGGTTTACCAGAAGTGATGAGTGAGTATACTCATTACTCGAGTTTTCCCGAGCATGCTCGGGTGATCTCCAAGTATTTGGATGTGCTCGGAGATTTAGTTTCTGTAGCCACAGCTGCATGATTTGCGGCTGCTAGACAGCCTGAATACATATGGGGATTTCCTAACAAACAGGCAGCCCCCACTTGTATTCAGGCTTATAGCTGAATACCTTTGAATTGAATAGGGCTGTTGTTCAAGTATCCGTCAACTAATGATGATGCAAAATGTACATATTTACCAGTAATTTCTGATTGTGATCATTTTCCTGTGTCCCTGTTCAACCATAAGTCACACAATAGTTTACTAAAATGCATTTTTAAAATTTAGAAACCACATCTACCACCTCCGCTGGTAGGATACTGTACCAGAAGCAAAAAGACACTGGGAACTAAATGATTAATGCTACAGCTTGCTCTTCCTCTGAGAATAAATGACACATTTCCATGCGGCACACAGCAGACAGTGAGCATATTTTCCTATTATTCCAGGAGTAATATACCAAGGGAAGGCGGTGGAGTAGAAGGGCTTGTACGGCTCGTCCACCATTTTATTATTTCCTTAAAGAAATCAATGACCTGAAACATTCCCTCTGGACCTATCATAATTTATTTCACTGTTCTGTCAATAAATTTAACAAGGTTTAGGTTTATATCAGCGGCGTCGGAGGATTCAATTGGGGAATTTTATATTTGTTCGGCTCGATTACAGAAAGCAATCAATACATGGAAACAGAGGAAGATCGTAGTGTGCTAGAGGAGAGAAATATTGAACCTACCCAACTTATTATGTTGAAAGGACATTACAATGTTTTATCCTGCTTTGTTCAGTTTCAGTGCTGTAGCAGAAATCTTTTGTTGTTCTTTTTAATACTGTATGTCTAATCAATAAATTAGGTAAACTTAAAAGGTTTCTGAAATTATATATATATATATATATATATATTTACAAAAATGTAGGCATATTATGATGTTCATTATAGTAAATATAATGGAGATAAGCAGATTGTTTAAATTTTGAATTTACTCTCTTCCTGGAAATTTAACTCAAAATTTTAATTTGCGGCAAATAAATTCACACTGATCTCAGTTTTGGAAATGTGGGGAGGGGGGAGGAGAGAGAATAATTTATTTCATTTCATTCTGAAGTATCTAATTCATTTACCCAGTGAATCATGTGGACAAAATTATTTGTACTCTTCTGTTAGTAAATAAGTAAGAAAAACCCACAATGGTCAATTTAATATCTAATTTAAATTTACTGAATATCAACTTATGAAAATAATACAATGTTTTTGAATTGTGGTTCAACAGAAACATTTAAAAAAACTAATGAAAATGGCCAGGACAAAAATTATTGTGGTACCCTAAAAAGATTGAAAATCATTTGACCATAAGGACATGATAACCGCTTCCCGATCGCTCACTGTGGATAAACGTTGGCGTTTGCAGGGCTTTTTGCAGTGCCGATGTTTCTCTAGGGTCGACAGTCTCGCAGCGCTCAGGACCCCTAGGGTCGTGCAAGCGCTGCGATTCCAGTGCAGAGCGCTAGTTCTGACAGGTGCCATCATCGTGACCTGCTTGGATCAGGTCCCAACGATGTTAACCCTTTGCTGTGTTCTAGATGCTGCGATTGTGGGTCAGTGCAAAAGTCAATAGCAGAGGGGAGGGACAGAGTAGCTGGAAAGTTGAAGAGGGGAATGATTTCTGCCGGGTCAAGAGATTTCCAGTTTCTACCTAAAGCAGAGAGAAGATAAGAATTATCTGGGTAGAAAGGCAAAATGAGCAATTATAAGTAGACAAAAAATGTGTTTTTGCTGGCCGTTTTGGCAGCCCCAATAGATTTCTATGGGACCGCAAAATCAGCCCGAAAAAATTAGTAGGAGAGCCGCGTGCCGTATGGCCATGAAAGCCGTATTTGCAGCTGTGAAAAAAGATTGAGCCTGCTCGATCTTTTTCATGGCTTACAGACACGGCCCCCAGTGAAAATCAAAGGGGACGCAAAAACAACAGATGTTTGTTTTTGTGATGCACCATCACTTCCGGTTTTGCGGAATGCCGTTGTCTTTTTCCAATACTTCTTCCATAGTATTGGAAACCTGAAAAACAGCGATCTGCAAGTTTTTTGCAGTACGCTATTGTGGCAGACCGTGAAAATTGTGGCGGTACAGCCCGCAAAAAAGGCCCGCAATAGCTGGCTGCAAAAAAAAACCAGTAAGTGTAAAAGAAACCTAATATGATGATTGCAATGCATTAAGAGGATAAAAACTTTGATGAAAGTGCTTCTTTAAAGGGTGAAAAGTAGTCACTTTGCTATATGGTATCATGGTCTGTACCACACTGGCCATGGCCCAAAAAATACTAAGGAGAGAGTTGTCTCAGGAAATTACAAAGAAAATTATAGACAAACATGTCTGTGGGGCTATATGAGTCAAAACACAGATTTTTTGGCAAGTTATACCATAGAATCGTAGAGTTGGAAGGGACCTCCTGGGCCATCTGGTCCAACCCCCTGCTCAAAGCAGGATTCGCTAAATCATCCCAGTCAGATGTCTGTCCAGCCTCTGTTTGAAGACTTCCATTGAAGGAGAACTCACCACTTCTCGTGGCAGCCTGTTCCACTCATTGATCACTCTAACTGTCAAAAAGTTTTTTCTAATATCTAATCTGTGTCTCTTCCCATTCAGTTTCATCCCATACCAGTTCCACCTTCACAAATGCAAACATGAAGCATACAAAGAAAAGAGTATTGTGCCTGCTATGAAACAATGAGATGGCTTGGTTATATTTTTTTATCGCTGCTTTCCTGCATCTGGTGCATGGTATCTTGAATCTGTGTGGGGTACAATGAAAGTCAAGACTATAAGGCATTCTGGAGTTAAATGTGATGCCCAGTGTAAGAAATCATCTGTGACCACAATCATTACGCCCTGGCTCAGTGGTTCATCAAAGATCTGTGGCCCAACTGGGGATTTCCCAGGGGGTTCGCTCTGAGCCTGTATATAAAATATTATAGTTTTTAATAAAATATATTGCAGTATAAAATGTCTAATACTCTGTAGTTTCTTTGTATTTCTGGTTTATTTTTTCATTAATTTTGTGTCACGCTTTACGATAATGACTTAGTTATTTTCAGTGTCTGCTGATTTGATTGATTTATCTCACTGTGAATATAATCAATTTTTTTTTAAATAATAGTCTGTATAATAAACCATGTTTGCTTTATATCAGTAATTATTCTTCTTCTGTAAAATAAATGTACTCCTATATCTCTAAGCACCCATAGCTGAGAAGGTGAGGTGGACAATGTATTTGCTCCAGGTTCTGGTTTCCAGAAAAGCACCAACAAGCCATTCTAACTTGGTGATAATGATTATCCCTATATGGGCACCCAACAATTATAAGCAGAAACTGCACTGATAATACCTGTGGAGTTTCTGATATTAAAAATACAGCAGGACTTTTGCTGACATCAGTGTCATGTGATCATCATGTAGCCAAATGTCTTGTACTCTGCAGGAGGAGGCAGGCTGGTAAGTCACTATAGTCTATACATGCAGGGCTGCCACTAGGAATTTCGGGGCCCCATACTGGCAAAATTTTCTGGGCCCCCTTGAGACTCCGCCCCGGCTCCACCCCTCGAACTGTCCACAGTCAAAAGAATTTTTAAGCCGCCACCATGGTAGACTCTTTTGGCCGGGCCCTACTCTACTCTAACCTACAGTGGGGCAAAAAAGTATTTAGTCAGTCAGCAATAGTGCAAGTTCCACCACTTAAAAAGATGAGAGGCGTCTGTAATTTACATCATAGGTAGACCTCAACTATGGGAGAAAAACTGAGAAAAAAAAATCCAGAAAATCACATTGTCTGTTTTTTTTTCATTTTATTTGCATATTATGGTGGAAAATAAGTATTTGGTCAGAAACAAAATTTCATCTCAATAGTTTGTGATATATCCTTTGTTGGCAATGACAGAGGTCAAACGTTTTCGGTAAGTCTTCACAAGGTTGCCACACACTGTTGTTGGTATGTTGGCCCATTCCTCCATGCAGATCTCCTCTAGAGCAGTGATGTTTTTGGCTTTTCGCTTGGCAACACGGACTTTCAACTCCCTCCAAAGGTTTTCTATAGGGTTGAGATCTGGAGACTGGCTAGGCCACTCCAGGACCTTGAAATGCTTCTTACGAAGCCACTCCTTCGTTGCCCTGGCGGTGTGCTTTGGATCATTGTCATGTTGAAAGACCCAGCCACGTTTCATCTTCAATGCCCTTGCTGATGGAAGGAGGTTTGCACTCAAAATCTCACGATACATGGCCCCATTCATTCTTTCATGTACCCGGATCAGTCGTCCTGGCCCCTTTGCAGAGAAACAGCCCCAAAGCATGATGTTTCCACCACCATGCTTTACAGTAGGTATGGTGTTTGATGGATGCAACTCAGTATTCTTTTTCCTCCAAACACGACAAGTTGTGTTTCTACCAAACAGTTCCAGTTTGGTTTCATCAGACCATAGGACATTCTCCCAAAACTCCTCTGGATCATCCAAATGCTCTCTAGCAAACTTCAGACGGGCCCAGACATGTACAGGCTTAAGCAGTGGGACACGTCTGGCACTGCAGGATCTGAGTCCATGGTGGCGTAGTGTGTTACTTATGGTAGGCCTTGTTACATTGGTCCCAGCTCTCTGCAGTTCATTCACTAGGTCCCCCCGCGTGGTTCTGGGATTTTTGCTCACCGTTCTTGTGATCATTCTGACCCCACGGGGTGGGATTTTGCGTGGAGCACCAGATCGAGGGAGATTATCAGTGGTCTTGTATGTCTTCCATTTTCTAATTATTGCTCCCACAGTTGATTTCTTCACTCCAAGCTGGTTGGCTATTGCAGATTCAGTCTTCCCAGCCTGGTGCAGGGCTACAATTTTGTTTCTGGTGTCCTTTGACAGCTCTTTGGTTTTCACCATAGTGGAGTTTGGAGTCAGACTGTTTGAGGGTGTGCACAGGTGTCTTTTTATACTGATAACAAGTTTAAACAGGTGCCATTACTACAGGTAATGAGTGGAGGAAAGAGGAGACTCTTAAAGAAGAAGTTACAGGTCTGTGAGAGCCAGAAATCTTGATTGCTTGTTTCTGACCAAATACTTATTTTCCACCATAATATGCAAATAAAATGAAAAAAAAACAGACAATGTGATTTTCTGGATTTTTTTTTCTCAGTTTGTCTCCCATAGTTGAGGTCTACCTATGGTGTAAATTACAGACGCCTCTCATCTTTTTAAGTGGTGGAACTTGCACTATTGCTGACTGACTAAATACTTTTTTGCCCCACTGTATTAAACATTTGTTAAAATATCCAATACAATTTAGGTAAATTTTTATTTATTTTTCAATTTTTAAAATGACCAATAATGTCACATACAGGGGACAAATACCACTGCAGCATGACCAAATGCCATGTTATCACCACATAGTGACCTATAATACCACATTGAAGGAATAAATAACACCGCACCATGCACAGGCATATTACCACCACAGTGACCGAATAATATCACATACAAGGGACAAATACCACCGCACCATGTCCAGACCACATATTACCACCACATGATGACCAATAATGCCACATACAAGAAACAAGTACCACCCCATCATGTCCAGACCACATATTACCACCACATGATGACCAATAATAGCACATACAAGGAACAAATACCACCACACCATGACCAGACCACATGTTACCACCACATAGTGACCAAATAATAGCACATACAGTACAAGGAACAAATACTGCCACACCATGGCCAGACAACATATCACCACCACATGAATACTGCAATACTGATCAGTAATAAAAACACAATACTAATATCACCATAAGTGCCATTATACACAGGAGATCTGTGCTTAGTATGCAGTGTCTGTGTACAGGTAATACAGTAATCACCAGTGACATGATACACAGGAGCTTTGTATATAGTGTAGAGTGTAAAGGTAATACAGTGATCACTGGTGACACTGTACACAGGACTGCTGTTTATAGTATACAGTGCATAGTGTCAGTGTACAGGTAACACACTTACTCATCAGTAGCGTTGAGCGATACCATTCGATACCCCAAAATATCGTATCGGATGGTATCGCCCGATACGAAAAAAATATCGGGTATCGCCGATTCCGATACTGGAAGTCCCATTCAAGTCAATGGGTCTTCTGGTATCGGAATTTAAAAAAGCCCTTTATTTCCTTGTTGGCTAATTCTACATGATTGAAAACAAATAAGAATCATGTAGAATGTATTGTGGGAGGTGGAGGAGACATTAAAGGCATAGTGGTTTATTCAAATCACATGGCATAGCATTAATTCCAATTTTTTTTTCAAGACATTCGGAGTTAAAAAGATATTGACTATGTTAACCTTTTTTATATTTTGTCAGATATGTATGTTTCACAACTTCCATGCTCTTCACCTTCTTTTGTACTTCTCCCACACTTTCTCCTTCATGATCCCCAGCAGTAGCATTTTTTTCATCAACTTTTTCTTCACCTTATTCATCTTCTTCTTCTTCATCTTCTTCCCATTAATTTTTTTTTCCATTCTTGATATTCTTCTTATTCAGCTATTATTAATTTTCATATGCTATTTCTTCATCTTCTTCCTATTCTTCTTTTTCTTCATTTTCTTATGGTGACAGGCATTCCTGTAGTACTTATCTATAAAAGTTATAAGATTACACCTTACGCTCTGCCTGTCACAAAAGATTTACAACAGGATTTGTCCGCGGTCAGTTTGGCCTGCAGCAGCAGGCATTTTCCAGGGGCACCATGAGGAGGAACGGACTCACCCCCATTTACTGCTTAGTCTTCTTCTGCTTATAATTTTGATTTCTTCTATAATGATTTTTAGTCTTATGCTGTTTTTCTGCTTTTGCTTCTTCTGCTTCTTGTTCTTCTGTCTTTTGTTCTGTATCTTGGTGGTTGTCTTCATGTTCTTTGTCCTCTTGGTCATATTATTTAGGGTCATATTTCTGGTCTTCTTTGGTGTGGTCTTCAGGGTCGTCGTCATCAGGGTCGTCGTCATGGAGATTAATACGGATTACCAAAGACAATTTCAAAAAGCTTGATCTTGGAAATGTAGCAGAAGGTACAAGAAGGCTGAGAAACTGGCGTGAACCAGCTGACAGTACTGGAACCCGTAGTGGCAGCAGAAGGAACAAGAGCCAATGGCACTACTGAGGAACAGCTGACGGTGCTGGAACCCAGATAGGTAGCAAAAGCTTCAAGAGCCAATGGCACTACCAGCTGACGTTGCTGGACCTCGGATACCGAGACGGAGGCACCTAGGCCAAAGGCTTTGGCGAGAACCAGCTGACAGTGCTGGAACCCGGATGGGTAGCAGAAGGAACAAGAGCCAATGGCACTACCGAGGACCAACTGACGGTGCTGGACCATGGTTACTAAGCAGAAGGTATCTGTGCTAAAAAGCACTACCAAGGACCAGCTGACGTTACTGAACCTCGGATACCGTGATGGAGGCACCTAGGCCAAAGGCTCTGGCGAGAACCAGCTGACAGTGCTGGAACCCGGATGGGTAGCAGAAGGAACAAGAGCCAATGGCACTACCGAGGACCAACTGACGGTGCTGGACCACGGTTACTAAGCAGAAGGTACCTGTGCTAAAAAGCACTACCAAGGACCAGCTGACGGTGCTGGACCTCAGATACCGAGATGGAGGCACCTAGGCCAAAGGCTCTGGGGAGAACCAGCTGACACTGCTGGAACCCGGATGGGTAGCAGAAGGAACAAGAGCCAATGGTACTACCGAGGAACAGCTGACGGTGCTGGACCACGGTTACTAGGCAGGAGGTACCTGTGCTAGAAAGCACTACCAAGGACCAGCTGACGGTGCTGGACCTTCGGATACCGAGATGGAGGCACCTAGACCAAAGGCTCTGGCGAGAACCAGCTGACAGTGCCGGAACCCGGGTGGGTAGCAGAAGGTACCCATCCAAAGCAAAGTAGCCACGCCGCAAGCCGGCTGCAGTTACCGAAACCCACAGTCCTACAGGGGGTCCATGTCCCATTGGCACTATGGATCCAGCCTTCAGTGCCAGTTCCCGCAGCCCACATAGGAGTCACCAAAACTGCAGGCACCGTAGAGTCGGCTAACCCGGCTGCAAGACGACAGGACAACGGATTGTTGTCATAGTGACATTGACACTACCCGGAAACAGCTGGCGTGCTGGAACTAGGCTGGGAAACAGGGAGTACCCGTGCCAAAGACATTGCTGAGAACCAGCTGACGGTGCTGGAACCTAGATGGGTAGCAAAAGCTACAAGAGCCAATGGCATTACCGAGGAACAGCTGACGGTGCTGGACCACGGTTACTAGGCAGGAGGTACCTGTGCTAGAAAGCACTACCAAGGACCAGCTGACGGTGCTGGACCTTCGGATACCGAGATGGAGACACCTAGGCCAAAGGCTCTGGCGAGAACCAGCTGACAGTGCTGGAACCCGGGTGGGTAGCAGAAGGTACCCATCCAAAGCAAAGTAGCCAGGCCGCAAGCCGGCCGCAGTTACCGAAACCCACAGTCCTACAGGGGGTCCATGTCCAATTGGCACTACGGATCCAGCCTTCAGTGCCAGTTCCCGCAGCCCACATAGGAGTCACCAAAACTGCAGGCACCGTAGAGTCGGCTAACCCGGCCGCAAGACAACAGGACAACGGATTGTTGGCATAGTGACCTTGACACTACCCGGAAACAGCTGGCGTGCTGGAACCAGGCTGGGCAAAACAGGGAGTACCCGTGCCAAAGACACTGCCGAGCACCAACTGGCGTTGTTGGAACCCAGGGACAATCATGGTGAAGGCCGAGGCCTACTTGGTGGTAGTTTTAGATTGTTTGTAGGCTACAACAGACTGTCAATGTGCTCCAATTAGGCATCTGTCTCCACTCTGTTTCCAAGATTTCACGTGACCACCAACACCGCCAGTTTATGCGTACAGTAGCCATCTGCCCAATCCACACCTGTTCCTGTGTTACTGGGGTTCTGTAATGTCAGCAGATCCCCTGATTTGTGTCTGCCAATGTCTCCTGCTCTGTCCACATTCCCACCACTTGCAGTGGGAAGGTGGACAGTGCAGGAGACAGTCCCGGACACACATTGGGGGATCTGCTCACGTAACAGAACACCAGGAACACAGGAACAAGTGTGGAATGCGACAGAGTGGAGACAGAGGCCAAATCAGAGAATGTTTAAAACTGAAGTAGTTACAATTTGGAGGCAGCAGCAGTTTGCCCTCCACACAGCAGGGGATCAGCTGACGTTATTGACCCCCACTTTCACATGAACGAGTGTTTTATTCTGTGTGGACAGCACTTCCGAGCAACAGCTGACGATGTTAGAGCCCAAGGATAGTCATTTTGTAGGCTGAGGCCTACTTGGAGGCAGTTTAAGATAAGACGTTGTTAGAATTTGGAGGCAGCAGGAGAGTTTGCCGTACACACAGCAGGGGATCAGCTGATGTTACCGAACCCCACTTACACATGAGTGAGTGTTTTGTCTGTGTGGACAGCACTTCTGAGCACCAACTGGCGGTGTCAGAGCCCAGGGAAAATCAGGTAGTAGGCCGAGGCCTACTTGGAGCCAGGTGTAAATCTGAGGTTGTTTGACTGTGGAGGGAACAGGACACTTTGCCATACACACAGCAGGGGAACAGCTGACGTTACCGAACCCCACTTACACATGAGCGAGTGTTTTGTCTGTGCGTACAGCACTTCTGAGCACCAACGGGCGGTGTCGGAGCCCAGGGAAAATCAGGTAGTAGGCCGAGGCCTACTTGGAGCCAGGTGTAAATCTGAGGTTGTTTGACTGTGGAGGGAGCAGGACACTTTGCCATACACACAGCAGGGGATCAGCTGACGTTACCGAACCCCACTTACACATGATCGAGTGTTTTGTCTGTGTGGACAGCACTTCTGAGCAACAACGGGCATTGCTGTAGCCCAGGAAATAAAGTTCAGGTCATAGAAACATGAACACAACAGGAGACCTGGATCCTGTTGCCAGCCAATTATTTATTCTGGAAGAGGACTGGCAAATTCAGGTGAGATTCAGGCCTTGTTCATTTTCAGAAAAGTAAGCCGGTCAACATTATCGGCGGATAGTTGCGTGCGACGGTCTGTTACCACACCACCTGCAGCACTAAAGACACGTTCCGATAATACACTGGCAGCAGGGCAAGCCAGCACCTCCAATGCATACTGGCTAAGCTCTGGCCATGTATCCAGCTTAGAGACCCAATACTTGAACGGGGAAGAGCCGTCTGGGAGTACACTAACAGGGCAAGACAAGTAGTCTGTCACCATCTGACGGAAACGTTGCCTCCTGCTGACTGGAGCCGTCTGTGATGGTGTAGCCGTTTGTGGCGGTCCCACAAAACTTGCCTTGTCCTGCGGCACTGCCTCTGCTACCTCTTTGTGCAGAGCTTCCTCCACTGCCTCTACCCACATGGCTGCTTTGAAAAGCACTACCAGCAACACTTGCGGGGGGAATGGAGAACATGATGGCCTGCACAAGTGTTTCTTGGTACTCCCGCATTTTACGCTCCCGGTTCAACTGTGGTATGAGGCTTTGTAAGTTGTCCCGGTAGCGAGGCTCTAGGAGGGAGTGCACCCAATAATCAGCCGTGAGAATGTTGGCGATGCGGCGGTCATTTAACAAGCACTGCAGCATGAAATCAACCATGTGCTGCAGACTGCCAACTGGACCGGAAACGCTGTCCCCAGCTTGAGGCAGCATCTCTGCCTGCTCAGCATCACCCCACCCTCGCTGTACACACTGACTACTAGAGCCTTGTGTACCTCCCTCCTCTGGAGAGATGTGTTCCTCCTCCTCCATTGACTCCTCGTCATCCTCCTCACTAAGTGTCCCCTGCCTGGGCCTTTGTGTGGAAGCACGTTGCGCAGACTTTCCAGAAGCAGATGGCATTTCTGACTCCTCATCCTCGACCTCTTCAAAAACCTCCTCACTTAGTGCTTGTAAGGTTTTTTGAAGCAGACAGATAAGGGGGACAGTCATGCTGACTAGTGCATCATCTGCACTGGCCATCCGCGTGGAGTCATCGAAGGCACGCAAAACTTTGCAGATGTCCCTCATAGTGGCCCACTCAGTGGTGGTGAAGTGTGTCCGGCGCACAGTGCGACTTGTTTGCGCCTGATGCAGCTGGTACTCCATTACTGCTGCCTGCTGCTCACACAACCGCTCCAACATATGTAATGTTGAATTCCACTTGGTGGGGAGGTCACATATGATGCGATGTTCTGGCAGGCGGAATCGGCATTGCAGAGATGCAATGCGCGATCTTGCCATGCTGGAACGCTGCAAGTGAGCACACTCTAGGCGAACCTTGTGCAGCAGTGCATCAAGATCCGGATAGTCCCTCAGAAAGCTCTGCATGACCAAATTGAGCACGTGTGCCAGACATGGTCTGTGAGTGAGGTTGCCTAGGCCCAGAGCTGCCACTAGATTTCGGCCATTGTCACTCACTACCAAACCTGGCTGGAGATTCGCTGGCACAAACCACACATCGCTCTCCTGCTTGATGGCATTCCAGAGCTCCTGTGCTGTGTGGCTCCGATTCCCCAAAGAAATTAATTTAAGGATGGCCTATTGACGTTTGGCCACACCTGTGCTCATATCTGGCCTAACAGGCTCATGCAGTGCTGATTCGGAGGAACTAGAGTAGGAGGAGGACTCAATATGTACAGACTGCATTCCTGCAATCCTTGGAGTTGGCAGAATACGTACAGAGCCTCTCTCCAGATCTGTACCCGGCTCCACAACATTGACCCAAAGGGCAGTGAGGGAAAGGTATCGTTCCTGTCCATGGCTACTGGTCCACTCATCGGTGGTCAGGTGGACCTTGCTACTGACGGCGTTTAGTAGCGCATTTTTAAATTTCCCTCCACATGCTTTTGCAGGGCAGGGATGGCTTGCCTGCTGAAATAAAAGCGGCTGGGCACATTGTATTGTGGAACTGCCAATGACATAAAGTTCTGGAAGGTGTCAGTCTCCACCAGCCTGAATGACAGCATCTCAAGGGCCAGTAGTTTGGCAATGCCGGCATTCAGAGCCAGTGCTCGGGGATGGTTTGCCGAGTATGGCTGCTTTTTCTCCCATGCCTCTGCTACCGATTGCTGGTGAGTGGCCTGGGAGAGTGCTGATGACTGAGAACATGGTTCAGTGGGTGGAATTTCACTGGGTCTCTGGACAACAGTGGCAGTGGTTCTTCCATGGCGTTCCTGTGAGGAAGCCGAACCAGCTGTGTGTGAGCTGGAGGAAGATGCCCCAACACGAGCTGAAGAGGTGGTAGGTGCTGCTGAAGGTTGGCCTACATCTTCAGTGTGTCTGTGTAACTCCACCTTGTGCTTGGTACGCACATGTTTCCACATATTTGTGGTATTGAGGTTGCTCACATTTTTCCCTCGTTTAACTTTCTGATGACACAGCTTGCACTTGACAAAGCAAATGTCATCTGCAACTGTGTCAAAAAAAGACCACGCACTGCAAGTCCTGGGAGCGCCCGTTTTGTGTTTTGGAAGAGGATTGCTCCTCACGGGTGCCAAAGTGGAGGCTACAGGCAACCAAGTCTGCCCCTGCCCTCTCCCTCCTCTTTTGTCCGGTCAGGGAATCTCTTCCTCAGAGCTGCTCCCACCACCTTCCTGTGGCTGACGCCATGATGGGTCCAGGACCTCATCATCTCCACTCCCCTCTTCAAGCACCGGCTGGTCCTGGGTTGTCTCACCAGCACCGTACGCACCAGAAATTGGCAACTGAGTCTCATCATCATCAGATGAGCACTGAGGTGTGCTGACAATAGGCACTGGGCCACCCGCCTCTTCAGATTCAGAGGGACAAAGCAGTTGCGCATCACTGCATACTCCCTCTTCTTCACGCTCTAGAATGCTGCTTGGCTGGCCACCTCTTTCCAAGCCAACAGATTCTGAGAACAGAAGTAAAGATTGAGATGGCTCCTGTCCAGGACTCTCAGACTGCCTGGGCAATTTGGCAGGTGGTGAATAGACAGATGTTTGCTCTTCAGTGCTCTGGCCCTGGGAGGATGCGGAAGTCATTGAAGTGGATGCGTTAGCGTCCATCCATCCGACAACGGCTTCAATTTGTTCATCACGCAGCAGTGGGGTACGGCGAGGTCCTACAAAGCTGCGCATGAAGGACTGTTGCCTGGTAAAAGTGGGGGATGCCGGGTCACTGGTGGCCGCAGCAGACACCGAATCCCCACGTCCTCTCCCTGCTGAATCCCCCCGTCCTCTCCCTGCTGAAACTCCACGGCCACGACCACGTGCCTTACTCCCTGCCTTCTTCATCTTGGTAGACTGATAAAGATAGGCAGAAAAGTAAAAAAGGGGTGGCTTAGTGTTCTTATTCCTGAACACCTGCTAACCAGTATAAGAAACACTAATTTGGCTAAGAGTGTGTGTACTACACTTTAATATGATCTAATGTGGCCTACACAACTCTAAAGTGGAGTGTTTGGTGAACTTTATTTCCTTTTTTTTGGGGGGGGGAGAAAAGGATGTGACCAAAGTTTGAAAGCTATAGTATCACAAACTTTTTGGAGCGATTACAATGCAGGAAGTTAACCTACAATGCAATTGATGAGGCTCCAAAAAATAGGGTGATACTAGTCTGGCTGGCCCTGAAGGGCACAAGCCAGCAAAAAGGCTCCTCTATCTAATCCTATATAGTGTTTGCAACCAACCAATGACAATGGATGCGGATGGAAGCACACTAATATAGGAGCAAAAATCTGGACAAATTAGTTGCAAAAAAAGGACTATGTATGAGGCAGTGACGCACGCTGAGCGGACTACAACCAGCGGTGGCTGTAGAACACACTGCAACGTGAGCTGCACTCAGACACAGAGAGACCTATCAGACAGCCAAAAACAGTGCAGAGAAATGGGCTATAGCACTGAAAGGCTGCTGAAAGGCTCCGCTGTCCACTCCGTTAGTGTTTGCAACCAACGTATATGGATACGTATGGAAGCACACTATACAGGAAAAAAAAAGCAGCAATAAAAGAAAAATGTGTATGAGGCAGAGACATACGTTGGGCGGCCTATAAGCAGACGTGCCTGCAGGACACATTACACAACGTGGGTCTGCACTCACAAAGCCCTTGCAGACAGCTATTAAAACAGCGCTGCTGGGCTACAAAAATGCTACAGTGATGGATTATGTAGCCTGGGTAGAGCAATAGATATGTTTGATGATCGCTATTTCTAACTGTCTCTCACAGTCTTCAACAGCAGCCTGTCCCTAACTGAATTCACAGCAGAGTGAACCCGAAATGGCGGCTGCTGCGGTTTTTATAGTGCATCATGACATCATTTCAGCAGCCAATCACAGCCACGCCAGTGGTTAACATGCCTACATGCCTAACAGGATGTGCCCACACTTCTGAGGATCCCCATTGGCTGAATCAAATCGAGCGGGCTCCTAGCATTATGGAAACTTCCGATTCCGGTATTCGATATGAAAAAGTATCGGAACTAAGTATCGGAATTCCGATACAGCGAATATCGGCCGATACCCGATACTTGCGGTATCGGAATGCTCAACACTAGAGTTGAGCGACTTTTGTTTTTTTAGGGTCGCGTTTCGTTTCGTGAAACCCGACTTTTCCAAAAGTCGGGTCGAGCAAGATCGTCCGATTATAGGGAAAAGTCGGGGTCGTCCCGAAACACGAAACCCAATGTAAGTCAATGGGGAATAAAAGTCGGCAGTGAGAGGAGGACAGGAAACACATCTACAGTGCCCATTTTAATGCCAAAAGCATCAATTCTTCTTTCTTAAGCTTGTCAACCTTAATTAACTTCATAATACAAGTAACGCACTGAAAAATGGGGGTTATTTGGCTAAAGTTGTGGGGGGGAGGGCTGGCTGCAGGTTTTCATGTGCCCTGGGCGAAAGAGCGCCCCTTTAACACATACCACAACTCATCATGCTCCGATACGGCAGAGAAATAGCGGTATAGTACAATGAAAAATACCTCACTTTTTACATCTCATGACGAGGCCCATCTATTTCTCCATACAGAATCATTGGTCCCATATAATGTTTGAAACAGTATATGATGAGCTCCACATAATGCTACAGTATATGTTGGTCCCCATGGATGAAGCTCCACTGTCTTATGGGCCCAAATAATGCTCCAAACATAATGGGCCCCATTTCTAATGCTCTAGTGTATAATGGGCCCTGTAAATGCTGCTCCAGTGTCTGATGTCCACCTTTGGAATGTTCCAGTGTATGGTGGGCCCCATCTATCATTCTCCAGAGTATAGTGCTCCCCAAAAATTGCTGTCCCAACATTGAAAACAATCAAATAAGTCTCCTCGCTAGGGAATCCCTGTACTTGTCTGGACAGGTGCTGTAGCTTGCTTAACAGCTCGCCAGCCGTTCTCACGCCCAGTATGGATTGCACGTGATTGCACAAAGGTTAGAAAGGGTACCGTATCCCCGGATAACATGTATGGATAGCGTACACATTCAAAATATATGTCTCAGGAGGCAGGCTCAGACGGTGTTAGGCCCAGTATGGATTGCACGTGATTGCACAAAGGTTAGAAAGGGTACCGTATCCCTGGATAACATGTATGGATAGCGTACACATTCAAAATATATGTCTCAGGAGGCAGGCTCAGACGGTGTTAGGCCCAGTATGGATTGCACGTGATTGCACAAAGGTTAGAAAGGGTACCGTATCCCTGGATAACATGTATGGATAGCGTACACATTCAAAATATATGTCTATACAGCATGAGGCAGGCTCAGGCGGTGTTAGGCCCAGTATGGATTGCACGTGATTGCACAAAGGTTAGAAAGGGTACCGTATCCCTGGATAACATGTATGGATAGCGTACACATTCAAAATATATGTCTCAGGAGGCAGGCTCAGACGGTGTTAGGCCCAGTATGGATTGCACGTGATTGCACAAAGGTTAGAAAGGGTACCGTATCCCTGGATAACATGTATGGATAGCGTACACATTCAAAATATATGTCTATACAGCATGAAGCAGGCTCAGACGGTGTTAGGCCCAGTATGGATTGCACGTGATTGCACAAAGGTTAGAAAGGGTACCGTATCCCCGGATAACATGTATGGATAGCGTACACATTCAAAATATATGTCTCAGGAGGCAGGCTCAGACGGTGTTAGGCCCAGTATGGATTGCACGTGATTGCACAAAGGTTAGAAAGGGTACCGTATCCCTGGATAACATGTATGGATAGCGTACACATTCAAAATATATGTCTCAGGAGGCAGGCTCAGACGGTGTTAGGCCCAGTATGGATTGCACGTGATTGCACAAAGGTTAGAAAGGGTACCGTATCCCTGGATAACATGTATGGATAGCGTACACATTCAAAATATATGTCTCAGGAGGCAGGTTCAGACGGTGTTAGGCCCAGTATGGTTTGCACGTGATTGCACAAAGGTTAGAAAGGGTACCGTATCCCTGGATAACATGTATAGATAGCGTACACATTCAAAATATATGTCTATACAGCATGAGGCAGGCTCAGACGGTGTTAGGCCCAGTATGGATTGCACGTGATTGCACAAAGGTTAGAAAGGGTACCGTATCCCTGGATAACATGTATGGATAGCGTACACATTCAAAATATATGTCTGAGGAGGCAGGCTCAGACGGTGTTAGGTCCAGTATGGATTGCACGTGATTGCGCAAAGGTTAGAAAGGGTACCGTATCCCTGGATAACATGTATGGATAGCGTACACATTCAAAATATATGTCTATACAGCATGAGGCAGGCTCAGACGGTGTTAGGCCCAGTATGGATTGCACGTGATTGCACAAAGGTTAGAAAGGGTACCGTATCCCCGGATAACATGTATGGATAGCGTACACATTCAAAATATATGTCTCAGGAGGCAGGCTCAGACGGTGTTAGGCCCAGTATGGATTGCACGTGATTGCACAAAGGTTAGAAAGGGTACCGTATCCCTGGATAACATGTATGGATAGCGTACACATTCAAAATATATGTCTCAGGAGGCAGGCTCAGACGGTGTTAGGCCCAGTATGGATTGCACGTGATTGCACAAAGGTTAGAAAGGGTACCGTATCCCTGGATAACATGTATGGATAGCGTACACATTCAAAATATATGTCTATACAGCATGAAGCAGGCTCAGACGGTGTTAGGCCCAGTATGGATTGCACGTGATTGCACAAAGGTTAGAAAGGGTACCGTATCCCCGGATAACATGTATGGATAGCGTACACATTCAAAATATATGTCTCAGGAGGCAGGCTCAGACGGTGTTAGGCCCAGTATGGATTGCACGTGATTGCACAAAGGTTAGAAAGGGTACCGTATCCCTGGATAACATGTATGGATAGCGTACACATTCAAAATATATGTCTCAGGAGGCAGGCTCAGACGGTGTTAGGCCCAGTATGGATCGCACACAATCCACAAGTGTCCACTGTCCACAAGTGTACGCAGAGATTCAAAATCTCCATTATCCTCTCGTCACTTTGGTCACAGGCAGCTGTGCCATCGAGCGTGTCACATAGCGCTCAGATATCAGTGGGCCGCACACAATCCACAAGTGTCCACTGTCCACAAGTGTACGCAGAGATTCAAAATCTCCATTATCCTCTCGTCACTTTGGTCACAGGCAGCTGTGCCATCGAGCGTGTCACATAGCGCTCAGATATCAGTGGGCCGCACACAATCCACAAGTGTCCACTGTCCACAAGTGTACGCAGAGATTCAAAATCTCCATTATCCTCTCGTCACTTTGGTCACAGGCAGCTGTGCCATCGAGCGTGTCACATAGCGCTCAGATATCAGTGGGCCGCACACAATCCACAAGTGTCCAGTGTCCAAAAGTGTACGCAGAGATTCAAAATCTCCATTATCCTCTCATCACTTTGGTCACAGGCAGCTGTGCCATCGAGCGTGTCACATAGCGCTCAGATATCAGTGGGCCGCACACAATCCACAAGTGTCCAGTGTCCAAAAGTGTACGCAGAGATTCAATATCTCCATTATCCTCTCGTCACTTTGGTCACAGGCAGCTGTGCCATCGAGCGTGTCACATAGCGCTCAGATATCAGTGGGCCGCACACAATCCACAAGTGTCCAGTGTCCAAAAGTGTACGCAGAGATTCAAAATCTCCATTATCCTCTCGTCACTTTGGTCACAGGCAGCTGTGCCATCGAGCGTGTCACATAGCGCTCAGATATCAGTGGGCCACACACAATCCACAAGTGTCCACTGTCCACAAGTGTACGCAGAGATTCAAAATCTCCATTATCCTCTCGTCACTTTGGTCACAGGCAGCTGTGCCATCGAGCGTGTCACATAGTGCTCAGATATCAGTGGGCCACACACAATCCACAAGTGTCCAGTGTCCAAAAGTGTACGCAGAGATTCAAAATCTCCATTATCCTCTCGTCACTTTGGTCACAGGCAGCTGTGCCATCGAGCGTGTCACATAGCGCTCAGATATCAGTGGGCCGCACACAATCCACAAGTGTCCACTGTCCACAAGTGTACGCAGAGATTCAAAATCTCCATTATCCTCTCGTCACTTTGGTCACAGGCAGCTGTGCCATCGAGCGTGTCACATAGCGCTCAGATATCAGTGGGCCGCACACAATCCACAAGTGTCCACTGTCCAAAAGTGTACGCAGAGATTCAAAATCTCCATTATCCTCTCGTCACTTTGGTCACAGGCAGCTGTGCCATCGAGCGTGTCACATAGCGCTCAGATATCAGTGGGCCGCACACAATCCACAAGTGTCCACTGTCCACAAGTGTACGCAGATATTCAAAATCTCCATTATCCTCTCGTCACTTTGGTCACAGGCAGCTGTGCCATCGAGCGTGTCACATAGCGCTCAGATATCAGTGGGCCGCACACAATCCACAAGTGTCCACTGTCCACAAGTGTGTGCAGAAATTCTAAAACTCCCCTGTCCTATAGACACCTTGTACCTTGTTTTACATTACTATATAGTTTGTTGGATTTTGTCTACATTTCTACCAAAAATGAGGAAGGCTGGTGGAAGAGGCCGTGGAATTGGGCGGGGGTTGGCAGCTGGTAATGATGGTGTTGGTGGTGGATCTGATGGTAGTGGCAAGAGCAAAAAAGGACCAAATGCAGGAGGTGCTGACCCTGCGTCATCGTCTGTCTACATAAGGCCTCGAACGCTTAGTTTTCTAGGAGTTGGCAAACCGCTTTTAAAGGCAGAGCATCAGGAAAAAGTTTTGTCTTACATTGCTGACTCAGCCTCCAGCTCTATCGCCTCCTCTTCTTCAGTTGTAAAAAGTAAAAGCACTGAGTCATCATTGGAGGCTCATGTTCATGAACCACACCTTTCCTTGTGTCCTTCACCCCAACCAAGATTGAAGGATGACGCAGGCCATACTACTGATTACTCCATGGAGCTGTTTTCACATACCATGCCTGGATTATCAAGTCAAATGGTGAATTACCCAGGCCAAGATGAATCTGACATGGAGAGCACTGATGCACAGCCGCTGATGGATGATTCTGCTGGTACATTCACTCAGAGCACTACATTGTCCTCGCAGTGTACAGAGCCAGATTTTGACCCTGATGAGACTCAGGTGCCTCTTCCCGCACACTATACCACCATACACGGTGACACAGAGAAAGGTGCACATGACATAGAAGAGGAGGTGATGGATGACCCAGTTGTTGACCCAGATTGGCATCCATTGGGGGAAGAGGGTGCTGCTTCCAATAGCTCAGATGAGGAGCATCCACAGCAGACATCGACATCGCAACAGCTGTTATCTGGCAGGCCCGGAGCACTCCAAAGACAGGTTCCAAACATCAAAAGAGTTGCTGGACAGCTTGTCCAGAGGGTCAAAAGATCACAGCGTGCTAGGCCGCAAAATGTCTGCCAAAGTAGGAAGAGTGCAGTGTGGCAGTTTTTTGAACAAAATCCTCATGATCAGGCCAAGGTTATCTGTAAGAAGTGCGCAAAGACCTTTAGCCGAGGGAAAAATCTGAAAAATTTGAATACCAGTTGCATGCTTAGACATTTAACCAGCATGCACTTGCAAGCGTGGACACAACACCAAACCTCAAGTGCCACATGTGCAACTGATCACAACGAAGGTAGTCAGCAACGCTACATTGTTTCCCCCACTGTAAGCCCACCGGTTAGCACAGCAGCAAATGTTGAGGTGTCGTTGCAAGGCCACAGCAGTCAGGGAATCCCACTGTTATATCAACGAAAGACTGATTCTAGGCCATCAGAAAGAACACCAACTCCATCACCATCATCAACCCTCTCTCAGTCCGCCCTGTCCACCGCTACTTCCACCATATGCAGCTCTCAAGTCCAGCTCACCCTCCCAGACACTATGAGTAGGTCAAGAAAGTACTCAGTCTCTCATCCGCGTACACTGGGTTTGAACGCCCACATTGCCAAACTAATCTCGTTTGAGATGATGCCCTTTCGGTTGGTGGAAAGCACAGCTTTCCGCGAACTCATGGCCTATGCAGTACCACGCTATGACCTACCCAGTCGCCACTTCTTCTCTCGCAAAGCCATTCCAGCCCTCCACCATCATGTGAAAGACCGCATTGTCCATGCACTCAAGCAGTCAGTGAGCGGAAAGGTGCACCTCACAACTGATGCATGGTCCAGTCGGCATGGTCAGGGCCGTTACGTGTCCATCACTGCGCACTGGGTTAATGTGGTGGATGCAGGGTCCACAGGGGACAGCGGTGGTGGGACAGTGCTGCCTAGCCCACGGTCTAGGAAACAGTTGGCTGTAGGTGTTCGACCCTCCTCCTCCTCCTCCTCCTCCAGAAGCGACAGCTCGTCCACAGAGCGCAGTCGTACGAGCACTCCATCTGCAGCTGCCACTGTTGCACACGATGTGTCCCCCTATCGAGCAGCTAGTGGAAAGCGTCAGCAGGCTGTGTTGCAGATGATGTGTTTGGGCGACAGACACACCGCTGAGGTGCTGGCCGAGTACTTGAAGCGACAAACTGAGTCATGGCTGGGCAGTGTACATCTTGAGGCAGGCAAGGTAGTTAGTGATAACGGCCGTAATTTTGTGGCAGCCATAGCCCTTTCAAAACTCAGCCACATACCTTGCTTGGCTCACACCTTGAACCTGGTGGTGCAGTGCTTCCTCAAAAATTATCCGGAGTTAACAGCCCTGCTCCAGAAGGTGCGAAGACTGTGCGCGCACATCCGCCGGTCGCCTGTACACTCCGTTCGTATGCAGAAGCTGCAGCGATTGCTCCACCTTCCCAACCACCGCCTCATTATCGACATTGCAACAAGGTGGAACTCCACCCTGCACATGGTGGAGCGGCTGTGCGAGCAGAGGCAGGCCATAATGCATTTGTGGGAGGATACACGGCCAGGCACTTTGAGAGCAGACATGGAGTTGACAGGCATGCAGTGGTCGAAGCTGAAAGACCTTTGTAAAGTCCTTCAGTGTTTTGAGGAATGCACACGGCTGGTAAGCGCAGACGACGCCATCCTAAGCATGAGCATCCCACTTATGCGTCTGCTCATGCAAACTTTGACGCACCTTAAGGAGCAGGCGTCTGCAGCCAATGTTGATGAGGAGGAAGAGGAGGAGGGAATCCTTGATGACATTCAGCCATTGTCTGCTCAGGGACCTCTCCTGGACGAGGTGGAGGAAGAAGAGGAGGAGGAGGAGGAGGATGATGGGGATGATTACTTAGGGGAGGAGGATGCATCTCGTGGGGCAAGTGAAAATGTTGGCGTGGCAAGGTCTGGTACAGGGTTTGTGTGTGACTGGAGGGATGTGGATTTGCCAGAAAGTGCTCCTCCACCCAGCACTCGCAGTGCATCATTGACACCGGGAACATTGGCCCACATGTCAGATTATGCCTTGCGGATCCTAAAAAGGGACCCCCGCATTGCCAAAATGATGAACGATGACGACTACTGGTTGGCCAGCATCCTGGATCCACGCTATAAAGGCAAATTACAAAACATCATGCCACAGGAGATCCTTGACCTAATATTGGCTAATAAACAAGCAACTCTGGTAAATCGGTTGCTTGAGGCATTCCCAGCACACAGCAGCGGTGATGGTTCTCACACGAGCCGTACGGGCCGGGGGCAGCTTGGCAGAGGTGTTCGTGGTGCACACAGCAGAAGTGGCGTTGGAGACAGGGGTTTCATGACAATGTTGTGGACTGATTTTTCAAATACCGCTCACACAACTGGTAATACTGCATTGATGGAAAGTGACAGGAGACAGCAGTTGTCAACTATGGTTACAAACTACTTTTCCTCCCATATCGATGTTCTCCCACACAGGTCATTCCCCTTTGACTATTGGGCCGCTAAACTGGACACCTGGCCTGAATTGGCCCAATATGCCTTACAGGAGCTCGCTTGCCCAGCTGCAAGTGTGCTATCGGAAAGAGTCTTCAGTGCAGCTGGATCAATCCTGACAGAAAAAAGGACCCGTCTGTCAACCCAAAATGTGGATGATCTAACCTTCATTAAAATGAACCACGCATGGGTTTCCAAGGATTTTGTCCCACCTTCCCCTGATGACACATAGGGTGACAGAAAAATGGCTTGCTTTGGTCCACCTCTTCCTGGTACTTCACCTATTTCGCCTTTTGCATCAGTTGAATGTCCAACATCAACATATGCCACTTTCTAAAACTCCCTAACTGTGCTGCCTCCCCCCCCATGGCCGGGGTCACCACCTAGCGCACGACACCGTGCGAGTGCCGCTGCCCTGGACAGGTGGGTGGGCCGACTCTTGGGCGCGGGCACTGGCACAGGGTCCCTCATAGTGCAATCAAGTGTCTCTGACGGTGGTGGTGCACACCCGCCGTCAGACACACCGCTGTACTATGAGGGGCCCAGTGCCAGTACCGACGCCCACGAGTGGGCCCCCTTGCTTGGCAAGGGCCCCAGCATTTGCAATCTTTACCTCTCCCTGCTCCTCCGCTGTGTAATCTGGGCCGTCAAATCCATACTGTGCCTGACACCGTCTGAGCCTGCCTCCTGATGTATAGACATATATTTTGAATGTGTACGCTATCCATCCATGTTATCCGGGGATACGGTACCCCTTCTAACCTTTGTGCAATGACGTGCAATCCATACTGGGCCTAACACCGTCTGACCTGCCTCATGCTGTATAGACATATATTTTGAATGTGTACGCTATCCATACATGTTATCCGGGGATACGGTACCCCTTCTAACCTTTGTGCAATGACGTGCAATCCATACTGGGCCTAACACCGTCTGAGCCTGCCTCATGCTGAATAGACATATATTTTGAATGTGTACGCTATCCATACATGTTATCCGGGGATACGGTACCCTTTCTAACCTTTGTGCAATGACGTGCAATCCATACTGGCCTAACACCGTCTGAGCCTGCCTCATGCTGTATAGACATATATTTTGAATGTGTACGCTATCCATACATGTTATCTGGGGATACGGTACCCCTTCTAACCTTTGTGCAATGACGTGCAAACCATACTGGGCCTAACACCTTCTGAGCCTGCCTCATGCTGTATAGACATATATTTTGAATGTGTACGCTATCCATACATGTTATCCGGGGATACGGTACCCCTTCTAACCTTTGTGCAATGACGTGCAATCCATACTGGGCCTAACACCGTCTGAGCCTGCCTCATGCTGTATAGACATATATTTTGAATGTGTACGCTATCCATACATGTTATCCAGGGATACGGTACCCTTTCTAACCTTTGTGCAATCATGTGCAATCCATACTGGGCCTAACACCGTCTGAGCCTGCCTCATGCTGTATAGACATATATTTTGAATGTGTACGCTATCCATACATGTTATCCAGGGATACGGTACCCTTTCTAACCTTTGTGCAATCACGTGCAATCCATACTGGGCCTAACACCGTCTGAGCCTGCCTCATGCTGTATAGACATATATTTTGAATGTGTACGCTATCCATACATGTTATCCGGGGATACGGTACCCCTTCTAACCTTTGTGCAATGACGTGCAATCCATACTGGGCCTAACACCGTCTGAGCCTGCCTCATGCTGTATATACATATATTTTGAATGTGTACGTTATCCATACATGTTATCCAGGGATACGGTACCCTTTCTAACCTTTGTGCAATGACGTGCAATCCATATTGGGCCTAACACCGTCTGAGCCTGCCTCATGCCGTATAGACATATATTTTGAATGTGTACACTATCCATACATGTTATCCGGGGATACGGTACCCCTTCTAACCTTTGTGCAATGACGTGCAATCCATACTGGGCCTAACACCGTCTGAGCCTGCCTCATGCTGTATAGACATGTATTTTGAATGTGTACGCTATCCATACATGTTATCCAGGGATACGGTACCCTTTCTAACCTTTGTGCAATCACGTGCAATCCATACTGGGCCTAACACCGTCTGAGCCTGCCTCATGCTGTATAGACATATATTTTGAATGTGTACGCTATCCATACATGTTATCCGGGGATACGGTACCCCTTCTAACCTTTGTGCAATGACGTGCAATCCATACTGGGCATAACACCGTCTGAGCCTGCCTCATGCTGCATAGACATATATTTTGAATGTGTACGCTATCCATACATGTTATCCGGGGATACGGTACCCCTTCTAACCTTTGTGCAATGACGTGCAATCCATACTGGGCCTAACACCGTCTGAGCCTGCCTCATGCTGTATAGACATATATTTTGAATGTGTACGCTATCCATACATGTTATCCGGGGATGCGGTACCCCTTCTAACCTTTGTGCAATGACGTGCAATCCATACTGGGCCTAACACCGTCTGAGCCTGCCTCATGCTGTATAGACATATATTTTGAATGTGTACACTATCCATACATGTTATCCAGGGATACGGTACCCTTTCTAACCTTTGTGCAATTACGTGCAATCCATACTGGGCCTAACACCGTCTGAGCCTGCCTCATGCTGTATAGACATATATTTTGAATGTGTACGCTATGCATACATGTTATCCGGGGATACGGTACCCCTTCTAACCTTTGTGCAATGACGTGCAATCCATACTGGGCCTAACACCGTCTGAGCCTGCCTCATGCTGTATAGACATATATTTTCAATGTGTACGCTATCCATACATGTTATCCGGGGAAACGGTACCCCTTCTAACCTTTGTGCAATGACGTGCAATCCATACTGGGCCTAACACCGTCTGAGCCTGCCTCATGCTGTATAGACATATATTTTGAATGTGTACGCTATCCATACATGTTATCCAGGGATACGGTACCCTTTCTAACCTTTGTGCAATCACGTGCAATCCATACTGGGCATGAGAACAGCTGGCGAGCTGTTAAGCAAGCTACAGCACCTGTCCAGACATGTACAGGGATTCCCTAGCGAGGAGACTTATTTGATTGTTTTCTATGTTGGGACAGCAATTTTTGGGGAGCACTATACTCTGGAGAATGATAGATGGGGCCCACCATACACTGGAACATTCCAAAGGTGGACATCAGACACTGGAGCAGCATTTACAGGGCCCATTATACACTAGAGCATTAGAAATGGGGCCCATTATGTTTGGAGCATTATTTGGGCCCATAAGACAGTGGAGCTTCATCCATGGGGACCAACATATACTGTAGCATTATGTGGAGCTCATCATATACTGTTTCAAACATTATATGGGACCAATGATTTTGTATGGAGAAATAGATGGGCCTCGTCATGAGATGTAAAAAGTGAGGTATTTTTCATTGTACTATACCGCTATTTCTCTGCCGTATCGGAGCATGATGAGTTGTGGTATGTGTTAAAGGGGCGCTCTTTCGCCCAGGGCACATGAAAACCTGCAGCCAGCCCCCCCCCCCACAAATTTAGCCAAATAACCCCCATTTTTCAGTGCGTAACTTGTATTATGAAGTTAATTAAGGTTGACAAGCTTAAGTAAGAAGAATTGATGCTTTTGGCATTCAAATGGGCACTGTAGGTGTGTTTCCTGTCCTCCTCTCACTGCCGACTTTTATTCCCCATTGACTTACATTGGGTTTCGTGTTTCGGGACGACCCCGACTTTTCCCTATAATCGGACGATCTTGCTCGACCCGACTTTTGGAAAAGTCGGGTTTCACGAAACGAAACGTGACCCTAAAAAAGCAAAAGTCGCTCAACTCTAGTCATCGTTCATCATTTTGGCAATGCGGGGGTCCCTTTTTAGGATCCGCAAGGCATAATCTGACATGTGGGCCAATGTTCCCGGTGTCAATGATGCACTGCGAGTGCTGGTTGGAGGAGCACTTTCTGGCAAATCCACATCCCTCCAGTCATGCACAAACCCTGTACCAGACCTTGCCACGCCAACATTTTCACTTGCCCCACGAGATTCATCCTCCTCCCCTAAGAAATCATCCCCATCATCCTCCTCCTCCTCCTCTTCTTCCTCCACCTCGTCCAGGAGAGGTCCCTGAGCAGACAATGGCTGAATGTCATCAAGGATTCCCTCCTCCTCTTCCTCCTCATCAACATTGGCTGCAGACGCCTGCTCCTTAAGGTGCGTCAAAGTTTGCATGAGCAGACGCATAAGTGGGATGCTCATGCTTAGGATGGCGTCGTCTGCGTTTACCAGCCGTGTGCATTCCTCAAAACACTGAAGGACTTTACAAAGGTCTTTCAGCTTCGACCACTGCACACCTGTCAACTCCATGTCTGCTCTCAAAGTGCCTGGCCGTGTATCCTCCCACAAATGCATTATGGCCTGCCTCTGCTCGCACAGCCGCTCCACCATGTGCAGGGTGGAGTTCCACCTTGTTGCAATGTCGATAATGAGGCGGTGGTTGGGAAGGTGGAGCAATCGCTGCAGCTTCTGCATACGAACAGAGTGTACAGGCGACCGGCGGATGTGCGCGCACAGTCTTCGCACCTTCTGAAGCAGGGCTGTTAACTCCGGATAATTTTTGAGGAAGCACTGCACCACCAGGTTCAAGGTGTGAGCCAAGCAAGGTATGTGGCTGAGTTTTGAAAGGGCTATGGCTGCCACAAAATTACGGCCGTTATCACTAACTACCTTGCCTGCCTCAAGATGTACACTGCCCAGCCATGACTCAGTTTGTCGCTTCAAGTACTCGGCCAGCACATCGGCGGTGTGTCTGTCGCCCAAACACATCATCTGCAACACAGCCTGCTGACGCTTTCCACTAGCTGCTCGATAGGGGGACACATTGTGTGCAACAGTGGCAGCTGCAGATGGAGTGCTCGTACGACTGCGCTCTGTGGACGAGCTTTCACTTCTGGAGGAGGAGGAGGAGGGTCGAACACCTACAGCCAACTGTTTCCTATACCGTGGGCTAGGCAGCACTGTCCCACCACCGCTGTCCCCTGTGGACCCTGCATCCACCACATTAACCCAGTGCGCAGTGATGGACACGTAACGGCCCTGGCCATGCCGACTGGACCATGCATCAGTTGTGAGGTGCACCTTTCCGCTCACTGACTGCTTGAGTGCATGGACAATGCGGTCTTTCACATGATGGTGGAGGGCTGGGATGGCTTTGCGAGAGAAGAAGTGGCGACTGGGTAGGTCATAGCGTGGTACTGCATAGGCCATGAGTTCGCGGAAAGCTGTGCTTTCCACCAACCGAAAGGGCATCATCTCAAACGAGATTAGTTTGGCAATGTGGGCGTTCAAACCCAGTGTACGCGGATGAGAGACTGAGTACTTTCTTGACCTACTCATAGTGTCTGGGAGGGTGAGCTGGACTTGAGAGCTGCATATGGTGGAAGTAGCGGTGGACAGGGCGGACTGAGAGAGGGTTGATGATGGTGATGGAGTTGGTGTTCTTTCAGATGGCCTAGAATCAGTCTTTCGTTGATATAACAGTGGGATTCCCTGACTGCTGTGGTCTTGCAACGACACCTCAACATTTGCTGCTGTGCTAACCGGTGGGCTTACAGTGGGGGAAACAATGTAGCGTTGCTGACTACCTTCGTTGTGATCAGTTGCACATGTGGCACTTGAGGTTTGGTGTTGTGTCCACGCTTGCAAGTGCATGCTGGTTAAATGTCTAAGCATGCAACTGGTATTCAAATTTTTCAGATTTTTCCCTCGGCTAAAGGTCTTTGCGCACTTCTTACAGATAACCTTGGCCTGATCATGAGGATTTTGTTCAAAAAAGTGCCACACTGCACTCTTCCTACTTTGGCAGACATTTTGCGGCCTAGCACGCTGTGATCTTTTGACCCTCTGGACAAGCTGTCCAGCAACTCTTTTGATGTTTGGAACCTGTCTTTGGAGTGCTCCGGGCCTGCCAGATAATAGCTGTTGCGATGTCGATGTCTGCTGTGGATGCTCCTCATCTGAGCTATTGGAAGCAGCACCCTCTTCCCCCCAATGGATGCCAATCTGGGTCAACAACTGGGTTATCCATCACCTCCTCTTCTATGTCATGTGCACCTTCCTCTGTGTCACCGTGTATGGTGGTATAGTGTGCGGGAAGGGGCACCTGAGTCTCATCAGGGTCAGAATCTGGCTCTGTACACTGCGAGGACAATGTAGTGCTCTGAGTGAATGTACCAGCAGAATCATCCATCAGCGGCTGTGCATCAGTGCACTCCATGTCAGATTCATCTTGGCCTGGGTAATTCACCATTTCACTTGATAATCCAGGCATGGTATGTGAAAACAGCTCCATGGAGTAATCAGTAGTATGGCCTGCGTCATCCTTCAATCTTGGTTGGGGTGAAGGACACAAGGAAAGGTGTGGTTCATGAACATGAGCCTGCAATGACGACTCAGTGCTTTTACTTTTTACAACTGAAGAAGAGGAGGCGATAGAGCTGGAGGCTGAGTCAGCAATGTAAGACAAAACTTTTTCCTGATGCTCTGCCTTTAAAAGCGGTTTGCCAACTCCTAGAAAACTAAGCGTTCGAGGCCTTATGTAGCCAGACGATGACGCAGGGTCAGCACCTCCTGCATTCGGTCCTATTTTGCTCTTGCCACTACCATCAGATCCACCACCAACACCATCATTACCAGCTGCCAACCCCCGCCCAATGCCACGGCCTCTTCCACCAGCCTTCCTCATTTTTGGTAGAAATGTAGACAAAATCCAACAAACTATATAGTAATGTAAAACAAGGTACAAGGTGTCTATAGGACAGGGGAGATTTTGAATTTCTGCACACACTTTTGGACACTGGACACTTTTGGATTGTGTGAGGCCCACTGATATCTGAGCGCTATGTGACAGGCTCGATGGCACAGCTGTGACAAAAGTGACTAGAGGATAAGGGAGATTTTGAATCTCTGCACACACTTTTGGACACTGGACACTTTTGGATTGTGTGAGGCCCAATGAATATCTGAGCGCTATGTGACAGGCTCGATGGCACAGCTGTGACAAAAGTGACTAGAGGATATGGGAGATTTTGAATCTCTGCACACACTTTTGGACACAGGACACTTTTGGATTGTGTGAGGCCCAATGAATATCTGAGCGCTATGTGACAGGCTCGATGGCACAGCTGTGACAAAAGTGACTAGAGGATAAGGGAGATTTTGAATTTCTGCACACACTTGTGGACAGTGGACACATTTGGATTGTGTGAGGCCCACTGATATCTGAGCGCTATGTGACAGGCTCGATGGCACAGCTGTGACAAAAGTGACTAGAGGATAAGGGAGATTTTGAATCTCTGCACACACTTTTGGACACTGGACACTTTTGGATTGTGTGAGGCCCACTGATATCTGAGCGCTATGTGACAGGCTCGATGGCACAGCTGTGACAAAAGTGACTAGAGGATAAGGGAGATTTTGAATCTCTGCACACACTTTTGGACACTGGACACTTTTGGATTGTGTGAGGCCCAATGAATATCTGAGCGTTATGTGACAGGTTCGATGGCACAGCTGTGACAAAAGTGACTAGAGGATAAGGGAGATTTTGAATCTCTGCACACACTTTTGGACACTGGACACTTTTGGATTGTGTGAGGCCCACTGATATCTGAGCTCTATGTGACAGGCTCGATGGCACAGCTGTGACAAAAGTGACTAGAGGATAAGGGAGATTTTGAATCTCTGCACACACTTTTGGACACTGGACACTTTTGGATTGTGTGAGGCCCAATGAATATCTGAGCGCTATGTGACAGGCTCGATGGCACAGCTGTGACAAAAGTGACTAGAGGATAAGGGAGATTTTGAATCTCTGCACACACTTTTGGACACTGGACACTTTTGGATTGTGTGAGGCCCAATGAATATCTGAGCGCTATGTGACAGCCTCGATGGCACAGCTGTGACAAAAGTGACTAGAGGGTAAGGGAGATTTTGAATCTCTGCACACACTTTTGGACACTGGACACTTTTGGATTGTGTGAGGCCCACTGATATCTGAGCGCTATGTGACAGGCTCGATGGCACAGCTGTGACAAAAGTGACTAGAGGATAAGGGAGATTTTGAATCTCTGCACACACTTTTGGACACTGGACACTTTTGGATTGTGTGAGGCCCAATGAATATCTGAGCGCTATGTGACAGGCTCGATGGCACAGCTGTGACAAAAGTGACTAGAGGATAAGGGAGATTTTGAATTTCTGCACACACTTGTGGACAGTGGACACTTTTGGATTGTGTGAAGCCCACTGATATCTGAGCGCTATGTGACAGGCTCGATGGCACAGCTGTGACAAAAGTGACTAGAGGATAAGAGAGATTTTGAATCTCTGCACACACTTTTGGACACTGGACACTTTTGGATTGTGTGAGGCCCAATGAATATCTGAGCGCTATGTGACAGGTTCGATGGCACAGCTGTGACAAAAGTGACTAGCGGATAAGGGAGATTTTGAATCTCTGCACACACTTTTGGACACTGGACACTTTTGGATTGTGTGAGGCCCACTGATATCTGAGCGCTATGTGACAGGCTCGATGGCACAGCTGTGACAAAAGTGACTAGAGGATAAGGGAGATTTTGAATCTCTGCACACACTTTTGGACACTGGACACTTTTGGATTGTGTGAGGCCCAATGAATATCTGAGCGCTATGTGACAGGCTCGATGGCACAGCTGTGACAAAAGTGACTAGAGGATAAGGGAGATTTTGAATCTCTGCACACACTTTTGGACACTGGACACTTTTGGATTGTGTGAGGCCCAATGAATATCTGAGCGCTATGTGACAGGCTCGATGGCACAGCTGTGACAAAAGTGACTAGAGGGTAAGGGAGATTTTGAATCTCTGCACACACATTTGGACACTGGACACTTATGGATTGTGTGAGGCCCACTGATATCTGAGCGTTATGTGACAGGCTCGATGGCACAGCTGTGACAAAAGTGACTAGAGGATAAGGGAGATTTTGAATCTCTGCACACACTTTTGGACACTGGACACTTTTGGATTGTGTGAGGCCCAATGAATATCTGAGCGCTATGTGACAGGCTCGATGGCACAGCTGTGACAAAAGTGACTAGAGGATAAGGGAGATTTTGAATTTCTGCACACACTTGTGGACAGTGGACACTTTTGGATTGTGTGAGGCCCACTGATATCTGAGCGCTATGTGACAGGCTCGATGGCACAGCTGTGACAAAAGTGACTAGAGGATAAGAGAGATTTTGAATCTCTGCACACACTTTTGGACACTGGACACTTTTGGATTGTGTGAGGCCCACTGATATCTGAGCGCTGTGTGACAGGCTCGATGGCACAGCTGTGACAAAAGTGACTAGAGGATAAGGGAGATTTTGAATCTCTGCACACACTTTTGGACACTGGACACTTTTGGATTGTGTGAGGCCCAATGAATATCTGAGCGCTATGTGACAGGCTCGATGGCACAGCTGTGACAAAAGTGACTAGAGGATAAGGGAGATTTTGAATTTCTGCACACACTTGTGGACAGTGGACACTTTTGGATTGTGTGAGGCCCACTGATATCTGAGCGCTATGTGACAGGCTCGATGGCACAGCTGTGACAAAAGTGACTAGAGGATAAAAGAGATTTTGAATCTCTGCACATACTTTTGGACACTGGACACTTTTGGATTGTGTGAGGCCCACTGATATCTGAGCGCTATGTGACAGGCTCGGTGGCACAGCTGTGACAAAAGTGACTAGAGGATAAGGGAGATTTTGAATCTCTGCACACACTTTTGGACACTGGACACTTTTGGATTGTGTGAGGCCCAATGAATATCTGAGCGCTATGTGACAGGCTCGATGGCACAGCTGTGACAAAAGTGACTAGAGGATAAGGGAGATTTTGAATCTCTGCACACACTTTTGGACACTGGACACTTTTGGATTGTGTGAGGCCCAATGAATATCTGAGCGCTATGTGACAGGCTCGATGGCACAGCTGTGACAAAAGTGACTAGAGGATCAGGGAGATTTTGAATTTCTGCACACACTTGTGGACAGTGGACACTTTTGGATTGTGTGAGGCCCACTGATATCTGAGCGCTATGTGACAGGCTCGATGGCACAGCTGTGACAAAAGTGACTAGAGGATAAGGGAGATTGGATTGCTTTTAAAAAAGCAGTTTGCGGAGCAGTGGGTAAACAGCAATGCAGGAATGTCAGGAAGCCTTAGAAGGCAGCCCAACAACCAACACCACTGATACACCACTATATAGCCTCCCCTTGCACTGCACACACAGTGACTGGTGTGTTGTGTAGGCCAAATTGCTAGCAGCAGAAGCAGTTTTTTTTTCTTCTTCTCAGCAGGACAAAAAAAAAAATTGGGATTGCTTTTAAAAAAGCAGTTTGCGGAGCAGTGGGTAAACAGCAATGCAGGAATGTCAGGAGGCCTTAGAAGGCAGCCCAACAACCAACACCACTGATACACCACTATATAGCCTCCCCTTGCACTGCACACACAGTGACTGGTGTGTTGTGCAGGCCAAATCGCTAGCAGCAGAAGCAGTTTTTTTGTCTTCTTCCCTGCCTAACGCTCTCCCTACAGAATCAGCAGCAACCTCTCCCTATACTAAGATCGGCAGAAGTAAGATGGCGGTCGGCGTGCACGCCCTTTTATACCCCCTGTGACGCCCACCAAAGCAAGCCTATCACTTGCATGCCCTTCTGAAAGATGGTGGTGACCCGTGCCTATGTCATCACGTTGCCCACAGTGTCCGTGGATCCTGATTGGCTGAAAAAGAGCGCAAAACAAACTTTTGAAACGCGACTTTGGCGCGTAAGTCGCCGCCCTCGTGGCCAACCTCATCCTAGGGTCGGGTTTCGTTTCATGAAACCCGACTTTGCCAAAAGTCGGCAACTTTTGAATTTTTTCAACCCGTTTCGCTCAACTCTACTCAACACTACTCATCAGTGATGTCTCTAGGTGAAGTCCTTCATCTTCACTTTTCATCTTCTTCCAGCACAGACTACCACAATTTCTTTCAGCTAGGGCTCGTCTGTAGGAAATAACACAGTTATCTAGAGCACCACTTGCAGAACACATTACTTTTTTCCCCAAATTCTAAACTACACCAGATGAAGAAAAAAAAGTGACAGTGTTTCTCTGTACAGTAACAGGACGGCCTCCCTTATTTAAAACAGTATCCTCAAAAAATAAAATGCATACATCACTGCAGTAATAATATCATTTAATTACCCCCATAGTAATAATATCACCCATCCTGGCCCCCATGTGTCTCATTCCTTGCTCTAGCCATATGTTCTCCCATCCTGCCCCCATGTGATGTCCCCATCCTGCCCCATGATCCTGCCCCATCTGTCCCATGATCCTGCTTCATCTGTCTCCATCCTGACCCATGATCCTGCACCATTTGTCTCCATCCTGCCCCATGATCCTTCCCCATCTGTCTCCATCCTGCCCCATATTCCTGCCCAATCTGTCTCCATCTTGCAGCCTGTGTCTCCAATCCTGCCCCCATGTCTCTATTCTGCCCCCTGTGTCTCGAATCCTGACCCGTGTCTCCCATCCTGCCCCTGTATCTCCCATCCTACCCTTGTCTCCATTCTTCCCCTCTGTCTGCCATACTGCCCCGTATCTCTATTCTGCCCCTTGTCTCCATTCTGCCCCTAGTCTCCATTCTGCCCCCGTGTCTCCATCCTGCCCCCATGTCTCCATCCTGCCTCCTGTCTCCATTCTGCCCCTTGTCTCCAATCTGCCCCTTGTCTCCATTCTGCCCCTTGTCTCCATCCTACCTCCTTGTCTCCAATCCTGCCCCCTTGTCTCCAATCCTGCCCCGTTTCCATTTTGCCCTTTGTCTCCATTCTGACTCCGTGTCTCCATTCTGCACCCATGTCTCCATTGTGCCCACGGGTCTCCCATCCTGCCTCTGTGTCTCCATCCTGCCCCTGTGTCTAAATTCTGCTCCTGTGTCTCCATTCTGCCCCTTGTCTCCAATCCTGCCCCCAGGTCTCCAATCCTGCCCCCTGTCTCCATTCTGCCACTTGTCTTAATTCTTCCCCCATGTCTCCAATTCTACCCCGTGTCACCAATCCTGTCCCCTGTCTCCATTCTGCCCCCGTGTCTCCAATCCTCCCCCCGTGTCTCCAATCGTGCCTCGTGTCTCCATTCTGCCCCTTGTCTTAATTCTGCCCCTGTGTCTCCCATCCTGCTCCCATGTCTCTAATCCTGCCCCCTGTCTCTATTCTGCCCCTTGTATCCATTCTGACCTGGACAGAATGGAGACACATGGTCCATGTTCATCACTTTAACCCCTGAACGACCAGAGCTATTTTTTACTTTGCATTTTCATTTTTTGCTCCCTTTCTTCCCAGAGCCATAACTTTTTTAATTTTTGGTCAAAATGGCCATGTGAGTGCTTGTTTTTTATGAGACAAGTTGTACTTTTGAACAACATCATTGGTATTATCATGTCGTGTACTAAAAAACAGGAAAAAAATCCCAAGTACGGTGAAATTGCAAAAAAACTGCAATCCCACAGTTGTTTTTTTTGTTCTCACCATATTCACTAAATGCTAAGACTAACATGACTAATGGCTTGACATTATGATTCTCCAGGTCATTATCTATATATATAAACGCCTTATCATTTCTGTCTGTAACCAAAATCGTGGGTCCCTGATTGGTTGCGGCCGCCAGGCGGGAACCAATCAGCGACAGGCGCAGCTGTTTGTAACGGTAAGCTGCGCCCGCCACTGACTGGTCGCAGCCGCCAGGCCATGACCAATCAGCGGCAGGCGCAGGCCTTAATCTGTAAAAAAGAGAATTAAAATAAAAAAAGTTATTCTCATCTTCCAACTGCCTCCTGTCTTCTTTCCACACGCCCGGCCTCGCGTTCCCAGTAATGCTTTGCGGCTTAGACCGTTGATGACATCACTCTTGCGAGAGCGAGAAAGAAGAAGATGTCACTCTTGCGAGAGCGAGAAACAAGACCACGTCATCAGTGGTCTAAGCCACAAAGCATTACTGGGAACGTGAGGCCGGGCATGTGGAAAGAAGTCAGGAGACCGTCGGAAGGTGAGAATAACTTTTTTTCATTTTTTAATATTTTTTTTTACATGCTAGAGGGCCGTGGCAGTGATTGGTCGTGGCTACAGGGTGACGTGGCTGATTGGTCGCAGACAGAGGGCTGCGATGTTGATTGGTCGCGGCTACACGGAAAGGGGGGTGAGGGGACCATGCATACCAGGAAAGGGGGGTGAGGGGACCATGCATACCAGGATTGGGGGGTGAGGGGACCATGCATACAAGGAAAGGGGGGTGAGGGGACCATGCATACCAGGATTGGGGGTGAGGGGACCATGCATACCAGGATTGGGGGGTGAGGGGACCATGCATACCAGGAAAGGGGGGTGAGGGGACCATGCATGCCAGGATTGGGGGGTGAAAGGACCATGCATACCAGGAAAGGGGAGTGATGGTGAGCATACATACCAGGATTGGGGTGTGAGAGGACCATGCATACCAACAAAAGGGGTGAGGGGACCATGCATACCAAGAAAGGGGGGTGAGGGGACCATGCATACCAGGATAGGGGAGTGATGGTGAGCATACATAAGAGGATTGGGGTGTGAGAGGACCATGCATACCAACAAAAGGGGGTGAGGGGACCATGAATACCAAGAAAGGGGGGTGAGGGGACCATGCATACCAGGATAGGGGGGTGAGGGGACCATGCATATCAGGATTGGGGGGTGAGAGGACCATGCATACCAGGAAAGGGGGGTGAGGGGACCATGCATACCAGGATTGGGGGGTGAAAGGACCATGCATACCAGGAAAGGGGAGTGATGGTGAGCATACATACCAGGATTGGGGTGTGAGAGGACCATGCATAACAACAAAAGGGGGTGAGGGGACCATGCATACCAAGAAAGGGGGTGAGGGGACCATGCATACCAGGAAAGGGAGGTGAGGATACCATGCATACCGGGATTGGGGGGTGAGGGGACCATGCATACCAGGAAAGGGGGGGTGACGGTGAGCATACATAACAGGATTGGGGTGTGAGAGGATCATGCATACAAGTATAGAGGGGTGAGGGGACCATGCATGCCAGGATTGGGGGGGGTGAGAGGACCATGCATACCCCGAAAGGGGGTAAGAGGACCATGCATACCAGGGAAGAGGGGTGAGAGGACCATGCATACCAGGATTGGGGGGTGTTAGGACCATGCATGCAAGGATAGAGGGGTGAGGGGACCATGCATGCCAGGATTGGGGGGGTGAGAGGACCATGCATACCCCGAAAGGGGGTAAGAGGACCATGCATACCAGGAAAGAGGGGTGAGAGGACCATGCATACCAGGATTGGGGGGTGTGAGGACCATGCATTCCAGGATTGGGGGGTCAGGGGACCATGCATACCAGGATAGGGGGTTGAGGGGTAGGATGCATATCAGGATTGGAGGTGAGAGAACCAAACATATCAGGATTGGGGGTGAGAGAACCATACATATCAGGATTGGGGGGTGCATTATTGCATTGTTATTAAATCTTCAAAAATAAACTTCATATATATTCTAGAATACCCGATGCGTTAGAATCGGGCCACCATCTAGTGTGTTCAAACATGTTTAGGTTCTTTTTTTATTTAAGAGGTGAAACAGAAAATTGGTAAAAAGAAATTGCTCCATTTTCCGAAAAAAAACGTAGTGTCTTCATTTTTCGTGATCTCGGGTTGGTTGAGGGCTTGTTTTTTGCGTGATGGGCTGATGTTTTTGTTTATACTAATTTGGTGCAGATATGATCTTTTGATCTCCCATTATTGCATTTTAATGCAATGTTGTGGTGACCAAAAAAACTTAATTCTGACGTTTTTAATTTCTTTCTCGTTACTCCGTTTAGCGATCAGGTTAATTTTTTTTATATATTGGTAGATCGGGAGATTCTGAATGCGGCAATACGAAATATGTGTATGTTTGATTTTTTTTTATTTTGAATGAGGTGAAAGGGGGATGATTTGAACTTTTACTTATCTACTGTATATATATATATATATATATATATATATATATATATATATATAAAATTGAATGTGTGTGTGTGTATCACCAACCAATCACGAAGCATCTTTCATTTCACCAGCGCTGTTTAAAAGAAGTTGAGCTGTGATTGTTTGCTATGAGCAGCAGTTTTCTTTGCAATCAATCACTAAGCATCTTTAATTTTACCAGAACTGTTTAAAAGAAGCTGAGCTGTGATTGGTTGCTATGAGCAACAGTTTTCTCACTCAACAACACCTCAGCAGACACTGACTGGTTGAGAGAAATCTAGCATCCCCAGGAACAGGAGCAGAGAGCACATGACAGAAATGAATCACCCCCCTCCTGTGCCCATATCCCCATCACACATCCTCCATCCCATAGGCACATCTTCCCTCTTAAAGGCATCTCCGGAATGGAAGTTAGGGCAAATCCCTCAGCGCTCTGATACTGACTGCAGGTCTCTCTGAAAAGAGAGCATTGGTATGGAAGTCAGGGCAAATCCATCCAGCGCTTTGGTTTTGACCCCAGGCCTCTCTTAAAGGGATCCCCGGTATGGAAGTTAGGACCGTTCCACTCAGTGCTGTGGTTCTGACCCCAGGGCCTCTTAAAGGGATCATTGGTATGGAAGTTAGGGCAATTCCACTCAGCGCTCTGGCTCTGACCCCAGGCCCCTCTTAAAGGGATCCCAGGTATGGAAGAGAGGGCAAATCCACTCTGCACTCTGATTCTGACCCCAGGCCCCTCTTAAAGGGATCCCTAGTATGGAAGTGAGGGCAAATCCACTCTGAGCTTTGGAACTGACCGCAGACTTCTCTTAAAGGGATCTCCGGTATGGAAATTAAGGTAAGTCCCTCAGAGCTCTCATTGGCACCCCAGGCTTCTATTAAAGGGATCATTGGTATGGAAGTCAGGGCAAATCCACTCAGCGCTCTGGTTCTGATGACAGGCCTCTCTTAAAGGGATCCCCAGTATGGAAGTTAGGGCCATTACACTCAGCGCTCTTATTCTGACCCCAGGCTGATGGGATGATGTGGGATATTAGGGTAGTAGTCCGGTGGCTCTGGCTGATGGGATGATGTGGGATATTAGGGGGAGTAGTCCGGTGGCTCTGGCTGATGGGATGATGTGGGATATTAGGGGTAATAGTCTGGTGGCTCTGGCTGAGGGGATGATGTGGGATATTAGGGGTTGTCGTCCGGCGGCTGTGACGGGATGATGTGGGAAATTAGTGGTAGTAGTCTGGTAGCTCTAGCTGACAGGATGATGTGGGATATTATAGTGAATGTGGCTATGCGGAGTGGGCGGAGTGGGCGGAGCTCTCCACTCAGCTTTATACTGTATATATAGATATAATCATTATAATTTGCTATGACTAACTGTAGTTAGTTACTATGCCTGGGCAGCGCCGGGCTCTTCAGCTAGTTTTTTATATTTTAAAAAACTTTTTTTTCTTTTGGCATGCTTCAATAGTCTCCATGGGAGACTAGAAGCTGCCATATCTAAATCAGTTCTGCTACATACAGGCAATGATCAGATCACCTCTATGTAGCAGAATTGCTGACTTGCTATGAGCGCCAACCACCAGACAGTGCTCATAGCAATCCAGCAATGACAACCATAGAAGTCTGCAGGAAACTTCTGGTTATCATGCTGACTCATCGATGACCCGCGATCACGTGACGGGGTCAACGATGGGTGGATTTCCTGCCCGATTGCCGGAATCGCGTGTTAAATGCCGCTGTCAGAGTTTCACAGTGGCATTTAATGGGTTAATAGCCACGGGTGGATCGCGATTCTACCCGTGGCTGTTCCAGGAACATTCAGCTGTTCAAAACAGCTGACATGTGCCAGGAAAGATGTGGGCTCAGCACTGGAGCCCACATCAAAGGGAGGGAGTCCAACATCGGTCTACTATTACGCCTGATATCAGAAAGGGGTTAACATACTGGTCACTTCACCATACTGGTCACTACAATAGCAGCTTGCAATTTTCACTCAGCAACATCCACTGCTACTGCTGGTTTCTGGAAAACAGCCATGGAGTCAAAATAGTCACTTGACAAAGGGATATAATTTTCAAAATTGTGTCCGGTGAGGGGGATTCTGCTTTTCTAACACTTAGGGGCTCTGCATATGGAGAGCACAAACTATTCTAGGAAAATCTGCGTTCTTGGAGGCAAATAGTGCTCCATCCCTCCTGAGTCTTGCCGTGTGGCTAAGTAGTACTGTACAGCCACATATGAGGTATTTCTACATTCAGCAGAAATTGTGGGACAAATTTTGGTGCTACTTTCACCCATTTCCCAGCATGAACATTTAAAATCTGGGGCTAACACACAATCTTGGTGGTAAAAATGTAAATTAATATTTCTTCACTGCCCAATGACATAAAATTCTGAAACCCACCTGTGGTGTCAATATGATCACTACACTCCTAGAGGAAGTCACTGAGATGTGTAGCTTGTAAATGGGGTCACTTATGGGGGGTTCTGCTGTTCTGGCACCTCAGGGGCTCTACCAATGTGACACGGCACCCTCAAACCACTGCAGTAAAATCTGCACTGTAATATGTTACTCCTTCCTTTCTAAGCTTTGCAATGTGCTTCAAAAGTAGTTTTCAACCACATATGGGGTATTGGTGTACTCAGGAGAAATTGCACACCAAATTTTGGGGTCCATTTTCTCCTGTTACCCTTATGAAAATTTTATTTTCACGGCTCAACTTTATAAACTTCTGTGAAGCATCTGGGGTTTCAGGATGCTCACCACACATCTAGATAAGTTCTCTGATGGGTCTAGTTTCTAAAATGGTGTCATTTGTGGGGTGCTTCCACTGTCTAGGTACATCAGGGACTCTTCAAACACTTCAAACATGATATGGTGTCCGCTAATTATGCCAGCAAATTTTACATTCAAAAAGTGAAATGGCGCTCATTCCCTTCCGAGCCCTGCTGTGCACCCAAACAGTGATTTTCCCCCACATGTGTGGTATCAGCATGCTCAGAAGAAATTGCACAGCAAGTTTAATCGTCCATTTTCTCCTGTTACCTTTGCAAAATTAAAAAAAATATGTCTAAAGACAAATTTTTGTGAAAAAAAGTAAAATGTTTATTTTTTCCTTCCACATTCCATTAATTCCTGTGAAGCACATAAAGGGTTAATAAACTGCTTGAATGTGGTTTTGAGTACCTTGAGGGGTGCAGTTTTTAGAATTGTGTCAGTTTTGGGTATTTTCTGTCAAATAAGCCCCTCAAAGTCGCTTCAAATGTGAGATTGTCCCTAAATAAAATGGTTTTGTAAATTTTGTTGTAAAAATGAGAAATCGCTTAACCCTTATAACTTCCTAACAAAAAAATGTTTCAAAAATTGTGCTGATGCAAAGTAGACATGAGAAATGTTATTTATTAACTATTTTGTGACATGACTCTCTGATTTAAAATTTAAATTTGAAAATTCCAAACATTTTAAAATTTTCACCAAGTTTCTGATTTTTTCACAAATAAGCGAAAGTTTTAGGAAATAAATTTTATCACTATCATGAAGTACAATATGTCACACAAAAAACTTCTCAGAATCAGTGAAATCCATTGAAGAGTTCCAAAGTTATGACTGCATAAAGTGACAATGGTCAGAATTAAAAAAATTGGCCTGGTCAGGAGGCTGAAAATAGGCTTCACGGTGAAGGGGCTGAAGACTGCCACTTGTGCTTACTTGTGTTATCTTTGATTAATATTTAAATTTGTTTGTTGATAAGAAACATTTAAGTGTGACAAACACGCAAAACAATAGGAAATCAGGGAATGGGCAATACTCACATCAGCCGACGTCTCTATGACCAGAGGTAAAATTTTTACCTTCGGTCACAGCTGCTGGCGTTCTGACCGGCGGTAATAATCTTACTGCCAATCAGATCCTCCGGGATACACTCGATGTTTGGGGTGCCGAGCTCGAACAGTAACATGGACTTCCTGGATAAGTCTGAGTTCGGGGTCCGTGCCCAAACAGTAGGTGTTCGGTACGGTCCCCGAACTTTACTGTTTGGGTTCGCACATCAGTAGCAATAATCAGGCCTGGGTGTGGCTGAGGAATTTGAACTATGCTTCCCAAAGATGTGATATACCACAGTTAATTTATGTTTTAAGGAGTGGGGGAATCTCTTTTTTACACAGGGCCCTGTAGGTTTGGATTTCTTTTTCCCTTAATAATAAAGACCTTGATTTAAAAACTGCATTTTGTGATTACTTCTGCTATCTTTATCTAATATTTAAAGTTGTTTGGTGAGCTGAAACATTTAAGAGTGACAAACATGGAAAAGAATAGGAAATCAGGAAGGGGCAAACACTTTTTCACACCATTGTACATGTGAATGTATGTGCTCTGTTCATATACATGTTTGTATTTACGTGCTCTATGTATATACAAGTGTATATGTGCTCTTTGTATACATATGGGTATATGCACATACAGTATATACCAGAATGGAACCCAGGATAAGGGACATATATAGAGTACCAGGATGGGGAATATATATCAGGATGTTCCCAGAATGGGGGACATATAAATACCAGGATGGGCTCAGGAAGGGGAACAGATACACCAGGATGGGGAACATATGTACCAGAATGGGGAACATATATACCAGGATGGGGAGATAGACAGTGGGGAAAAAAAATATTTAGTCAGCCACCAATTCTGCAAGTTCTCCCACTTAAAAAGATGAGAGCGGTCTGTAATTGACATCATAGGTAGACCACGACTATGAGAGTGAAAATGAGAAAACAAACCCAGAAAATTTCCTTGTCTGATTTGGCAAGATTGATTTTTCAAATTATAGTGGAAAATAAGTATTTGGTCACCTAAAAACATGCAAGATTTCTGTCTCTCACAGACCTGTAACTTCTTCTTTAAGAGGCTCTTCTGTCCTCCACTCATTACCTGTAGTAATGGCACCTGTTTGAACTTGTTATCAGTATAAAAGATACCTGTCCACAACTTCAAACATTCAAACTCCAAACTCCACTATGGTGAAGACCAATGAGCTGTCGAAGGACACCAGAAAGAAAATTGTAGCCCTGCACCAGGCTGGGAAGACTGAATCTGCAACAGGCAAGCAGTTTGGTGTGATGAAATCAAATGTGGGAGCAATAATAAGAAAATGGAAGACATACAAGACCACTGATAATCTTCCTCGATCTGGGGCTCCACGCAAGATCTCAGCCTGTGGGGTCAAAATGATCACAAGAACGGTGAGCAAAAATCCCAGAACCACACAGGGGACCTAGGGAATGACCTGCATAGAGCTGGGACCACTGTAACATAGGCTACCATCAGTAGCACACTACGCCGCCAGGGATTCAGATCCTGCAGTGCCAGATGTGTCCCCCTGCTTAAGCCACTACATGTCCGGTCCCGTTTGAAGTTTGCTACAGAGCATTTGGATTATGCAGAAGAGTATTGGGAGAATGTCGTATGGTCTGATGAAACCAAAGTAGAACTTTTTGGTAGAAACAAAACTCGTTGCTCATTAAGGTCATGAATATGGATGCAACTCCACTCCCATAGGAGTGGCATCCATATTCATGACCTTAATGAGCGGTACCACAAGACTGCTCAACACAGGAAGAGGCTTCCAGCCCTGGGACAACAGAAGATGCAGGGGACAATCAGCGATTGCACAGGAGGGTGAGCATGATGGAGGAGGAAGGGGGAGCATGGAGCAGGATGGGGGAGCATGGAGGAGCACATCGGAGCACGAAGCAGGATGGGGGAGCACAGAGCAGGACAGGGGAGCATGGAGCAGGACGGGGAAGGCAGAGCAGGACGGGGAGCATGAAGCAGGATGGGAGGAGCACAAAGCAGGATGGGGCAGCACAGAGCAGGATGGGGGAGCACGGAGCAGGACGGGGAGCACAGAGCAGGAAGGGGGAGCACGGATCAGGATGGGGGAGCACAAAGCAGGATTTGAGAGCACAGGGGAGCACAGAGCAGGACGGGGGGAGCACTGTGGAGGATGGGGGTGCACTGAGGAACATGACGGAGGATGGGGGAGCATGGGGGAGGACAGGGAGCTGAGCCATACATAGAAGGGTTGGACGGGGAGCCAAGCCATGCATACTGGGAGGGCGGAGAGCCACACAGAGCAGGACAGGGATGACGGGACAATGTATAACCGGCTTACACTCGAGTCAATAAGATTACCCAGTTTTCCGTGGCAAAATTAGGGGCCTCGGCTTATACTCGGTTCGGCTTATGCTCGAGTATATACTGTATATACCAGGATGGGCCCAGGATGAGGAACATATATAACAGTATGAGGTCCTTAATGGAAAATATATATACCAATATGGAGGTCATATATACAAGTATGGGGAACTTATATACCAGGATGGAGAACATATATATGTATACCAGGATGGGACCAGGATGAGGGACCTGCATACCTGGATGGAGGACATATATACTAGGAAAGGCCCAGGTTGGGGGACATATCTACATAATGAGGGAAGTGGGGCAAATCGTATGTTCTTAAAGAATTTAGAACACTACAAGGGCTTACACATCTGGCCAACATACAGGGGTGGATGGGGTGGGGTTTTGTTGTGTGTGGTGGGGGGCCATGTCCAAATTTTGCACCAGGGCCCATGACACTGGTCGGCACTGATGTATTTGGGAAGGGATACCCTTATGTGACAGTGGTCACAGCAAATTTTTATAGCTCCCACACAGATAGAGAGCTAACATTTACTAACCAACATTATGACCAGGAAATCATATTTTGATACTCGGGGGGAGGATAGGAAATAAGCAAGCCTTCTTTGCTCTTCTTTTATTCAAATTGACGCAGCATGCATATTTTAAAAATGAGGCCATGCTGAAGATCCGAAGTTACACTTCAATTACGACCCCGGCTGAGTACATTATTCAGTTACGTAAATGCATCATTGAACTGAGAAATGAGCAGGGTCAAGTATATAAATTCAGAGTGTAACCATTATTCTAATTCTTATTTCACAACTCAATAGCACATATCAAAATAGGAAACTGTAATGTATCTTATCAGATAAATATGCATCTTTCTCCGCCAGTACTGGTCAGTCATTTTCAAAATTCTCAATTCACAGGTAAAATCTGTATTCAGTGTAGACAGATTTTTCCATTACTGAGATAGGAGATGGCAGTTGCTACTGAAGAGATTCTATTTACGGGGAACAGGGTCGGCTCCAGGTTTTCATGTGCCCCTTTAACACATGCCACAATTCATGATGCAAAGATACAGCAGAGAATTATAGGTATAGTACAATGCCAAAGATTTCACTTTCTTCTTAAATTACATGAGTGATATCTATAGCTCAAAATCTGACAGTAGAGTCCTCCATGGAGTATCATAGGTACCACATAGTGCTCCATACAGAATATTGGGCCTAATATAATGTTCCATACAGAATAATGAGCTTCTTATATTGCTCCATACAGAATAATGATCTCCACATTTTGCTCCATACAGAATAATGAACCCCATGTATTGCTCCATAAAGAATAAGCCCATATATTGTTCCATACCTAATGGGTCCTATATAATGTTCCATACAGTATATGCTGGGTTCCATATAATGCTCCAGTATGTGATGAGCCCCATATATTGTTCCATGCAGTATAATGAGTCCCATATAATGCTCCATACTGTATATGATGGGTCCCATTTATTTCTCCATACAGAATGGCCCTATATAATGCTCCATACAGAATAGGCACCAAATAATGCTCCATATATAATGGGCCCCATATGATGTTCCATATATAACATGCCCCATATAATGCTCCATAAATAATGTGCCCCATATGATGCTCCAGTATATTATGGGCCCCATAAAATGCTCCATATATAATGGGACTCATATATGATGCTCCAGTGTATATTGGCCCATATATGATGTTTCAGTGTATAATGGGCCCATATATGATGCTCCAGTGTACAATGGAACCCATGTATGATGCTCTAGTGTTTGATGTGCCCCATATATGATGCTTCAGTGTACAATGAGCCCCATATATGATGCTGCAGTGTATAATGGACCCTATATATTGCTCCAAACATAATAAAAAGAAATAATCACCTCTCCTCTCTGGCCGCTGCTCTGCTCCGGACTCTCCCTGCTCCACCGTATTGCCATCTTCCGGCTCTCTGCACTTTGACTGTTCAGGCAGAGGGCACACATATGTTTGACCTGACCATCACAGTCAGGAGATGCGGAAGACAGTGCAGCTGTGGAACAGGCAAAGGTAAGTATCGAAAGAGCCCTGATCAAGCAGGGGGGCCCACTCGCGGGCGTCGGCACTAGCACAGGCACTGGACCCCCATAGTGCACCGGTGTCCCCAATGGCGAGTAGGCCCCCACCACCTGTTCAGGGCCCCTGGCACTTGCCCAGGTGCGCTGGATGCTGACACCGACCCTGAGGGGGAAGAGAGAAGTAGGAGGGAGAAGCAAAAGGCAGAGGTCCTCCTTCTTCTTCTCCCATCCCATCTACATAGAAACTTATCAGTACCAACTGTCATCTCCTATCTCAGTAATGTAGAAGGCTGTCTTAGTTGATTACAAACTTTACCCGGAACTTGAGAATTTTAAAAATGTGTCTTCAGTCCTGGTGGGGAAAGAAGCAGATTTCTCTGATAAGATATATTATAAAGTTGCTTATTTTTATATGCTTATTTTTATATCTATTACTGATTTATGAAATACAAATTAAAACAAAGATTACATTTTAATGTCCTAGGCTCACAAATTATCAGTTTGTGTCAGGGGAAGGCTTATTTTTTCTACTGTTTAGCTTGGGTCCTAAATGATAGCATCAGCTCTATTGCCCTGGCAGGCCTGCTTGTGACTAGAGGAAGGAGGAAAGGGCTTACTGAAGACATTACTGCTTCTTCTATCACTGGGACAACTAATTACATTACTATGACTGTGAGGGAGCGCCAGGGCCATAGTTGTGGCTGATACTAATGGCTCTTGCGTACCCTCGTCTCCCATCACATACAAAGAATGTTCCAATGCCAGTGTACCTGTTTTTTTACTCTCCACACTTTCAGGGTTTTCTCTATAAGGTTTATGACCCCCTCTGGTCGTTTGGGTACAAACAGAGACACAGTCCAATTGCAGCTTAAAACGTAGAACTTTACTTCTTTCTCTTCGTAGCACATCCTTAACAGATACAACATTAGCATAGGGTTCCATACAGTCCAGATTCAGTCCAGATTCTTCACTTTCCCTGTACTCCTATGGCCTTCAGCACGTGCCCGGGTCATACCATCTCCAGAGGTACCTCAGCGTCCTCCCTGTTCAGGCTTACTATGCTTAGGAGTTCCCTCATCCATTTCACCCCGGACCTAAGGGCATCAGCCCATGCAATAAGCTGCCACATTGTAGAGCAACTTGTGTCCCTGTACTGTAGCTGTAAGGATTCTGGGCTTTCTTTTGTGCCTGTTTGCCCTGATCCATGATGGACTCTCGTATCTCACCCTGTCATGAAACTTCCTGTCTGTCCTGATTATTTAAGTCCAGGTCGTGTGCTCCTCATTGCCTGAGTATTTTGCTGCAGTTGGCTCCTAAGCTCCTGCCTGTCTGTTGGTGGACTGATTCAGTGCCCGACACATCCATTTGCATATGGGGAGAAATCTGTATATGGAATTTTATATCTATATTTTGGAATAAAAAGTTATTATCCTGGAAGCTGGAACTTTTTTTTTCTTTCTTCTACAATCTGCTGGTGGACTGCCTGCTGCTGCTTGTTAAACGGTGCTCTGCCTCTCTACGTTCTGCTGCCTACAGTCTGTGCATCTCCCTGATGCTGTTTGTGCTTAACTACTGTCTGGACTGCTAGTTGGAGCTTTGCCCCTGGAACTGTTGTGGCCAGTATGGAATCCTGACATCATTATCTCCTCTAGGTCTGTGTTTGCCTGGGCTGCTGTGCTGGACTTGTGTGGGACTTTCAAGAATAGCCTGGATCTTACTTGCCTCCACATCAAGCCCCTGTGGCGAGATGACATACCCCATAAATGAATCTCTGTGTGATGGAATTCGTATTTCTCAGGCTTCATGTAGAGATGATTCTCTTTCAGATGTCTCAGGATGCTTTTTAACATGCTCCTGATGTTCCTGCAATGAATCAGAAAACATCAAAATATCATCCACATAGATCCCAACAAAATGGTGTAACAGATCTCTAAAAATATCATTAGCCAGATGTTGGAAGGTTGCCGGAGCATTGCAGAGACCGAAAGGCATCACCAGATATTCGAAATGCAAATACCAACATCTAAATGCAGTCATCTCCAGAGTGGATCTGAATCAAATTATACGCTCCTCGAAGATCTAATTTAGAGAAGATATTAGCATGTCATACTCTTTCCAGCAGTTCAGGAATCAGCTGCAGTACCTCATCAAGTGGCAAGGATATCCGTCTGAGGAGAGCTTTTGAGAGCCAGTGAGCAATACAGTATCTGTGCTCCTAAAAAGATTACACTATTCTATCAGAAATATCCTGAAAAGCCTGGTCCTGGATCGTCCTGAGGCTGCTTCTGAGGTGGGAGTAATGTAAGGATTCCTGTCTTTCCTTTGTGCCTGTTTTGCCCTGTTCCAAGATGGAGTCTTGTATCTCGCCCTGTCATAGAACTTCCTGTCTTTCCTGATTATTTAAGTCCAGGTCGTGTGCTCCTCTTTGCCTGAGTATTTTCTTGGTGTTAGCTCCTAATCTTCCACCTATCTGCTGGTGAACTCCCTGCTGCTGCTGCTTGTTACTCGGTGCTCTGCCTCTCTACGTTCTGCTGTGCTTCTCCCTGATGTTGTCTGTGCTTAACTACAGTCTGCACTTGTAGTTGAACTTGTAGTTGGAGCTTCGCCCCTGGAACTGCTGTGGCCAGTAAGGAATCCTGACATCATCATCTCCTCTAGGTCTGTGTTTGCCTGGGCTGCTGTGTTGGACTTGTGCGGGACTTTCAGCCCAAAAGGTACACATAGTGACCTTCTATGGTAAATGCCATTTCTATATAATGGTGGACTTCTATGTTTAAGTGCCATGTGAATTTCGTCCCTTATGATTGCTGGACTCCTACACTTTAGTGCTGTGCATGTGCTCATTCTTATTATAGCTGGACTGCCTCATTAAATGCGGAGTTCTTGCTTTCATACTTTCTGCTGGACTTCTACATTTAGTGCATTGTACACACCTGTGTTATATTACTGTTGGATTGGTTATATTAGCGGTTGCAACCCGCTCCTCAGTTACTCTGGACATTTCTATATTGAGCTGTGCTTTCCTTACTTTTGCAGGAAGTGCTATGTAAGTTTTACTTTACTTACATCCTTCCCTATTGTGCTGTGTGTTCATTACTATTGCAGGAAGTGCTCTATTAGTTTTGTTGCACTTGTTAAATATATTTATTTGCATCAACTCTGGTCTCAGTTTCATATTATCCCACGCAATCAGATTCCGCAGAACCCATATAATTGTTACAGTAGCTTCTGTCACGCCACTGCTATCACCACTGCTGCTATGGCTGTACTTCTGGCCCACTGGGCCCCGGATGGCTGGGTTTCTCACTTATAGCGTTATGGAGCTGTCCGCTCTATATGGGCTCCCTGGCCCTACTCCTCTACAAAGGGAAAACCCTCTATCTTATACACGGTTGGCTCCTCCTAATTAACTATTTACACTACATACTCTATCTAGTGGACTGACTAATGCACAGCGCTTTCTCTATTTAACACCATAGATATATACACTGCTCAAAAAATAGAGGGACCACTTAAACAACAGAATATACAGTGGGGCAAAAAAGTATTTAGTCAGTCAGCAATAGTGCAAGTTCCACCACTTAAAAAGATGAGAGGCGTCTGTAATTTACATCATAGGTAGACCTCAACTATGGGAGACAAACTGAGAAAAAAAAATCCAGAAAATCACATTGTCTGTTTTTTTTTCATTTTATTTGCATATTATGGTGGAAAATAAGTATTTGGTCAGAAACAAAATTTCATCTCAATACTTTGTGATATATCCTTTGTTGGCAATGACAGAGGTCAAACGTTTTCTGTAAGTCTTCACAAGGTTGCCACACACTGTTGTTGGTATGTTGGCCCATTCCTCCATGCAGATCTCCTCTAGAGCAGTGATGTTTTTGGCTTTTCGCTTGGCAACACGGACTTTCAACTCCCTCCAAAGGTTTTCTATAGGGTTGAGATCTGGAGACTGGCTAGGCCACTCCAGGACCTTGAAATGCTTCTTACGAAGCCACTCCTTCGTTGCCCTGGCGGTGTGCTTTGGATCATTGTCATGTTGAAAGACCCAGCCACGTTTCATATTCAATGTCCTTGCTGATGGAAGGAGGTTTGCACTCAAAATCTCACGATACATGGCCCCATTCATTCTTTCATGTACCCGGATCAGTCGTCCTGGCCCCTTTGCAGAGAAACAGCCCCAAAGCATGATGTTTCCACCACCATGCTTTACAGTAGGTATGGTGTTTGATGGATGCAACTCAGTATTCTTTTTCCTCCAAACACGACAAGTTGTGTTTCTACCAAACAGTTCCAGTTTGGTTTCATCAGACCATAGGACATTCTCCCAAAACTCCTCTGGATCATCCAAATGCTCTCTAGCAAACTTCAGACGGGCCCGGACATGTACAGGCTTAAGCAGTGGGACACGTCTGGCACTGCAGGATCTGAGTCCATGGTGGCGTAGTGTGTTACTTATGGTAGGCCTTGTTACATTGGTCCCAGCTCTCTGCAGTTCATTCACTAGGTCCCCCCGCGTGGTTCTGGGATTTTTGCTTACCGTTCTTGTGATCATTCTGACCCCACGGGGTGGGATTTTGCGTGGAGCACCAGATCGAGGGAGATTATCAGTGGTCTTGTATGTCTTCCATTTTCTAATTATTGCTCCCACAGTTGATTTCTCCACTCCAAGCTGGTTGGCTATTGCAGATTCAGTCTTCCCAGCCTGGTGCAGGGCTACAATTTTGTTTCTGGTGTCCTTTGACAGCTCTTTGGTCTTCACCATAGTGTAGTTTGGAGTCAGACTGTTTGAGGGTGTGCACAGGTGTCTTTTTATACTGATAACAAGTTTAAACAGGTGCCATTACTACAGGTAATGAGTGGAGGAAAGAGGAGACTCTTAAAGAAGAAGTTACAGGTCTGTGAGAGCCAGAAATCTTGATTGCTTGTTTCTGACCAAATACTTATTTTCCACCATAATATGCAAATAAAATGAAAAAAAAAACAGACAATGTGATTTTCTGGATTTTTTTTTCTCAGTTTGTCTCCCATAGTTGAGGTCTACCTATGATGTAAATTACAGACGCCTCTCATCTTTTTAAGTGGTGGAACTTGCACTATTGCTGACTGACTAAATACTTTTTTGCCCCACTGTAACTCCAAGTAAATCAAACTTCTGTGAAATCAAACTGACCACTTAGGAAGCAACACTGATTGACAATCAATTTCACATGCTGTTGTGCAAATGGAATAGACAACAGATTGGCAATTGTCAAGACACACTCAATAAAGGAGTGGTTCTGCAGATGGGGACCACAGACCACATCTCAGTTCCAATGCTTTCTAACTGATGTTTTGGTCACTTTAGAATGTTGGTTGTGCTTTCACACTCGTGGTAGCATGAGACAGACTCTACAACCCACACAAGTGGCTCAGGTAGTGCAGCTCATCCAGGATGGCACATCAATGCGAGCTGTGCCAAGAAGGTTTGCTGTGTCTTTCAGCGTAGTTTCCAGAGGCTGGAGGCGCTACCAGGAGAAAGGCCAGTACACCATGAGACGTGGAGGGGGCCATAGGAGGGCAACAACCCAGCAGTAGGACCGCTACCTAAGCATTTGTGCAAGGAGGAACAGGAGGAGCACTGCCAGAGCCCTGCAAAATGACCTCTAGCAGGCCACAAATGTGCATGTGTCTGTACAAATGGTTAGAAACCGACCCCATGAAAATGGTCTGAGTGCCCGATGTCCACAGATGGGGGTTGTGCTCTCAGCCCAACACCGTGCAGGACGCTTGGCATTTGCCACAGAACACCAGGATAGGCAAATTTGCAACTGGCGCCCTGTGCTCTTCACAGATGAAAGCAGGTTCACACTGGGCACATGTGATAGACATGACAAGTCTGGAGACACCGTGGAGAGTGATCTGCTGCCTACTACATCCTTCAGCATGACCTGTTTGGCAGTGGGTCAGTAATGGTGTGGGGTGGCATTTCTTTGGAGGGCCGCACAGCCCTCCATGTGCTCGCCAGAGGTAGCCTGACTGCCATTAGGTATCGAGATGAGATCCTCAGACCCCCTGTCAGACCATATGCTAGTGTGGTTGGCCCTGGGGTCTTCCTAATATAACCATATACACAAGTAAGTCATTATACAGATAATGTAAAGGGCACTAGCTGTTTCTGTAACCCCCTACATGGCTACTAGGGGGAAGGGAAGAGCACTCCACTGTCTACTGAGGGCAAATAGGGGGAAATACTTCTGTAACAATTGGATGAAGTGAGGTAATGCACTGATGTGACCGCTAGGGTTAAGTGTTAAGTGCAGTCTATATTCTACCAGCAGGGTCCAGGCAAAGACAACTTGATTTTCACATAGCTGTGTTCCTTATCTACTGGATTGTTCAGCTTTAGAGATAATCTTTTCAAATACGGATTTGCTGAGTTTTCTCCAAAAATGTAATTTGCGGCGAATACATTTGCGTGAATATCAATACTGGAAAGCTTGTAAATGTTTGTAAAATACACGTAAGTGAAAGCAGAAAGAGAAAGAAAAAAAACATTGACCATAAGAGCTCATATTCTACAGGAGAGAGAGACTATAAGAGCTTAAACTATACAGGCAAGAGAAAGAGAGGACCCTGCTGACCATAAGAGCTTACACTCTACATGTGAGAGAGAGGACTCTGCTGACCATAAGAGCTTACACTCTACAGGAGAGAGAGAACCCCGCTGATCATAAGAGCTTACACTCTACAGGAAAGAGAGAACCCCGCTGACCATAAGAGCTTACACTCTACAGGAGAGAGATAACCCCGCTGACCATAAGAGCTTACACTCTACAAGAGAGAGAGGACCCTGCTGACCATAACAGCTTACACTCTATAGGTGAGAGAGGACCCTGCTGACCATAAGAGCTTACACTCTACAGGTGAGAGAGAGGACTCTGCTGACCATGAGAGCTTACACTCTACAGGTGAGAGAGAGGACTCTGCTGAGCATAAGAGCTAACACTCTACAGGCGGGAGAGAGAGAACCCAACTGACCATAAGAGCTTACACTTTACAGGCGAGAAAGATAGAGAGGACCCTGCTGACCATAAGAGATTAAACTTTACAGAAGAGACTGAAAGAGAGAGAGTGGAACTCACTGATCATAAGAGCTTACACTCTACAGCGCAGAGAGAGGACCCCACTGACCATAAGAGCTTACACTCTACAGGCGAGAGACAGAATCCCGCTGACCATAAGAGCTTACACTCTACAGGCGAGAGACAGAATCCCGCTGACCATAAGAGCTTACACTCTACATACGAGAAACAGAACCCCGCTGACCATAAGAGCTTACACTCTGTATGCGAGAGACAGAATTCCAATGACCATAAGAGCTTACAGGGTCCTATATTTCTCTCTCCTGTAGAATGTAAGCTCTTATGGCTTACACTCTACAGGAGAGAGTCTTACCCAGTTACTCTGGAGATGGAAAATGATACTGCCATACAAACTGTGCTCCTCTGGGAACCGCTCGTCTGTGATGACCCAGGTACTGACCACCACGGTACAAGATATGATAATCCACTAGATGCTATACCTGCATGGCATTATGGATGGCCCACGCAGCAACGTAAAATGATGTTATCCTGCTCTCTGATGCTTCAGCAGTGTGGGAAAAGGCGCCAGGCAAGTTTTCTTTTTTGCAAACTGCGAATCAAATCTCAAAATGTTTGAATCGCGTGATAGCAAAAATTTCAGAAAATATAGTTTGAGCTTGATCCTACACAAATCAATCCATTTATCCCTGTTCAGTTTATTAGGTAATTTCTATAATACGAATCTATGAAGGAATTGGCATATATACTTTTTCACCTAGACCACAGTGTAACTCTCATTTTTATAAAAATGATTTTACCTGTGCCCAGCATCAATTGAACAGTACCACATCTTTGAGGAGTAACACCTACAATTCAGAGGACAAAGAACTGTTTTGACTGTTAATTCCAATCTACTGTGAGATTGATTGCCAATTACAGTGCTTTTCTTCCAAAAATAAAAATCAATTAAATGTTTTTTCAACAACGTCCCTTCATCACGGCAAGTAATTTCAGGTCCTTGTGTCTGGGTTACCAGCTTCTAATTAAAAACATAATTACATGTAAATGATGCAAGTCCGACAATGAAAGAAAAGGCTCAGTTATTTCATCTGTGTATATCAGCACTGTTTGGGAAAGCGAAGCATATCACAACAACAGTGAGATTTATTCAGATAGGATTATTATTGATTAGAGAAGTAAATGTACCTGATTTGTAACATTATCTAAGCCACTTCTCCACATAGGGGATTTCAGCTTGTGAAACCAGCAGGTTTTCCAATACTACATGCACTTTAAGCTGACGATCTATGTACAGTTGGGCTCGTTCAAGTGCTTGATTTTATAGTAGTTGTAAAAGTGCAATAACAAATATCATTAAACACTGCAGCTACCATTGATTTCTAGAAAGTAATCCAGCTACGATCATGAATAATAGTATTTTTTTTGCAAATTCCTTATATTTTTCTGTAAAGTACAGTACAGAGAAAACAACAGTACAATGTTTTTGACTGTAAACAGAATTTAGCAGGTTCTGAGCATTTTTTTTATTATTCAGTCTTCTCTTTTATTCAATAATTCCTGTATATTATGCAAGTGGGAGAATAATTTCATAAACCCCTTTTTAGTGTAGGATGCTCCTTTTTATACCGGGAATAAACTTGATCTTGCTGGATGTCAATCAAACAGACTAAAGTGACATTATAGGAGCTCTAACTACTGGGTGACCGCAAAGAATCTTTATTGAAAAAAAGAAATTTAGAAAGCCATCAAGACTTTATCTGCAGGCAGTGGGTGCATATAACAAGAAATGGGGTATTATGTGGGGGGAGAAGCAAAGTATTGGTAGCAGTCCAGGGTCAAATGCCAGGAGGATATGTTAAGATAAGGGGATAATAGAAATTAATAGTCAGAGTCCCAGTTCTGGATCAGAAACCTGAGGTCAGAGAGGGTCAAGAGCAAAAGGGATAACCTGACGAATAGTCAAAACCAATCCAAGGTCCAGGAACAAGATCAGGAAATCAGCACAGAGCAAAGCGCATACCAAAAAAACAAAGCTACAGCTGACAATGGTCTGCTCATAGCTAGCCAGCTAAATAGCTAGCAAATCATTAAGGATGGAAAGCACCTGGAGGGACACTTGCAAGCTAGGCCACATGGATCAGCAGGGCTGTCAATCAAAATACTTATAACCCAGCATGCCCCAGCCTCAGATTGGATGACTGAACTGTCACTCATAGTACTGCATACCCCAGATTCTATAGGCGGCTGAGCTGTCACTCACAGCGTCCCTAGGCCACAGTGAGTGATGAAGTTGTGACACTGAGAATATTGAGAATGAATGATCAGTCAAGGAGAAATGGAAGCGGATTTCTTCAATAAGATATATTATAAAGTGACTTATTTTCATGTGTACACTTTATTTATGATAAAATATTAAAACAACACTCTTTAAGCATAGTAAAAATAAACTAAGACATTGAGTCCCTATTTCAATATCGATAACATTGCATGTGAATGGTACATTTACTACTGACATTGAGAATTACAATGACATTAAACACACAATATAAATTTGATATCAATACTTATCTTGTCCTTTTCCTAAAAATCAAACCCTGTAACTATATAGGGTTTTCTCTTTAACCCCTTATCAGCTTAATGAAGACAATTTAAAAATAATAAAAGCATGGAAAATAATGATTTACAGCACTAATTGCAGGGTAATTAAGTGTGAATGCTGCATTAGTGAAGCAGTGAGTGGTGATTAAGGCAATGCTATTAAATAGTTTTTTGTTTTTTTTCATTTTCACTACTTTGGTCTGCACTGAAATGTTTAGAAACTGAGGATGGCATTTACACAGAAGTGGGTATAATACCAGGCTACACTCCTTCATGATTTCAGAGACCAGCTTTACATTACAGTAACTATTTTATCATCAAATGAAAATGTATAAAAAGTAATTACAAAGTGTTTCTAGTTTTGATGAGAAAGGATGTATGGGAGATCAGATGTCACGGAGCAGATCTGATGTCCCATGAAAACATTATCATCAACCCATAAGCCGCTTGTGCACAAGTGACTCCATTCTGCTGAACTCGATCAGTCCTATGAATGTCTGATGCTGATGTCTGTTAAGCGCTGTAGAATTAGTGGCGTTAAATAAGTAAGCAAAATAATAATAATAATGATAACAATAATAGTAATAATAATTTGAATGGCTGGCAGATAAGACTGCATTTTCTCCAACAGCTTGTCTTCAGGTAATCATCATCCTAATAAAATGTTGCCATCAGTTGCCACTTTAAGGGTATGTTTCCATGGTCAGGATTGGCTCAGTATTTGCTCAGGATTTGACGCAGGTGAAATATACATCTGAGGTCACCTGCATTTTTGATGCGGATTTTGATGCATTTTTTCATGTGGATTTGTATGTGTATTTGTAAGCTAAATAAAGAAATACAAAAAAAAAAGAATTGTGATGTAATTTCCTTGTCCAACCTCTTCTTTTACATACTCCTTTGAAGAATAATGTTTACACACACAGATAGATAGAAAGATAGATAGATAATAGATAGATATATCTATAGAAAGACAGATTGATATATCTATAGATAATACCAAGCCCAATGTTTAGTAATAAATATAATAAAATGGTGCATAAAGAATTAGGCCAGGATCACACATGCAAGAAACTTGGACGAGTCTCGCATCTTAACCCCTTAAGCCCCAAGGGTGGTTTGCACGTTAATGACCGGGCCAATTTTTTACAATTTTGACCACTGTCCCTTTATGAGGTCATAACTCTGGAACGCTTCAACGGATCTAGGCGATTCTGAGAGTGTTTTCTCGTGACATATTGTACTTCATGGTAGTGGTAAAATTTCATTCATATAACTTGCATTTAATTGTGAAAAAAATGGAAATATGGAAAAAATTTTGAAAATATTGCAATTTTCAAACTTTGAATTTTTATGCCCTTAAAATAGAGAAATATGTGACAAAAAGTAATTACTAAATAACATTTCCCATATGTCTACTTTACATCAGCACAATTTTGGAAACAAAATTTTTTTTTATTAGGAAGTTATAAGGGGTAAAAGTTGACCAGCGATTTCTCATTTTTACAACAAAATTTACAAAACCATTTTTTTAGGGACCACCTCACATTCAAAGTCAGTTTGAGGGGTCTATATGGCAGAAAATACCCAAAAGTGACACCATTCTAAAAACTGCACCCCTCAAGCTACTCAAAACTACATTCAAGAAGATTATTAACCCTTCAGGTGTTTCACAGGAGCAGAAGCAACGTGGAAGGAAAAAATTAACATTTAACTTTTTAGTCACAAAAATGATATTTTAGCAACATTTTTTTTATTTTCCCAAAGGTAACAGGAGAAATTGGACCCCAAAAGTAGTTGTCCAATTTGTCCTGAGTATGCTGATACCCCATATGTGGGGAGGAACCACTGTTTTAGCGCATGGCATGGCTCAGAAGGGAAGGAGTGTCGTTTGACTTTTTCAACCTAAAATTGGCTGAAATTGAGATCGGACGCCATGTTGGTTTGCAGAGCCTATGATGTGCCTAAACAGTGGAAATCCCCCACAAGTGATCACATTTTGGAAACTAGACCCCCTAAGGAACTCATCTAGATGTGTGGTGAGCACTTTGAACCCCCAAGGGCCTCACAGAAGTTTATAACGCCCGGGTGTAAAAATATAAAATCATATTTTTTCCACAAACATGATCATTTAGTCCCCAATTTGTTATTTTCCCAAGGGTATCAGGAGAAATTGGACCCCAAAAGTTGTCGTCCAATTTGTCCTGAGTGCTCTGATACCCCATATGTGGAGGAGAAACACTGTTTGGGCACACAGCAGGGCTCGGAAGGGAAAGAGCGCCGTTTGATATTTTCAACCTAAAATTGGCTGAAATTGAAATCGGACGCCATGTTCCGTTTGGAGAGCCCATGACATGCCTAAACAGTGGAAACCCCCCACAAGTGACCCCATTTTGGAAACTAGACCCCCTAAGGAACTCATCTAGATGTGTAGTGAGCACTTTGAATCCCCAAGGGCTTCACAGAAGTTTATAACGCCCGGGCATAAAAATAAAAAATCATATTTTTTCCACAAACATGATGGTTTAGTCCCCAATTTGTTATTTTCCCAAGGGTATCAGGAGAAATTGAACACCAAAAGTTGTTGTCCAATTTGTCCTGAGTACGCTGATACCCCATATGTGGGGGAAAAACACTGTTTGGGCACACGGCAGGGCTCGGAAGGGAAAGAGCGCCGTTTGACATTTTCAACCTAAGATTGGCTGAAATTGAAATCGGACGCCATGTTCCGTTTGGAGAGCCCATGATATGCCTAAACAGTGGAAATCCCCACAAGTGACCCCATTTTGGAAACTAGACCCCCTAAGGAACTTATCTAGATGTGTGGTTAGCACTTTGAACCCCCAAGTGTTTCGCTAAAGCTTATAATGCCCGGGCGTGAAATAAAAATTATCTTTTTTTCCACAAAAATGATCTCTTAGTCCCCAATTTGTTATTTTCCCAAGAATATCAGGAGAACTTGGACCCCAAAAGTTGTCGTCCAATTTGTCCTGAGTGCGCTAATACCCCATATGTGGGGGAGAAACACTGTTTGGGCACACGGCAGGGCTCGAAAGGGAAGTAATGACATTTTGGAATGCAGACTTTGATAGAATGGTCTGCGGGCGTCATGTTCCGTTTGCAGAGCCCCTGATGTACCTAAACAGTGGAAACCCCCCACAAGTGACCCCATTTTGGAAACTAGACCCCCTAAGGAACTTATCTAGATGTGTGGTGAGAACTTTAAACCCCCCAAGTGTTTCGCTAAAGCTTATAATGCCCGGGCGTGAAAAAAAAATATTATTTTTTTTTCCACAAAAATGATCTCTTAGTCCCCAATTTGTTATTTTCCCAAGAGTATCAGGAGAAATTGGACCCCAAAAGTTGTTGTCCAATTTGTCCTGAGTGCGCTAATACCCCATATGTGGGGGAGAAACACTGTTTGGGCACACGGCAGGGCTCGAAAGGGAAGTAATGACGTTTTGGAATGCAGACTTTGATGGAATGGTCTGCGGGCGTCATGTTCCGTTTGCAGAGCCCCTGATGTACCTAAACAGTGGAAACCCCCCACAAGTGACCCCATTTTGGCAACTAGACCCCTAAGGAACTTATCTAGATGTGTGGTGAGCACTTTGAACCCCCAAGTGTTTCGCTAAAGTTTATAATGCCCGGGCGTGAAAATATAAAATCCTATTTTGTTTCCACATAAATTATTTTTAGTCCCCAATTTTTAATTTTTCCAAGAGTAACAGGAGAAATTGGACCCCCAAAGACGTTGTCCAATTTGACCTGAGTACACTTGTACCCCACATGTGGGAAAAAACTATTTAGGCACATGTCGGGGCTCGAAAGGGAAGTAGTGATGTTTTGGAATGTAGAATTTGATGGGTCTGCTGGAGTCATGTTCCGTTTGCAGAGCCCCTGATGTGCCTAAACAGGAAAAAACCCACATGAGACATCATTTTGTATACTGGACCCCCAAAGAACAAATCTAGATGTGCCCCCAACTACACTAATGTAAATTAGTAGTGCATGGAGGTGTGGTACAATTTGAAGCAATCCTTCATACACAGGCCAGGTTTTTCGGGGCAGGTGTCGCACTGGTAAATGGTGTCCTTGCGTATTCCCTTTTTGTAACACACTCGGCACCTTTGTTGCGGCTTACCTTTTCTACCAGTTGGCGGGACCACCCCGGAAAATGCTGACCTGGAATGATACGAGCACCTTCAGTTCCGGAAGTACTGGGACCCGCTCCTTCCTGAGCGCCAAACATCAGGGCCTTAACCACTACCTCCTGGAAATGAAGGTACGACGTATCGGTGGGGTGTGCACATTGTGACAGCAGGAATGCGTTGAGCATTGCCATTTGTACGATGTGCATGGCCAGCTTTTTGTACCACGCCCTTGCCTTTCTGAGAGCATTGTACGGTTGGAGGTATTGATCGGAGAGATCAACGCCCCCCATGTTTTTGTTGTACCCCACTACACAGGTCTGTTTTCTGACCCGTGTGGAGGTACCCCGTACAGTGCAGAGGGTGCAGCCATCACCGTGTATGGTGGTCAAGAGATGGACATCCCTCTCGTCCTTGTACTTGACCACCAGCAGGTGGTCGCTACATTGGGCTCTGCTCTCACCTTTTCTGAGCATCTGCCCAAGTAGCGTCTTCGGAAGGCCTCTCTGATTTTTGCGGACAGTACCGCAGGCTGCGGTACCTCGCGCAGAGAGGGATTTGTAGAGTGGGATGCTGGTATAAAAGTTATCAGTGTAGAGATGATAACCTTTATCCAGCAGTGGGTGAATCAAATCCCACACAATTTTCCCACTCACTCCCAGGACAGGGGGACACTCAGGGGGTTCAATCCTGGTGTCCTTTCCTTCGTAGACTCTAAACCTGTGAGTGTACTCTGAGGTACTCTCACAAAGTTTGTAGAGTTTGATTCCGTACCTGGCCCTCTTACTGGGCATGTATTGACGGAATCCGAGCCTTCCCTTGAAATGGACCAAGGACTCATCCACGCTGATGTTCCTTTGAGGCATGTACACTTCAGCAAACTTTTTGTTGAAGTGTTCGATGACCGGCCGAACTTTGAACAGACGGTCAAAGTTGGGGTCATCTCGTGCGGGACACAGTGCATTATCGGTATAATGCAGAAACTTGTGGATGGCCTCAAAACGCGTCCAGATCATGACCATTCGGAACACTGGAGTGTTGTATAAAATATCAACACTCCAATATTGCCGAAATTCCCGCTTCTTCAGTATCCCCATGTGGAGGACCAGGCCCCAAAACTGCCTCATTTCAACTGCGTCCACAAGAGACCAGTTGGAATATGTTGAAATCGGGTTTTCCGCCAAAAATTGACGAGCGTACAAATTAGTTTGCTCCACCATGAGGTTAACAAAATCCTCAGAGAAAAAGACTTTGAAAAAGTCTATTTCTGTGAGGCCGGTAGTGTCAAACTTGATTCCTGATTCTGCCACAAAATCAGGAATCAGTGGCTCGTAATTTTCGGGGGGCGAAGTCCATAAAGGGTCTACTGAATCAGCTTCGGGCATGGTGGGCGCTGCCTCATCTTCTGTCCTGGAGCGTCTGCGTGGCGGTTCCGCAGGACCCGAGGAGGAAGATGAGGAGGGGGAAGAGAATGAAGAATCCGAAAAATAAAGAAAAGTCGGATCGTCATCCTCGCTATCAGTGTCGGAGGCAAGGTAAGAATATGCCTCCTCCATTGAATAGCGCTGTTGGGACGAACGTGATGGGCGGGACATTTTTTGTGAAAGTGGTGCTTGGGTATACTTTATTTACAACTATGTGTAGGTGTGGGGGAGTTAGTGATTGGTGCACACTATCCTGTAAAGAAAAAGCTAAAAGAAAAAAGGAAATGGGGAGAAAAATACCTGTGAAAAGAAAAGTCTAAAACAGCAGGCACTAGCTCTGATAAGTGAACGGTGTCACTTATCAAAGTTCAGTGGCGGCTGCTGGGTGTGCGTACAGGTGTGGTGCAAGGGGGGGTGAAAAAAAGGAAATCAGCAGGCACAAGCTCTGATAAGTGAACTATGTCACTTATCACAGTTTGGCGGCTGTGCGATGCGAGTAAGGAGTTGGCGCTAAGGGGGCTGCTAAATGTGCGCACAGAGGCGGCGCAAAGGGGGATGGAGGGGGTAAAAAGTGGGGGAAGGGGGAATGAAGAGAGATCGGACAGGGATCAGGGATTAGCACTTACACTTGTAGTTAGGTGGCGCAAAGAGGGGGTGAAAAAAAGGAAATCAGCAGGCACAAGCTATGATAAGTGAACTATGTCACTTATCACAGTTTGGCGGCTGTGGGATGCGAATACGGAGTGGCGCAAAGGGGGCTGCTAAATGTGGGCACAGAGGCGACGCAAAGGGGGATTGAGGAGGTAAAAAGAGGGGGAAGGGTGGGGATGAAGAGAGATCGGACAGGGATTAGCACTTACGCTTGTAGTCAGTTGGCGCAAAGAGGGGGTGAAAAAAAAAAGGAAATCAGCAAGCACAAGCTATGATAAGTGAACTATGTCAACTTATCAAAGTTTGGCGGCTGTAGGATGCGAATACGGAGCTGGCGCAAAGGGGGCTTAGAGACAAAAAGCAAGCACGAGTGTTGATTGGTGAACTACGTCACCAATCAAAGCTCGGCGGCTGCTAAATGTGCGCACGGAGGTGGCGCAAAGGGGGGGTGGAGGGGGGTAAAAAGAGGGGGTAGGGGGATTGGGGGGATGAAGCTAGATTTGGGGGTGAAGCTAGATTGGGCAGGGATCTGGGATCAGGCAATACTTACAGTTGTAGGGTTTTCTTTCTTCTTTCTTTAGCAGGTATTGTGATGCTGCAAGCTGCTGTGGCACCACAATACCCAGCACACCAGGAGATCCAGACGTATGACCACTCTCTAGGGAATCCTCAGCTAGTGTGAGGACCCCCTGCAGAGCTGTCATACAGGTCACAGGCAGGTCAGGGGCAGGTCACAGAGCGGTCACATCGCTGCTGTGACCTGCCATTGGTGGGATCGAATGATAATATCGATCCACCAATCCCTGCACTGCCTGGTGACCATGGCAACCACCTAGGATCGGAGCTCACAGCTCTGATTCAAAGGCAGGTCATGCCCAGGTCATCAGGAGGGCACAGAGCAGTCACAGAGTGACAGCTGCTGTGCCCTGTGGTTGGCGCGATCGCTGATCTAATCGATCGCGCCAACCAGCTCCTGCAGGCCCTACTGGGCCTGTATCAGGTCCCTGCCTAGGATCGGTGCTAACACAGTACCGATCCAGACCGATACTGGCAGGGCAGAGCGGCGCTATAGCGCCGCTGTGCCCTGCGATTGATGCGATCGGCGATCGCGCCAATCCGGGGGGGTTTTGCCGGTGCCTGGTGTTGCCAGGCATCGGATCCAGGATCGAGTACATCGGTACTCGATCCCAGCCTAGCACATCATTGTTTCAGCCGCGCCGATTGGCTGAAACAATGAGAAGTGCTGTGCTTGGCTGTTTCGATTTTAACAGCCAATCACAGCGATCGGGAGGAAGGGAGGGTGGCGACAGACCCCTGGATGCCGAGGCCATCTACCATAAGGTAGGATGGCGTCGGAATTTTAATGCGATCATCGCGACTGAAGTCGCGATGTCGCATTAAATGCCATGACGTACTATCCCGTCCCTGGCAATTAAGTTCCAGGGCACATGGACGGGATAGTACGTCTCATGGCAGAAAGGGGTTAATACCTGGCACTGCCGCCGGCACTTGGGACCAGAGTGTGTGGCTTCATGTATTTCTAGTGCCGGCGGCAGTGCTTGGTATTGAGGTGCAAGACTTGTGCGGGTTTCTTGCAAGAGTGATCCCAGCCTTAAATGCAATATCTGTTTAATTTTTTTAAAAAATGTCGTGGGCTCCAGCACAATTTTCTGCACCAGGCAGGGAAAGCTGGAGACTGGGGACTGATGTTTATAGCCTGGGAAGCGGGTAATACCCATGGATCTTCCCAGGCTTTGAATATCAGCCCACAGCTGTATACTTAGCCTTTACTGGCTATTAAAATAGGGGGCCACCCAAAAAATGATGTGAGGTCCCCCTATAATTAATAGCCAAAAAAGGCTATGCAGACAGCTGTGGGCTGATATTAATAGCCTAGGAAGGGGTCATAGATATTGGCCGACCCCTGACTACAAACACCAGTCCGCAGCCATCTCTAAGATGCACCAATTCCGGCGCTTAGCCTCTCTCTTCCTACTTCCATGTAGTGGTGGCATATGGGGTAATAAGGGGTTAATGTCACCTTTGCATTGTAAGGTGACATTAAGCCTGGTTAGTAATGGAGAGGCATCAATAAGACAGTTTGTAAAGTTTGTAAAGGGTTAAATAAACACACACGCAGCCAGAATAAAGTATTTTAATGAAATAAAACACCACAGTTTTCCCTTTTTATTATACTCCTAATCCATGTGACACCCTCAATCTCCTGAAAAAAAAAAAATAAACAAACACAAATACTTCCTGTGCCAGCATAGTCCTTAATAATAAGTGTCCCACGAGGAGTCCAGCCTGCTACAACTGGATGTATGACATTCAGACATAGCAGAGCTTGTAGATGACCACCGGAGATCTCTGGTGATCACCTTCACTCTAATTCTCGTGGCCAGTTGACCGTGAAAACTGGCCTAGTGTGACCGGAGATAACCCCCAGTCACGTGCATGGCAGTTCTCATGGTAAGTTAAGTTATTGGGAGAACTGCAGTGGACGCAGACTTCCGTGACAGGTAAGACCTTATTTAAATTAGTAGACATGCATAGTAAGCTGCGTTTTTTCGCAGTTATTATGCATGTGACTAATCATTAGATGCAATTAATTCCACACAATCCTTGCTGTAATGGATACGAAACTTGTGGTACTGTATATGAACAGGCAAGCCAGTGATGCCTGATCACAGGTGAATGAACGCTGCGGCCTCACGTTCCCCGGACACAGGCTAAGCGCTGCTCTGCTGCCCCCTTGGTGCCCCCTCCTATAGCGCTGGTTCATTCACCTGTGATCAGTGTGGGATCACTGGACACGGCTCAAAAGCTGAATACTTTACAGCACTAACCTGGGACATTAAGTGCAGTATCCAACACGCCACCAACCTAGCTATAACCGCACAATTCCCACAGTCAAGGCATCACTGGCTTGCCTGTTCATATACAGTGTCAGTTTGGGGTAGCTTACCTAGTACTCAATACGCCGTCAGCCTATCAACTCCCGTGTCAGTCCCACACACGAGGCTTTGTGTGCATCTCTATTTTTCTACAGTGCCCCTTTGCTTTCTTGAGCCGCTTTCCAGGAGACGTCTGCGTTATTCTAATACATTTAGTTACATATTCAGTACCACGACTTTCGTACCCATTACAGTGTGGTAGGGGGCCGAGCTTGGGGGTTGGACCACTGCTTACCAGATGAGGCAAAGACGAGACGGAGACAGCTTCCACTTGTAACAGTTCCGGATTTATTTGTCGTCCTCCTGACGACCACCAAACACGCACCGCAGCTTCTTTACACCACTGTATCGCCAGGCCCGGGTACCTATTCTTCAGCTCCAGTCGCAGTAACGCACCTCGCGGATCTTTCACTGGGGGCTGTCCTAGACCAATCTACCCCCAGCGCTTCACCTGCCCGAGGTCATCTTCCAATCGGTACCTCCGGGGCCTCATCTGTCCTGCGGTCCGTCGGGTCAGGGCCACCCCCCTGACTGTCTCTCCTTTGTCTGTCCCCCTGGCTGAGCTCATCTCCCCTTCCAATCTTCTTCTGTGCTCCTCCCGGGACTAATCTCTCCTGGAGCCCCGCCTTCTCCTATTAATACCCTCTCTCACAGAGGAATTTCCCACCCGGGCTCCTATCTCCCCGCCCCCCATGACTAAGCGGATTCCTAAGCCCTAAGCTGATGTTAAGTCCTGTACTACTCCCCCCTGCCATCTTGTGGTCAATTCACGGTACTGCACTCCCTTTTCTTTCTTTCCCTGCTGTTACCTTTCTAACCTGTCAATCTCTGTCCCTAGTGCATAAACCGGACCCTCCTTCTACCAGTCACATTGACTCCTCCACCCTTTGTCCATTGTCGTCCCGACAATCGTACTTCCTACCTACGTCATTCTGAATCTTATCCACAGTCTGTTGTCGGACCAGTCGTTGGGCCACATCCGCCACGGGGGCCGAACTAAAGCGGGAGCACCATGCTCCGAGCAGCCTACTGCTACCCGCCAGCGCGCACGCCATGTGACAACTTCTTTCGGGTTGGCGAGGTCCACCTGGACTACTCTATGGCGTGTACCTCCCACTGCTCTCCCGTTCCACTACCTTCAACCATTTCTTCCTTTTTGGGGTGTCCGTGGTGTCAGGGATGTGACTTGGGACCACTGTCTGGTTCGATATCTCTCATCTCCTCGTCCTTCATTAAAAGAGTCATGGTCGACGTCTTCGTCAAAACTACCTCGTACCCGGAACCTGTTACATACATTTTTTTTAACACATTATTCACTACATCAACTCTTAACAGACTATCGCTCTTATTTTAATAACATAAGGAGTTACCCAACTGGAGTAACCCCTTTCTCTTTTTTTCTCTTTTTTTTCCAAAACACATTAACGTATTTGTCCACAGCATTTTCCGCACAGCATTCTTAAAAGAAAGACTCCCCCTCCCTTTAACGTTAATACTCCCTTTTCGCATCCCCGCTATGTCAGGTAAAACCAAATTCAACAATTATAAAAAAACATTTTTCCTTTAACCTGGACGCAAACTGTCCTCGTAGTCTGCACAACGGTGCAGCGATATCCCGACAGTCCAAGCCATCTCCTGGTGGCCGGTAGCAAGGGGCCCCACAGCCGTGGAGCTCCCAGGATGCATGGAGTGTCTTTAGGGGTCCTTTCTATGGGGGCTCGTGAGCTTCGGGTTCAGCGATTATGGCCACCGCGTAGTAGCCGCGGGGACAGTATTCCTTGTAGTATGACACCATGTCCCCCTCTCGCAACGCCCAGCTGTGACAAATGGAGGTCACATTGATTTACACCTTCTGGCCGGTGGCGAGGTCTCGGATGAACCCGTAACCTTTCTGCAAGTTAGTATACACGAGCCGTCCCATAGATCGTGCAGACGCCATGCCAGCCTCTCCCCTCTCATGGAGCAGGTTCCAGACCTCCTGGTCCCTGGCCTTTTTCTTCTGGATAACTTCCGTGACCCAAACAGAGGGTCCGGTGTAGGCCCCGGAGTCCGGTGGGCGGGACACAGCCAGGGTTGAGAGCGGGGCAGAGGTGGCCGTAGATGTCAGCGGTCCAGCAGCCGCTGGGAACAGGCGATGGGTAGGGGCAGCCGTAGTTCCTGATGAATAGGCCGCGGCCGACTCCAGTGGTGTTGCAGATGCGGCCGCGGGGCAGGCCGCAACCAGAGTCGCAGACGGGGCCAGAGTAGCGGCCGGCTTCATGGATGGGGCCGCTGCTGGCAGGGGGAACGCAGCAGCGTCGGCTGCGGGCTGGCTCCGCACCAGCGACACCGGACGTGGCGCCGTCGGGCGGGGTGGTTCGGGGACGTGGTGGTTCCGCACCGGCGACACCGGACATGGCATTGATCAGCCCGGCGGAGGCCGCAGAGCCCTCCGCGGCCGGGCCTCCAGGAGCACAGGAGGCCGCGTGGTGCGGCTGAGCTGGTGGGGGCCACTGGCAGAGCCGCCGGCAGAACCGAAGGAACTCTCACCTTCCCTGGGGCCACGGCCTCCGACACATCATCCCGCGGCTCCTCCCGCAGCCTCCATTCTTCACCCCACTATCCAGCAGGGCTAGCTTCCAGGCTCGGGGATCCCACGGGAAGGCTCCCCGGTGATGTTTTCGACGGCTGCTCCCGCAGGGCCCGCAGTCACTCCTCTTCTCCGCCCGGGTGCAGTATGAGGGGACGGCGGTCTCCAGACACACACCGCTCCCCCAGGGGTACATTGGAGGGGGCCCCAGTCCATCCAGAACAATTGCAAATGCCCGGGCCTCTTCTTGGCGTTGGAGTACCACCGCCATCTTGGACAGAACCTGGTGCCGCCCTGGATCCTCTGTTGGCAACGCAGATGCACAACAGCGTCCTCAATTTCTAATCCACAGGTCAGCGATTTGTAATCCACAGTTGTTTGTAATCCACAGGCACCCGTAATCCACAAAGGAGCAGTCCAAGTCCTTCTCGATTCTTCAGACGCAGGCCTGCCGCGGAAGGTGTCGTATTAGCGGCGGCATTCCTGCTGACTACGCCAAAATGTGGTAGGGGTCCGGCCGGGCTTGGGGGGTGGACCACTGCTTACCAGACGAGGCAAAGACGAGACGGAGATAGCTTCCACTTGTAACAGTTCCGGATCTATTTGTCGTCCTCCTGACGACCACCAAACATGCACCGCAGCTTCTTTACACCACTGTATCGCCAGGCCCGGGTACCTATTCTTCAGCTCCAGTCGCAGTAACGCACCTCGCGGATCTTTCACTGGGGGTTGTCCTAGACCAATCTACCCCCAGCGCTTCACCTGCCCGAGGTCATCTTCCAATCGGTACCCCGGGGCCTCGTCTGTCCTGCGGTCCGTTGGGACAGGGCCACCCCCCTGACTATCTCTCGTTTGTCCGTCCCCCTGGCCGAGCTCTTCTCCCCTTCCAATCTTCTTCTGAGCTCCTCCCGGGACTAATCTCTCCTGGAGCCCCGCCTTCTCCTATTTATCCCCTCTCTCACAGGGGAATTTCCCACCCGAGCTCCTATCTCCCCGCCCCCCATGACTAAGCGGATTCCTAAGCCCTAAGCTGATGTTAAGTCCTGTACTACTCCCGCCTGCCATCTTGTGGTCAATTCACGGTACTGCACTCCCTTTTCTGTCTTTCCCTGCTGTTACCTTTGTAACCTGTCAATCTCTGTCCATAGTGCACAAACCATTCCCTCCTTCTACCAGTCACGTCTGTCTGTCAAGTCACCTTCCCCACCACAGCATACCCTATAGCATATGGGTTTTTCCTATACAGCTCTTTTTTAAGCTAAATCAACCATGAGAAATTTATTCTGATGAAGGTCTGTTGTTGGACAGAAAACGTTCAAAGGATTGTGTTGAATTGGATGCGATAACAATAAAGGAACTGTGAAATTGCCTTCGATTTTGAGTGCCAAGTTTTTTGATATTTTCTACAGTTGGTTGGATACCCGACTTGTGCACCTCTCGCTCACAGAGTGCGGTGTTTTTTTCAATATTATGATCATTAGATGCAGTTTTACCGCATCTAATGATAGTCTATGGGAAATTTACGCTGCGGTGACGGAGCGGCTCCACATTGTAAATAGAGATGCTGCGGTCTAGAAAGACGTGCCGCATGTCCGGTTACGCTGGTCTGCCACCTGCGTCTCTGAATGCATAGTGGAGATGGGATTTCATGAAATCCCCACCACTATGCTGTAACATCTGGACGCTGCGGGTTTGATGCTGCGAATGTACGTAGCATCAAACCCGCAGCGTTTACTGACCATGGAAACACAGCCTAAGGGTTCAGATATTTTCAGGGGTAACTTCATTACATATTTATGAGTACTAGTGTACATTAAGACAGTTGGTTAGGCATTGTTTTGAGGGGGCACGTGAAAAGCATCAGGCAGACATTTTACAAGATGATTCTGGAAAGCACTTTTTGAGGAGACAAATGTCAGGAACTATTTACGAGAATAGCAAAATTGTTAGGCCACATTCACACATTCAGTATTTGGTCAGTATTTTATCCCAATATGTGTAAGCCAAAACCAGGAGTGGGTGATAAATACAGAAGTGGTGACGTGTTTCTATTATACTTTTCCTCTGATTGTTCTACTCCTGGTTTTGGCTTATAAATACTGAGGTAAAAAACTCACCAAATACTCAACGTGTGATCGTGACCTTAATGTTTCTCTTATGCGTCATCCCAGTTGGCAGTTACTTGTCATTAATATGATTGCATTATATAGAGGGTTTTGCTGTCATACAAGTTGGAGATATGGTATATTGCTTTACACAGTGTCTAGTTGGCATTGTGGTGATGCCAAGCAAAGCATGTTTATGGCAAATTTACTTGACCTTATGATCGTTTTATGGATCCTTTATTTAGTCAATGTATTTATCCTTTATTAACTAATTTTCATTATATTGATGCATTATTTGGAGACAGTACGATGTTATTCATTTATTGTACAGTGAACACATTTAAGAAATTAAAGTGTCTGTGTAAGGGGACAAATAATTTGAGGGCTAGGCTAATGCCAAGCTCATGCAGAAAAAATGTATTTTAGGACTCCAGCAATGTCCTTGGAGTCAAAGCAGCTTGTTCCACCCATGGATGTATATGTAAAATACTGAGGATGCTTTACTGGTCATAAAACATAATGACGGTCGCCAAGATTTCATGTCTTTCATCTGTACAGTGTAAAAGTGATATGTGTGATATTGTAGAATACCGCTTGCCAGGAAGTTAACTATTTGGTAAACTATAAAACTAAATAAAAATAATTGTACAGTATTCTTGTCAGCATTAGGTATGATGTGATTATTTCTATGCACACTGCTTATACATACGATTACTAATTACACTGACGACAACCTCTGAGGACAGAAAGGGCTGAGGTTGATCTGAGCATTATATTCCGATGGCACATCTTCTCAAAGGAAATGATTCTCCCACAGAGGTAAATAACCGGGGAGCATAGATTAATGACTACAATTTACCACTATAAGACAGACTTGAGAAATACACTTTTTTAGAACAGAATTACACATATGTACTGTACATGGGAATTAATTTAGGAATTCCTCTTTTGTCAACATGAATCAATACTGAAAATATTACAATTATTTAAAATAGTTTTCAATATTTCCTTCATTGATCCACAAAGCTCATACATATCGTATGATTAAGCTTTTCTTAACTTTTTTTTAATATTTTTTCAGGAAAAAAAGGAAAAAGATACAAGAAGCGTAGCTTAAATGCAAGGTATATTGACATGAGATGGTGACAGTTACAGCAGGAGAAAGTACGAATTTCCAAAAATGATATTAAAATATGAAATGGAAAGTAGACATAGAGAAAAACAAGCCTGTAGTAATCTTACTTCTCAGAGACGGCATGCCTGACTGACGTTCTCGAATTCAAAACCATTGATAACTATTCTTATTCACTAATTCCACCACAAAAAAAAAATACTATTTAGAAGCAAAACTAAACCACTGGTTGTATTTTTTTTCTATATCAAGAACATTTTCTTCCATAGATTTTTTTTCAGTTTAATGGTTAAAACCTCTCTGCCTTCTTCCCTATTTCAGTTATTGTCTGTAACCACAATAATGAGGACTGTTAGGAAACCGGAATTGGAAGTGGTGTCATTTCTGACAGAAAGAGACAGAAGTCTAAAATCACACTTTTCTAAAGATTCACTCATAAAGTCAACCATCGTTGATCATCCCTGGTAGCTCATACAGTCGGGGGGTGCCACATTTATAAGCCAACTGCTACGTAAAATTACCTTCTGCACTGTTTCAAGTCCACCATTCATTTGAATGGCTGGCATGTAATTTTACATTTTCTTTGCAGTGACCTCTAAAAAAAGCTCATCTCTAAAGTACAACTACACTTTCTCAAAACTTTCGACATTCCATCTAGACATGTCAAAAATGTTGATTGGTGGTGGTCTGGGTGCTAAAACTCACACTGATTGTATTAAAATGAAGGGACAGAAGGGTTCAGCTGCCTGCTGCTCTCAACCTGAATTCACCAATAAATAAGCCCAAGTATGAGCAGTCCCATTATGCACCAACTAGAAAAAAAAATGACAAAAAAATAAGTGCAGAACACACTATATCTTAAAGTGATAATCCTTATTATCCAGTTATGGATCGCCCATAGATTTTAAATATCCATGTATTACTCTGCAGTGATGTTCTAAATCATCAATGCAGAGTATGCAGCTGCTGTAACAGCGAGCTAGTGATCAGAGAAGGCTGCACTCCCCATAGAGAAGGCAGATATTGTTTATTACTGTGGAGACATGAGAGTCAGTGGGTGCTCTCTTCCGCTGACCTGGCTGCCTTTGGGAAGATCGCATGGACCAGGCTCATCCCACTGAATGCCCATACTCCTTTCCCATGGATGGAATACTACTCAGTCAACACAGGGTGAGGATCACATACTGTTGTAATACTTTATCAGATAACCAACAGTTAATGACATATAGTACAGCCTCAGCAAATACACAAGATGGTGCAAATGACACTGGCTCGCCAGGAATTAGAACATCTGTGACTTCAGGACTTCCAGGGCTAACTACCTCAATCAGTGGCATCCCGCTTTTTGTGGGCACTCACAGAGAGGAGGTAGTGGCAAGCTTAGGAACCTGAGAGAGTACATAGGTGTATGTGGTCAGACGACCTGATTGTCCCAACCTGATTCTCCAAATGTCTTTGAGGGTTCTGGGATGGCAATGGAGCAGTTCTGTACTTCTCCAATTGGTGCCATTGTTCCCTGGCTGCTGTTCTGTAGAGTCTCCTTGTAGAAGGAGAGAGATCCCTTTTATAACCACAGCTGTTCTTCAGGAGCCATTTGACAAATTAACAAACATCAATTCAGCCTCCAACAAGAGTCAATGTTCAGGCTCATATGAACAATAGCTAATATACTGACTTAAATGTCTGGCATAATTAAGGATAATTGTGGTGATCTCACAATTACCATCTCTTCTTTCCTGATCTCTGTATATCCAGTGCTGAACAAGTACTGTGTATAGGAAGCACTATTAGCACCTCCTTTTCTGGACCCAGCTATTGAGTGATTGCTGTGTGTAAGGAGAGAGAGCAGGAGCTCCTGGGTATTAGGAGATCCAGTCAGCACTACCATACAGAAAGGAGGCTGAATTCTCTCTATTATCATAACTATTGTACCAGCTCCAGTTACAGAGGTATTCAGCAACAAAAATAATGTATTTATATGCTGACAATGTTTGCAAAGCACTACGAAATTTCTGGCACTATATAAGTGAGTAAAATAAATAAATAAAATATGTTAAAATGCTCACCCCCCTTCCAAAACAAAAAATACCATCAGACTCAATCACTGTTTCTAGTCCCACCCCTGTAGGGAAAAAAAATCCAATACATAAGAATAAATTTTACAGAAACGGGAGCGCAATTCAAAATATTTTTAAGAGGTCCTTTGTAGCTGTAAAAAAAAATAAATAAACGTAGACAAATATTTCCTATTTTTCTTTACATTTTACCCTCATAGCAGCAAAATTAAAGCAATACAAAAATGGCATACAAATTAAGCCTCATACATTCTGAAAAACAAAAGTCAAAAATTATTTGAGTATCTGAATAAGCACATTGTTTAGTGCTGCTAAAAGTGCAGGTAAGAAAAAAGCCCAAAATGTGTCTGGTCAGAAGGAAAGAAAATGGTTCTGTCCTGTAAGAAAAAGTAAAACCCCTTTGTCAGTTGATAATGAATCAACAATCCTGATAAATTAGAATTCTTTACATCAATTATGTGTTAAAACTAATGCCCGTACATCCGATATACCTATTCTCGCTCTTGGTGAGTTGTAATGGTAATCAAGAAAACACCAAAACCAGACAGTCGTAAGGTCAAAAGGAATAATAGCAGCTTTATTGATTATATTAAAATGTTACCAGACAAACAGACAAATAGGACTAGAAGATGGAACCTGATGATTCCAACATCATAAAAATAGGCCCAGGATGGGTATGTCCATAGAAAAAGTGAACATAGGAAAATTGTAATCAAGGTGTTGATAATTAGGGATAATATACATATATTAGACGTCCCCTTTATACATTGATAGTACCAATATATAGCATGGCAGAAAATATCCCAGATATTGTACTGGGGGTGGACCAAAATAAAGCTACATCCATAGCCAAAGTATAATAATGGCGTAATAATGTGTATAAATACATTGTATATAAGAGAACACCTTCTTGGACGGACCCACCCCGACGTGCATTTCGGTGGTGCCTTTCTCAAGGGGCATGTGGCCGGAATAGGGCGCATGATTTAAATACTCTAAATCCAGGCAATTAGTGTGGCGGCATGACACCCCGACTGTCGTAACGTCCGCCGGACCACGCACACTCAGGCAGCCGAAAACTGGAAGTACGTGGGGCCCCACGTAACCCGGAAGTCAGCGCACCGCTGAGGTCCAGAGCAGCAGACACGGCAACTCCATGGCGCCTGCGCCCCGCACTAAGAATCAGAAGGAGCCATGTATAGTACTGGCGCAAATGGGCACTCGTTCAAAGAATAGATAAACAGCATAATTAGTCGCCGCAATGATCGGGATAGCATTATGTTGACATATGGGCATTACATATAGTGCTGAAAGCACATATAGCCATATAGACATATGTTATCAGTCAACATGGGTGCAAAATGGAAAATCGGCATGCAAATACATACATATGCAAGATAAAAACCATATAATGACAAACATTATGAGGATCATAACACTAATAATAATAACAACAATGATGATTCAGTATAATTAATGATGCCATCAATAAGCATAACTGCATATGCACATAAAGTGAAAGGCTGAGAAACAGCCCAAAAATGTTTTATTTTGACATAAATGAAGCCAATACACATCAATGTCAACAACACACACAGAATATAGCCTCACTGATACACTTATATATATGAAAAGAATGTACAGAAACATAAATATGTATATGTATATATATATATATATATATATATATATATATATGTACATACTTATAAATCAGCCAATGTGCAATCACTGTAAAGATTATCCCAACAAAAGCAGACGACAAAAAATTCTTTTGTGCAAAACAGACAAAGCGTGCATAAGCAACGCATACAAAACGCAGTCCACTCTATTACACTGTAAGGAAAAGCGATGAGGATCCTCTGATCATCCAGGAACTAGTGACCATACATGAAGAGGAAAAAACCTACCTATAAAAAAGAGAAAAAAGATTAAAACCCAAATAAAAACAAATGATGCGGAATACATCATAACACATTGGACTGGCTACTACAGGAATGACGAGAAGCTGAGGCTCTCATTTAATCCCAGGGGCTGAATAGTATTTAGGGTCCAAATCCAGTGACTTTCTAGCTGGCCAAGACGTTTTGATAAATTACCTCCCCTAATATTAATATCCAACATGTGGATCCCACGTACTCTCAAAAGGGTACTATCACACTGATGGAACAATTTAAAATGTTTAGGGATCATTTTAAGGGTGGCTGTCTCCATGTGGTTACTGGCTGCCTGGATCCCCATGACATGCTCCCTGATACGAACCTTGAATTTTCTTGTCGTCATCCCAACGTAGATAAGCCCACACGGGCATGTTGCAAAGTATATGACATACCTGGTGGTACAAGTAATGCATTTCTTGATTTTATAATTTCTCATACCACCAGAGTTGTAAAAATCACTGCACCTATCCATGTTGGGACATGCGACACAACGACCACATGGAGTACAGCCAACTCTGATCGGGATAGTATCCAAGAATGTTTTGGGTCGCTGTCCCACATGATGGCTATTGGTCAAAAAATCACGTAAGTTTTTAGCACGTCTAAAAGATTTATTACAACTTTTCACCCCTATTCGAATCGTGTAAGATCTGCACTGGCCAAGGCGTGGCCTATCCTACAAGTGGATCTAGTCATTGGTAAATTCCTCCCAAAGCGTCCTTTGATCATGTTTAGACGTGCTAAAAACTTACGTGATCTTTTGACCAATAGCAATCATGTGGGACAGCGACCCCAAACATTCTTGGATACTATCCCGATTGGAGGTGGCTGTACTCCATGTGGTTGTTGTTTCGCGAGTCCCAACATGTATAGGTGCAGTGATTTTTACAACTCTGGTGGTACGAGAAATTATAAAATCAAGAAACGCATTACTTGTACCACCAGGTATGTCATATACTTTGCAACATGCCCGTGTGGGCTTATCTATGTTGAGATGACGATGAGACAATTCAAGGTTTGTATCAGGGAACATGTCTTGGGGATCCAGGCAGCCAGTAACCACATGGAGACAGCCACCCTTAAAACGATCCCTAAACATTTTAAATTGTTCAATCAGTGTGATAGTAACCGTGATGATAGTCGGGGTGTCATGCCACCACACTAATTGCCAAGGTTTAGAGTATTTAAATCATGTGCCCTATTCCGGCCACATGCCCCTTGAGAAAGGCACCGCCGAAACGCGCGTCGGGGCAGGTGGGTCCGTCTAAAAAGGTGTTCTCTTATATACAATGTATTTATACACATTATTACGCCATTATTATACTTTGGCTATGGATGTAGCTTTATTTTGGTCCACCCCCAGTACAATATCTGGGATATTTTCTGCCATGCTATATATTGGTATTATCAATGTATAAAGGGGACGTCTAATATATGTATATGAAAATGATTGCAAACACAAATTCTTTGGTATTATTATCTTCATTTAATTTGTCTTAAATGAAAAAACACAAAAAGAATTGTCCTAAAGCCAAATTGGATATAATTCCACACCAAACATAAAAATGGGTGGACAAAAGTATTGGCACTGTTCGAAAAATCATGTGATGCTTCTCTAATTTGTGTAATTAACAGCACCTGTAACTTACCTGTGGCACCTAACAGGTGTTGGCAATAACTAAATCACACTTGCAGCCAGTTGACATGGATTAAAGTTGACTCAACCTCTGTCCTGTGTCCTTGTGTGTACCACATTGAGCATGGAGAAAAGAAAGAAGACCAAAGAACTGTCTGAGGACTTGAGAAACCAAATTTTGAGGAAGCATGAGCAATCTCAATGCTACAAGTCCATCTCCAAAGACCTGAATGTTCCTGTGTCTACCGTGCGCAGTGTCATCAAGAAGTTTAAAGCCCATGGCACTGTGGCTAACCTCCCTAGATGTGGACGGAAAAGAAAAATTGACAAGAGATTTCAACGCAAGATTGTGCGGATGTTGGATAAAGAACCTCGACTACCATCCATACAAGTTCAAGCTGCCCTGCAGTCCGAGGATACAACAGTGTCAACCCATACTATCCATCGGCATCTGAATGAAAAGGGACTGTATGGTAGGGGACCTAGTAAGACCCCACTTCTTACCCCAAGACAATAAAAAGCCAGGCTGGAGTTTGCCAAAATTTACTTGAAAAAGCCTAAAATGTTTTGGAAGAATGTTCTCTGGTCAGATGAGACAAAAGTAGAGCTTTTTGGGCAAAGGCATCAACATAGAGTTTACAGGAGAAAAAAAGAGGCATTCAAAGAAAAAAACACCCTCCCTACAGTTAAACATGGCGTAGGTTCCCTGATGTTTTGGGGTTGCTTTGCTGCCTCTGGCACTGGACTGCTTGACCGTGTGCATGGCATTATGAAGTCTGAAGACTACCAATAAATTTTGAAGCATAATGTAGGGCCCAGTGTGAGAAAGCTGGGTCTCCATCAGAGGTCATGGGTCTTCCAGGAGGACAATGACCCAAAACACACTTCAAAAAGCACTAGAAAATGGTTTTAGAGAAAGCACTGGAGACTTCTAAGGTGGCCAGTAATGAGTCCAGACCTGAATCCCATAGAACACCTGTGGAGAGATCTAAAAATGGCAGTTTGGAGAAGGCACCCTTCAAATATCAGGAACCTGGAGCAGTTTGCACAAGAAGAATGATCTAAAATTCCAGCAGAGCATTGTAAGAAACTCATTGATGGTTACCGGAAGCGGTTGGTCGCAGTTATTTTGGCTAAAGGTTGTGCAACCAAGTATTATTCTGAGGGTGCCAATACTTTTGTCTGGCCCATTTTTGGAGTTTTGTGTGAAATGATCAATGTTTTGCTTTTTGCTTCATTCTCTTTTGTGGTTTTTTTCATTTAAGACAAATTAAATGAAGATAATAATACCAAAGAATTTGTGATTTCAATCATTTTCAGGAAGAAACTGAGAATTATCTGACAGAATTGCAGGGGTGTCAATACTTTTGGCCACAACTGTAGCTACTTGTGCCTGAAATGAAATGAGACCTCCAACTCCATTTCCAAAGTAAGACCTCCATGTACAATTCTAGAAAGCCCATTAGATTCAAACATAGATAAAGAAAAAAAGAAAAAAATGTACTCACATATGAGGAACCCACTCTTACTCATCAATAATGAACACATACTGTATATCCATCAACACACGTCAAGCAGTTGTGTGAAATCATGTGAAGTAATGCAATGAATTGCCCTTCAACCAAAGATTCAGCTTAATAGATGAACTTGGCTGCAGGGGTTATACCTAAATAAGATTTGGACACCTTTTTTCACCCCTGATAACTTGAGATATTTTTGGAATTAATTTTTCACATTTAATAAATTTAGCCTTTGGGGTGTGTAATCTTTGCATCATCACATTGAGTCCAGGGTACTATTTTGCATATTTGAAAAAAAAAAAAAAAAACCCCTTAGCTATCCAGTATATGTACAGATACCTTATTAACTCTCTATATACAGAGTTGTATTACACATGTAAAACATCACATGGCTGAAAAAAGAGTATTATTTACTGTATGGTACCTCCAGTAAAAGAAGCATAGTCAATAAATACTCACATCTATCTTCAAGTAATTGTTTTCAATTTATTTTCTTGCCAAAAGCATCAATTTTTTTGTTTGCAATTAGCAATCTGCCGTGACCTATTTTGCTTGCTTTCCATGGTCATGGAGGATGTGATATTGCTTTCTAGAAACAGGTGTTGTTCTTCTGCAACAGGTAAGGTTCGGCTCATATGGCAGTAATAACAATTGGGCCAGTCTTGCCTAGAAATTTCTAATTGTGAGACATGACTGGCTTTGTGTGTAGCTCCATGTGCTTCTCCGGATTGCGGTTGGATGTTGTATCTGTTTTTCATTGCATGCATTGTTCCAGTTTAAATAATGGACCAAAGTGTTATTGCTGTGATTCTTTTACAGGCAGCGGATCATAGTGGAAAAACAGTAATATGTACTGGCACACTGGCTACAATGGATTCAAGTGCTCTCCGTGTCAGGTTCGTGATGCACATAAACAGCACGCAGACCAATTACCGTCATGGCTAAAAGTGTTGGCACCCTTGAAATTGTTCCAGAAAATAACGTAATTCTCTCTGAAAATTATTTCAATTACACATATTTTGTTATACTCATATTTATTTTGTTTGTGAATATTGGAACAACACAAAAACTGAGAAAAAAAGGCAAATTGAACATGATTTCACACAAAACTTAAAAAATGAGCCAGACCAACCAAATTGTTGGCAGCTTGCCAAAATTTAGGGTAAAAACTTTGTTTTAAGCATGTGATGCTCGTTCAAACTCACCTGTGGCAAGTAACAGATGTGGGCAATATTAAAATCACAGCTGAAACCAGATAAAAAGTGGAGAAGTTGACTCAATCATTTCATTGTGTTTCTGTATGTGCCACGCTAAACATGGAGAAAAGAAACAGGATAAGAGAACTATTCGAGGTCTTGAGAACCAAAATTGTTGAAAAAAATATACAATCTCAAGATTACAAGTAGAGATGAGTGAATATCTTCAGCTCCCTCCTTATTTGGCAAGCTATAGTGCTGTCCGAAGAAGCTGCAGTGGGAACCCGGATACCTGAAGCGCTCCAATAATCAGGTGTCCGACGCTGAAGCTGCATGTGTCACAGCTGTGTGTGTCAGTCACAACACACAGGCTCTCCATGCATGTGTTGTGACTGTCACACAGCCGTGACACATGCTGCTGCGTCTCTGGACACCTGAGTATCGGAGCGCTCCAGATATCTGAGTTCCCACTGCAGCTTCTTCGGTAAGCGGTATAGCTTGCTGAATAAGGAGAGAGCCAAATATATTCGCTCATCTCTAATTACAAGTCCATCTCCTGAGATCTTAATGTTCCTTTGTACACGATGCACAGCATAATCAAGAAGCTTACAACCCATGGCACTCTAGCTAATCTGGAAGGCAGGATGTGGAAGGCAGTGAAAAATTGCTGAAAGGTTCCAATGCAGGATAGTCCAGATAGTATCATATTCGAAAGAAATTCAAGCTGCCCTGCAGGATCAGGTTGCATCAGTGTCAGCACAAACTATTCATTGACATTTGAATGAAATGAAATGCTATAGCAGGAGGACCCCACTGCTGAAACAGAGACATAAAAAAGTTAGACTACAGTTTACCAAAATGTACTCGAGTAAGCCAAGATCCTTCTGGGAAATCAACTTGTGGACAGATGAGACCAAGATAGAGCTTTGTGGTAAAGCACATCATTCTACAGTTTACCAAAAACAGAAAGACGCCTTCAATGAAAAGAACACAGTTTCTATATTCAAATACCTGTATGGTTAATATTCAAAGAAGTTTAGGGTTCTTTTCCTGCATCTGGCACAGGGTGCCTTTCCTGTGTTCAAGACATCATGAAATCTGAAGATTATCAGAGGATTTGGGGTTGCAATGTAGTGCCCAGTGCCAGAAAGCTGGGTTTGCATAATACATCATGAGTCTTTCAGCAGTACAATGACCCCAAATATACTTCAAGAAACACCAAGGAATGGATGGAAACAAAGAGCTGTAGAGTTCTGAAGTGGCCAGCAATGAATCCAGATCTTAATCCCATTGAACACCAATTGAGAGATCTTGAAATTACTGTCGTTTTACATATTCAAATTGTCTTCTGTTCTCTGCTTTTTGTGTTCCCCCAATACACGCAAAGGAAATAAATGTTGTTACAAAGTAACTGGCAAAGTACTGGAGGGAAGATATGTGTCACTAAGGCTATTAGCTTCATATGGTGACTGGCAGCTTTCACTGGTAGATCAGAGAAATTAGAGGTTAATGACCAAATAAAGTGATTCACAATATACAGCATGAAAAAAATATATCTGCATTTTACATATCTGCATATCTGCATGTGCCATACATACAGAACAGGTGTAACATCACTTTTATAGAACTGCAGCCACAAATGGAGGAAAGTATTAATATTTATCCACTGCTTGCTAGCTCCATTTACAGAACATGGCCTGATGTCACAAATGGCCCAGAAATGGGACCAAAAATATTGATGTATTATGTTCTTCCAAGGAACTTTATATTGTACATGCTGGAAAATGTATTTGAAATGTACAAATTTTGATAAGATATTGAATTTATCATATTTACAGGGATGACGTACAGCTATGGTGCTTGATGGGAATTTGCAAAGTAACCACTTGGCTGGAGTGCACATTGAGATATAGGTCTAGTACTGTGCACTAAATCCTTAACCCAAGGGAAAGAAATGTATCAAGCACCAATATAAGGCTAGGTTCATATTGCGTTAACCCAGCCCGTTCAACGCATAGTGTGGATGGGCTGTGTTAACGGTATAACATAACGCGATTGCATTATGCTATACCCGATTCATCTGTGCTAGCGGAGATGGAGCCTCAGATGCTGCAGCTCGCGTCTGAGGCTCCATCACTGAATGACGGCACATCGCGAGCGCATGCCGCTTTACGACATGTGTTGCGATGCGCCTTATAATGTGGGTTAATGGCAGCATTAACAGACTGCATTACACCGCATTATGCCGCGGTGTAATGCAGTCCATCTAATGGACTGCCATAACGCAATGTTACCCTGGCCTTACCCAGGCAGTGCACGATTTATTTAGTGTGCTTTCTATAGGCTTATCATACACTACACAAATTGCATTTAGAGGTTTGATGAATTAAAGGGTTGTTCTCAAAGTGTCTTGAGCAGCACATAGCTCGCTCTATGGCATCTATTATTTACTTGTTGCTGGGGAGTGGTCACTCTTCCTCGAGTGACAGTTATGAGAAATACTGATGCTGGGAGGCTGGTGATTTTGTAGGACTGATAGCAACGGTGTGGTCAGGAGCTGAGAGGGGGAGGGAGCTGAGCAGTGAAATTCTTTATGTAAATTAATGGGCTGGAGAGAGCCATCCAGTATCTCTGGAGTTAGCTCCTCCGCATGGAGTGTAGCTACTACGTGTACTCACCCAGGCTCTGGTGATCGAGCTCCTTGGCCACAAGCTGTACACTATTTAAGATAAAAACTTTCATTGCAGGAGAACCACAACAGATAGAAAAAGCAAGTCAACTGAAAGCTTGATCATTTTCATGCTAACTGACTAATGCAAAATTAGAATACCCTTTTAAGTCAATAGATATAGCAAACTAAGACATTGTGGCTTACTATATCTGCAAAGATTCCGATACAGGATTATAGACATCTTACTCTACAGATAATTTATCCCATGCTAGTCCTTACCAATTTTTTGGTTTGCTAGAACAAGTTTTGTTCAGCAAAAATATAGAAATAGCAATATCATGTTCATCATATGTGTAATTATCTTCTTTGTTCAAAACATTTTTACTTTAGAAATACACTCATTAAATGGAACTTTTCAAGTCCCCTGATAATATTAAACAACCCCATGACATTGCATGTTTATTCATATTTTCTAGTAATTTGTGTATTGTGGCTCTTCTATGTCTAGATGACTGCCAAGATATAACAAGGGAACCTAGGTGTTGGGAGGAGCACATACTCTGAAGACCTGAGCAGTGCAAGGACTGTCAACCATGTGCGGGGGGATTGACTGCAGTTGCTGAACCTAATCCATTTTCAGTGAGTAAATGTCTCGCTGGACTAGTCCTTGATTATTAGCAGACAGCGAGATCCTGTATATGTTATTTTTTCTCAAATATATGCCTTTCAAAAATACAATAAATATCTTAGTGAAATACATGATTACATGTCTAAATGGTCATGGGACAATTTAAAAGCTTCTAACAGATTCTCTTTAACAAGTGCAAAGACAGCTTATCTATTATTATGCTGCAAGTATGGTACATCTTATTGTTAAAAATATGTGTCTCTCAGATACTTAAACATTGTTGGTAGTCTGTAGTATGAAAAATCCAGATTATGTAGAAATAGGAAAAACCCAATGTGGCTAAACAAAGAAGTAAGAGGACCAATTAACAGTAAAAAGAAAGCATTAAAACTACGAAAGCAGGATGGCACCGTTGAAGCTCGAAACAACTATAGGGAGAAAAATACTTTATCTAAAAAACTAATTAAATCTGCCAAAAAGGAAACAGAGAAGCACATTGCCAAGGATAGTAAAACTAATCCCAAACTGTTCTTCAACTATATCAATTGCAAAAGAATCAACAGTGAAAGTGTAGGCCCCTTAAAAAATTGTGAGGAAAGAATGGTGGAAGATGATGAGGAAAAAGCTAATATTTTAAACACCTTCTTCTCCATGGTATTCACGGTGGAAAATGAAATGCTAGGTGAAATGCTGAGACACAAAGAAAACCCTATATTAAGGGTCACCAATCTAAGCCAAGAAGAGGTGCAAAACCAGCTAAATAAGATTAACATAGATAAATCTCCAGGTCCAGGTGGCATACACCCACGAGCACTAAGAGAACTAAGTAGTGTAATAGACAAGCCATTATTTCTTACATTTAGGGACTCTATAGCGGCGGGGTCTATTCCTCAGGACTGATGCATAGCAAATGTGGTAGCAATGTTCAAAAAGGGCTCTAAAAGTGAACCTGGAAATTATAGGCCAGTAAGTCTAACCTCTATTGTTGGTAAAATATTTGAGGGGTTTCTGAGGGATGTTATTCTGGATTATATCAATGAGAATAACTGTTTAACTCCATATCAGCATGGGTTTATGAGGAATCGCTCCTGTCAAACCAATCTAATCAGTTTTATGAAGAGGTAAACTATAAACTTGACCAAGGTGAGTTATTGGGTGTGGTATATCTTGATTTTTCCAAAGCGTTTGATACCGTGCTACATATGAGGTTGGTACACAAAATGAGAATGCTGGGTCTTGGGGGAAATGTGTATAAATGGGTAAGTAACTAGCTTAATGATAGAAAGCAGAGGGTGGTCATAAATGGTATATTCTCTAACTGGGTGACTGTCACCAGTGGTATACCGCAGGGATCGGAGTTGGGACCTATTCTCTTCAACATATTTATTAATGATCCGGTAGAAGGTTTACACAGTAAAATATTGATATTTGCATATGATACAAAACCATGTAGTGCAGTCAGTACAAGAGAAGATAGTATTCTGCTACAGATGGATCTGGAGAAGTTGGAAACTTGGGCCGAAAGGTGGCAGATGCTGTTTAACAATGATAAATGTAAGGTTATACACATGGGATGAAGGAATCAATATCACCATTACACAATGAACGGTAAACCACTGGGTAAATCTGACATGGAGAAGGACTTGGGGATCCTACTTACCTGGAGCATCCAGTGCCAGGCAGCGGCTGCAAAGGCAAACAGAATCATTGGGTGTATTAAAAGAGGTCTGGATACACATGATGAGAGCATTATACTGCCTCTGTACAAATCCATGGTTAGACTGAACATGGAGTACTGTGTACAGTTTTGGGCACCGGTGCTCAGGAAGGATATAATGGAACTAGAGCGAGGGCAACAAAATTTATAAAGGGGATGAGGGAACTACAACACCAAGAGAGATTAGCAATATTAGGATTATTTAGTATAAAAAAGACGACTGAGGGGCGATCTAATAACCATGTATAAGTATATAAGGGGACAATACAAATACGGTATATCTCCGAGTATCTGTTTATACTAAGGAAGGTGATGGTCACAAGGGGGCATTCTCTGCGTCTGGAGGAGAGAAGGTTTTTCCACCAACATAGAAGAGGATTCTTTACTGTTAAGGTAGTGAGAATCTGAAATCTTTGCCTGAGGAGGTGGTGATGGCGAACTCAGTCGAGGGTTTCAAGAGAGGCCTGGATGTCTTCCTGGAGGGTAACAATATTGTATCATACAGTTATTAGGTTTTTTAGAAGGACGTAGATCTGGGGATTTTTTCTGATGGAATAAAGGCTGAACTGGATGGACAAATGTATTTTTTCAGCCTTGGTAACTATGGGTGATCGTATTTTGAGGGTGGGTTCACAACACAATACCTATACTTGTTTGACAGATGGGTGCTATTGTAGTGACCCTTGTCTAGATCCAATGAACTGCAGGTGTTTTCTGTACAAGAGTGGTAAGAGTTTGGCGTTCTGGGCTGCTCCAGCCTTTAGCTATATTAATGAATGCTATCCAGCACTTATTAATATAGTAGTTTCTTTATTCCACAAAGAAGTGAATGGTTTGATCTGGAAATATATCAACTTGTCTTTGCAAAATAAAGTAACTACAAGCTTCACGAGGGAGCAGCGCAATATACCGATCCCTACCATTCTTATATAAGGAACTCAATGCCAGACTATTAGGCCAGATTCCCATTTATCTGGCCAGCATTCCCTCTGGGGTTGCAGTGAAACACCGGAGAGAAATTGATGCGATCATTCACATTCCTCCAGTGCATCAGTCGTTGTGTCGTACCTTTCAAAGAGCCAGATGAGAAAACGTTACTAGAGTTTTTCGATCTGTTTTTGCAGTTTTGCTGTAGAGCTAGTGAAATAGACGGATGACAACCGATTCCGCTTAGACATTAGTTGTCAAAAAAACTGATACTGATAAATATATGGAAATTTGTCCTTGGACATTTGATACGCTTTTCTCCCCATGCTGTAGTATCACAAAGGTAGCAACAATGACAAGCATTTGTTTTAGGTGAGAATGTGTGGGAGATGATTTTAGATTTTATTTTGCAACTTGAAGGCAATTAGTTTCTGCTGAAGGTGTGAAAATGTCTGGTTGCCTTAAAAAGTTAACCAATAAAATAATAAGTAATTGATCCAGCCCACCTCTCCCCTAGTGACTGCTTATAGTCTGAGAGCTTACAGTAGGGGTAGAGTGTTACAAATATTGCACACATACAAACACTCTAGGATGCTAATGAATTTGGTCTGTTCAGTTACATTGAGGACTAATTGATCAGTATTCAGTAATCTTCTTATAAATATGGAGAAGTTTAGCATTTTCCCCTGAAACCTGCCACATTACCTGGGATTCTGATTCTTTTTCTATGATGTAATCTGTTTTATTTGAAGACCATTTAAATAAACAATTCAAAGCATTGCATCAGTCTTTCATACATAAAATATGGAGAACCGAGGCTTGATTGCATTTCAAAAACCGCTGAGCGTTTAAAAACCAGCCTGTTATAGAGTAGATCTTGTGGGTTTTTTTTTACTCAGAAGCCCCAGAAAAGCCTGGGTGTATAATACCGATCAAACAGCAATGGTCTCAGATTAAGGAGTGTATGATAAATGACCCTGGGGAACGTTGAAACACAATTACAATATTAAACATTATACAGAGAAAAAAATAATCCATCACAAAATCATGAGCGATACAACCAAGCAATCATTTCTTTAACCTTTTCATTGCTGGAGAGCTTAACGGTGAGACCGTAGCTGTGATGGGGTTAAAAAGGTTGCGTTCTCTTTGCTGTGCAATCAATTCCTTTATTTGAGAGCCAGTCTGGACATGGTAGGGATTAAGTGGTCAGCGTGACCTTGAACTGCCCTCTGGAGAGCAGAGTTCATCATCATTGCTAGGCTACTTGGAGTTTATGTTAATCACATTAATGACAGACGATCTCTATTTCTAGATTCTATTTCCTTAACGATCTTGAGCCAAGTGGGCACAAATTGAGGTTCTCAGCTTCTAATGGTTTATTATTAGCCTTCACTCTATTGTGGTGACCAAGCTGAAGAAATAAATGATTATTTTCCTTTTCTGCCATTTAACTCAGACCAAAATTGTATGACACGGCAATTAGTTACCTGTAACTAGGCTGGTTACTTTGAGAAAGTATCTGTAAGAAGTGTCATCTGCAGAAATGATCTTTGCGTGTCTATTCTGATTTTGTGTAAGGAAATATGGAACTAAAATCAAATAAAAGGTAACATCTGTTTTGAGATTTTATTGCATTTAATTATTTTTCATGTTTCATTGCATAACACTTCATAATTGTCATTCTGGTTTGAAGTTATTTTTGTCCTACTGGTTTGAATTACATTGTTTGTATAGCAATAGGCAAAATTTGCTCTTTGAAGATCAGAATAACCTAATGTATGCTTATGAGGGCTGTCAAGATTGGGTCAGATGACTCACGGCCAGTTTATCCATCATGGTCCATATTCGGACCATGAATCGTGTGAATCTGGTCTAACCATGTCTAATAAAAAAAGAAATCTAAATCTAAAAAAATCGGAGCAACATCTAAATAAGAAAATTTACCGCAATCTCTATTTTACAGATGGAATGTCTGTTACATCAGTCGATTCACCAGTTTTGGATAAATTTGATCCAATCAGATAAAGTAGGAATAATAGATATGAAAATGACAGAAATTAGTGAGGAACTTCTGCAGTCTTAACATGATAGATTCAAAGAAAGTGAACTTAGTGTCTCTAGAGTCGTACGTAATGGTCGATCAGCGGTCACTTACATATCCTAAAAAATTAAAGAGAACCTGACAGATGATTTACATATTCTGCCCGATCCATGGATAGCATGTATTAAACTAGGTCTTTCTCTGAAACTCCCCTGAGTTTTAGAGTTAAGCATATATGGCTCATATTATACAGCCATATGATACATGCTGCCCAAGGACCGTGGAGAGACTTGTCATTTCAGGAGAGTAGGCGGGGAGAAGCTGCCGGGGACCTACCTGTCTGACTAGTCTCCTGTGCGCTCGGTCCCTAGGCTACTATTAAACTAGGTTTTTATCTGAAACTCCCCTGCGTTTCAGAGTCAAACATACTGTATATAGCTCATATTATACAGACAGTATCTGATACATGCTGCCCATGGAACACTACTGCCCATATTTATGTCACCTTCTTTCAGCTTTAAATACTGCTTATGCCTTTTCCACATCTATTAATCATTTGATAAAGTGAGATATAGTACAGAGTGGAACAAGATAAGGCTAAAATAGCTCACGAAGATCAGGCGTCAATTTGAAGAGATCGTAAATTGGTAAAGTTCCAGTCAAAAGAGACAAGTGAATGCCACGATTGGACAAAGTTTAGATATTAAACGCTGCCACATGTGCACCTTGTTTAGATCTTCTTAATTTACAACCACAGTCTCGTCTGCATATACAGTGGATGAATGGAAGGAATGCATGCAAAGTGCAGTGGATAGGCACAAACAATGCCAAAGTTGGTAGGAGAAGGTATTGTGAGTGACTAAGTTCATGCAACGTAGGTGAGATCCTGATACAGTTACCCAATTATTTGGTTTATTGCTGCTGTGAAAGCGAATATTTATTCTGAGTACATAGAAACCGAAGCTTTTAATAATATGAATGATATTCTGTTAAACATTCAAATGACCATAGAATTGGAAAGATACACCCAGCCATCCCCCCCCCCCCGTGCACTGGTAATTTCCCTTCCAGTATAATCTTGACGTCCTGCTGGTTTCTCCATGTGCAGTAATGTGCTTCTTGGTCACTTTTCAGTCATAAGGAATACAGGTTACAGCATCATACACCTTAGTACCGTCTGTCATTTCTTTGTTACCCTCTATATAGAGCGTATTTGTACAGTATACATTTAGATGCATACTGAAGTAAAAAGAAGAAATCACACTTTTATAATCAAGGCTTTCTCATCTCATCGCAGTAACTTTCCCGCTGTTCTGTGTATTGCTCTGTACGAAGCTTTTACAAATTTGGGAGCATTCTGGGATTCTTCATATCTCCCTCCCACTGCCTGCATATGGCCAAGCAAAAAACAATGAGAGGAATAGACAGCTTGTATCTGTGTGTTTGTTCTACCCCCACCCTCCCATCTTCTCTCATCACCGAGGAGGGATCCCTGCTGAGCGCAATCAAGATACAGACTGTACCCTGCATCTATCGCACAGACATGCATATTCCAAGCTCTCTGAACAAGCAGAAAGCAGCACAATTTTACATACTAACCACGCAGAGAAGAGGGCCACAGTTATAGAGAAGAAGGAATACCAGGACTTCTCTGAAACCTCTCTAGTCTTTTTTTTTTTAACTCCTGCTAGGACTGATAGCAATAAATCCATGGATAACATTTTCGTAGCAGCATGAAATTTGAGTTACTTATCTTTATTATGGATGCAGAAAAATTGAAAAATAATAGTACATCATTGAGAAGATCAAGATGATTTTTGGACTGTAGACATAGCCAGATATATCGCAAGATGGTCAGCGAGACAGCTGAAGTGCTAAGTTAACATGTCGCAATGAGCGCAATACCGGCAGCTAGCGATCCATGTCCCATAGTTGCGATGTAAGAATATGTTTTTGTGCAATGTTATTGACAGTCAGAAGTTTCCCATAGTTCACCGATCTAAAGGTTCATTCTCATGAGTCATTTCAATAATGAACGATGAGATCATAACTGACGACTAGCAAACAAAGTCAGACAAGTGTTTATATAGGACCAAGATCGGGAATGAAATGGACGAATAGTGATCATTACATTGTAACATTTGATATTAGTACACTTCATTCACACAGACAGATAATTTGAAGTGTGGGTTCAACGTTCAAATCCTATAAGTGATATTCATTATCTTGAAAACATGAATTCATGAAGGATCGTACAAACAACGCCGATATTGTGCAAAGAAAATTTATTCGAAATAGAGATAACATTTTCTATAATAATAGTATTCGTTCTAATACTCAAAGTGCTACTGAGCAATTTACTGTCTTGGGACATGATCTTATTAAGGACTTGAATTTCCACTCTTCCATTTTTGTTGGTCAAATTGTTGCACGTGCAAAAAATCTACATTTACATTGCATAATTTTCAAAAGTTCAACGAGAATTATTTTGGTCACCTAAACTATGTCATATACGATGAACGAGTGTTTTTGGAAACATCCTTCAGTTACTCAAATCATTAACATTACACAATTATCATGAACGAGGAATCATTAATGTTAGAATCTGACGGATTATCGGCTAGTGTAAATGTAGCTTTATTCATGGCTCAGTCGTCTCATAGTATTATTTCAGGGCAAAACATCAGGTGTATGATATGCCTAATTGTACAGATGGAGGAATAGGAAGAAAGGTCCTGTTTTGACTAATCTTGATGGGCAACTATATTTTTGATATTGATTAGATGACATTATCGTACTTTAAATGTGTGATTTATAGATCAGGCATAGACATAGCTAAACTATTCTTTACCTAGGAAAAGAAGGTAGTTTTCCAACCACAAACAAATCCAGGGCAGCATATCTTGCTTGGGCTCTACTCTGCTACTCAGCTACCTAAATATGATTCCACGTAGATTTAGAAAGGATACTAAACTTAATTTTTATCTTAAATGCTTGACAATCACTATGACATAATACAAATTAAAGCATTTAGACAGTATAGAGATGCCCCTTGCCTGAGTAAAGGCAGTGTGTCATAGCATAAATAGGCTTCATTCTATAGCTGAATCCACATGTTTGCGTACAGACTAGAATTTCAGGTCCAAACTTAAATATATAGTTGCTATGATCAGGTCAGGAGAGCAGTGGCTGGATGTGAAATCATTGTCTGCACCCACACTGAGATACAGAGCAGAATAACTTCGGCTGAACCCATGATATCGGCAGGATCAGCTGACAGTCTGATGTGTATGGGGGACTCCCCCCACGGATGATGTCAGGGGAAAGAAGGATTTTAAATTTTGGGTCTGGGAGACCAGACACTTCCAAAGCAGTCCAGTAGTGGTTCTTTAAAAGAAAACAAAGGATGGATCATGATCTTGCATGTGGGAGAGTCAGGCGAGATAGGTGTTGGCCAAAAAATCGTCAAAATACTTTGGGCTGAAAACTATCTATATGTATGTGGGACTTTAAAATGGGTTGTCTATATGGGACAACTTCTTTACCTCATTATGGGACAGCCTGACTTTGCTAGGCAGGACTATGTAATCTACTGTATTGTTACCTGGGAGCAGTCATTTCAGTCTGGGGGAGGGAATGACTGTAATGATCTTCAATAGAAAAAAAAGTGAGAAAGGCCATAGAAATACTTAATTTGTGTTCACTTCATTAGCTCACATATAATATTATTATTTTTGGAGCATAATAAAATGTAATTGCCTGGCATTTAGATTGTATTTCAATAAAAAAAGTTTTCAAAGTACACTTTATATATATTTAAAGTCCTTTTAATCTATACATTCTTGACTGATATATTGTCAAAATAAGTTTTGCTCAATCTGTCACATTAAGAGAATCTTACTTATAGCAACTTGAATTATAACAGGGGTGGTAGAAAGTGAAAGCTCTGAGGCAGTGAGATTTTAGGCAAAGTGTCTAAAAGCATATGCCCCATCATGTTCTCTTTCTTGTCGAGTGATAGTGCATGTATCCACATCTCCACTCTAAACGGTACGCTGGATATCCATTCTCTGTATGACATAGAGCAGCATATGCATATAGAATGTGTAGCCAGGCAGTTGAGTATTGAATGCAGGTGGATTCGGGGAAGAGGCCACAGCCCATGCACTTGTGGGAAACCAATTGCCTAACTGTGATCTAAAGGAAGCAATTAGGCAGCCTGGATTTTTGCAAATTTGATGAGCAGAGAAAAAAGAGAGCTTCAAGTATCCAACATATGAAAATAAATGCTAGTGGGTGTTTTCAGAACTAGAGAAGATATGTTGTTATCATCTGGAGAAATTTCCTTGAACTATCCCCAGCATGAAATATCCCTGGTCTGTCTTCTTCTACGCAAACTGATTTTCAAACCAGCTGTCACCAACCAAAATATAACACAATTCATGGGCAATTTATAAAAAGAAATCTTATTTAATCTTATACCTAATCTACATAAACTATTCTCAGGTTTATTGTCTCAGTACAGATCTTGATTTTAGAAAATTGCAAGCCTGTGGCATTATATTTAACAAAGCAAGTGCATCAAATCTTCTAACTTGGCTCTAAATTGCATGTTAGAAGGTAAATCCTGTTGTTGGCACAGAGCTTATCTGGAATCTCGCTGAACATTTTACCTGACACTGTGAAGAAGTTGTAAAGAATCTCCTGCATCTGTATTTTCTGCTAAGCGTTGTTTCCTTTTACAAGTGACACAACAGCAGCAATCGCTGGAAGCTTATTACAGTTTTTCTACTCTCTAAATTGTTTATTTTGGTAAGAAGATTTTCTCACTTTTTGAAAGACAATTTTAAATGTTTCTGTCAATTTTCAGAATACAATGAATTTCTTATTGTCTCATTACGGAAAATGACAAATATAAAAGCAATTGTGTTATCAGTAAATGACTTACGATTTAAATCAGGTTGATATGTTAAGTGTATTTTTAATCTATGATAATATATACATTTTCCAGGTCACTGTTTAAAAAAAATAAATCAGAAATCTTATGTTTTTTTCACTTGCCACTAAGCCTAATATATATACATATTTCTTCCTGTGTACAGATGACTTCAGCAGTTTCATCATCATTATAGAAATTATTATTTTTAGAGGTAAAGCATCTATATATAGGATAACAGAAGGTATAATAAGAAATTATAAAATACTATATTCAACAATCCTAGATTTACCCTTCACCTATTCTGCCATCACAGCTTCTGGCCCAATCTTCCATTCTCTGTTTTGGATCTTCTTCTGGCCTCCAAATCTTCTTCTGGCCTTTAATTGTCCATCTTCTATTTGAGGCTGACTAGGACACACACACACACACACACACACACACACAAACACACGTGAGGCCTAGTCAATGTAAAAAGATCAGAAGAAAAACTTGTTGCTGATCAAAGACTCAAGGCTCAGGCAGGGAACTTCTGTGGGAGGATAAGTTGGAGCTGGCATTAAGACATTTCAGCATAATGTTTTATTTTGGGTCAGAAGAGTCCTCAGAGCATAGTAATTGTCTTTTTAGAGCACTTTTGATTTGTGATGAATAGATTCAGTCCTAATCTAAATATTCAGTAAATTCAGACCAAAGAAACTCAAATTGAATTTATAAAAAATGCCCTGGGTTCTAATAGTGATGTGAAAAAAAAAAGAATTTTAATGGTGTGTGAAGAGGAACAATCACCAGGTCAAAAGTGCACAGTTTTGGTCCTATTTTAGTCCCGCTAATCCTGAGCATTCCATTCGTCTTAAAATCTGTCATACAGAGATATGATACTTTTTATTTAATGCTAATTATTTAGGTGTTTACCAAGGAGACATTGCTCATGGAGTAATTATACTGAGCTGTCCAAACACGTGTCCTCAGATATTTCTGTGAGCATTGCCCTTTTGGTAAGCACAAAATAAATTAACACTAAATCAAAAAAGTTCATGTTTCTGAAATCGTATTGAGGATTTAAAAAAAAGAATTCAAAGGGGGAACAGCTGGACTAAAATAAGAGCAAAAAAGTGGTCACTTTTGAAAAAAAAACTAAATTAACCCCTTCACCCCGCAGCCCATTTTAGTTTTTTCTCTTTTTGTTTTCCTCGTCTTCTTCCCAGAGCCATAACGCTTTTATTTTTTTGTCCACTTAGACATACACTGTGACGGCTTGTTTTTTGCAGGACAAGTTGTACTTTTGAATAACACCATTTATTTTACCACTTAGTGTACTGGAAAACAGGATAACAAATTCCAGGTGCGGTGAAATTGTGAAAAAAAAACACAATTCTGACATTGTTTTTTGGGAATTTTTTTACAGTGTACATTTCGCATTAAAATGACCAAGCAATATGATTCTCCTCATCAATAGGATTATGGCAATACCAAACATGTCCAATTTTTTTTATTATTTAAGCGGTGAAAAAAAATCTGAAGTTTGCAAAAAAAAAATTTCAGTTGTATCGCCATTCTCCAGGACCCGTAATATTTTTATTTTTCATCCAATGGAGCTGTATGATATCTTATTTTATGTGGGACGAGACAAAATTTTCATTGCCACCATTTTGGGATAGATTTGACTTTTTGATCACTTGTTACAGCATTTTTGTGAAATTGTGGTGACCAAACAAGCTTAAATTTAGCATTCTTGATTTTTTTCTGCTTACTGTGTTTACCGATCGAGTTAATTGTTTTATATTTTGATATATCAAAACACGGAACACAGCAATACCACATATGTGTATTTTTTTAATATGTTTGTTTTCAATGGGGGAAGGATTGATTTGAGCTTTTATTTTTTTCATCTTTTTAAAACATTTTTTTTACTTTTTACTGTTCTTGTTAGCCTCCTTAGGGGGCTTGAATATGCGATTGTCCGATCACATGTGCTATAAGCATCGATGCCACAACATTGCTGCATAAAGCTGAAATCACAGTCTTTTTTGAAGCCATATCACAGGCAGGGTTTCAAAGGAGTTCCATAATGACAAGCACAGGAGTCAGTATCTGACCCCCGACTGTCATGACAACCCATCGTCGACCCACAATCACATTATGGGTGCGCCGATGGGAGGATGTAATGACATGTGGATATGTCAGTGCCTGTTAAATGCTGGTGTCAGAGATTGATAGTGGAATTTGACAGGTTAACCATGGTGGGCGGAGATAGAAGGTCCTGGCTGTAATACATAGCCATCACCTGCCGGGTATGGGACGGGAACGCTCCATACACCCTTTTATGACTTGCGCTGTATATATATATGACACATATCATGAAGGGGTTAAATAATAGGTAATTTCTGATGACAAATTCCTTATAAATGCAATGGAATGAGACATGCAGCAAATGAACATTTCTGATATATTAAAAGGGACACTAGTCATGAGAGATACCATAGAATGAGAAATCACTCCCAACTGTCAGGTCTGTCTCCAGCAGTGACAACATTAAACATGTAGAGATCACACCCATTATCTGTCAAATCACCTCACATCACCATCTCCAGAATGTCCCAGTGGTCCTCGCTCATTGATTGCTTGGTAGCAAGCTTTAGGAAAATGGCAGAGGACACTATTAAACTTCTCTTCCACCAGTATTCTGACAGTAGATCTAATTTGGATTGCATTAACTGTAGGGTTATTTTTGTATGCCCAGATTAGATAGAAATAAGTTGCTATATAAACAGTTTTCAACAAGGAAACCAGCAAGATCCATTGAACCATTGGCCAAAGACATTTTCTTTGTCCAAAAGGTACAGTGTCTCAGACATGCCAAGTAAGCTTTCCCATGCTAGCATTTTTGTCATTGAGAATTTTATGCTTAGTAAATTAAATTACATAATATAAAAAGTCATAAGCCACTCCCCTGTTTCATCTGCACATTAAAAGTACTTTAGGGCAGAACATGAGTAATTATCTGGAATAGAAGTCTTTAGAGATGTCAGATTTTCTCCATATTGTATTTAATAATAAACATTTAACGTGTTTCAACTGAGAGCAGGAGTCTTCATCAGGTATATAATCCAATGTTCTTTGCAGTAGAAAATATGTGGTCTCAGAAGACTTTATTTAGTTTTTTCGTTTCATTTTATTTGCATTGCTGTACATGTTGTTTATGTTTCAGACTTGATTTTATCTAACACGTAATGTCAATACATTCATTCAAACCACCGGATTTGAGTGCCAACTATTTGAAGGTCCAAAAGGACTCATTATTGATCAATCTTTGCAATCTATTAGGGCCCCATCACACATAGCAACACACCAGCGATGCCAATAATGATATGACCTTGTCAGGATCGCTGGTGTGTCGCTACATGATCGCTGGTGAGCTGCCAAACAGGCAGCTTCACCAGCGATCAGCACCAGCGACACGCGAGTAACAAGCGACGCACGTCGCTTAGTTACCCACTGTGTACCTTAGTTACCAGTGGGCTGGTGCAGGGAGCTGGTAACCAAGGTACACATCGGGTTTCTAAGTGGTGCGTGGCACTTTGAAACCCGATGTGTACCTTGGTTACCAGCTCCCTGCACCAGCGCGCTGGTAATTAAGGTACACATCAGGCTTCTAAGTGCTGCGCGCCGCTTAGAAACCCGATGTTTACCTTAGTTACCAGCACCAGCTTGCTGATCGCTGGTCTCCCGCCTGCCACACGCAGCGATGCTTGCTGGCCAGCGGGAGACCAGTGATCAAAAAAATGTCCTAGTCATTCCAGGATGATCAGCGATATCTGGCAGGGGGGCCGGTCGCTGGTGTCACACACAGTGATCTTGCTGGTGAGATCGCTGTTGGGTCACAAAACATGTGACTCAGCAGCGATCTCACTTGCGAGATCGCTGTGTGTGATGGGGGCTTCAGGGATGTTTTCTGGTATTTGTTCCAGAATAAATAATTTAAAGTTGGTGGGGTCTTTGTTGTGTTCCATAAGGAAATATCTGGATAGGCTATGACATACATTGCCTATTTTGATATTATGCCTATGCCTGTTTATCCTGTTGTGCGTTTCTTGTATCATGCATCTTACATATTGTAATTTACAATGCACTTAGGTAAATTGCAAAATTCGAGTTGCAGTCAACATAATGTTTCTCCAGTGGAATTGGAGGAAAAAGATTTCCTACAGCAAAGACAGTTCTTTGTATTGCATAGGTAACATCCCCAGGTCTTTAGAGAATTAGAAGGAAAAGAAGAAAGTGATTGGATGGATATTAGCTTGCTTGGCTCGATATGATTTTTTAAATTCATGCTTCTGTGAAAAATTATGTTGGATTGGGAGATGACATTCCCTGATAATATCGAATCATTTAACAAAGGCATCCAGTATTTGGACATGACCTGTCTTATCTTTTTATGAGACTAATTATAGGTATTGATAAAACTATATTTGATTTTATTATCTAGTTCTCTCTTCTTCCCTACTGGACTAGTCACTGGTCATTTTGACAAAACAGTGATGTTATTTTAAAAGCATCATTCAATAGTGTAATAGGGTAATGTTTTGCTCTAAATCTCTTCTTAGGAATGAGGGCTTTTTTGAGTAATTCTGTGTTTGTGGTGCAGTTTCTTTATACAGTCATATGTTAAAGTTTGGGCACCCCTATCAATGTTAACCTTGTTTCTTTATAACAATTTTGGTTTTTGCAACAGCTATTTCAGTTTCATATATCTAATAACTGATGGACTCAGTTATATTTCTGGATTCAAATGAGGTTTATTGTACTAACAGAAAATGTGCAATCTGCATTTAAACAAAATTTGACCGGTGCAAAAGTATGGGCACCCTTATCATTTTCTTGATTTGAACTCTCCTAACTACTTTTTACTGACTTCCTGAAGCACTAAATTGGTTTTGTAACCTCATTGAGCTTTGAACTTCATAGCCAGGTGTATCAAATCATGAGAAAAGGTATTTAAGGTGGCCACTTGCAAGTAGTTCTCCTATTTGATTCTCCTATGAAGAGTGGCATCATGGGCTCCTCAAAACAACTCTCAAATGATCTGAAAACAAAGATTATTCAACATAGCTTTTCAGGGGAAGGATACAAAAAGTTGTCTCAGAGATTTAACCTGTCAGTTTCCACTGTGAGGAACATAGTAAGGAAATGGAAGAACACAGGTACAGTTCTTGTTAAGCCCAGAAGTGGCAGGCCAAGAAAAATATCAGAAAGGCAGAGAAGAAGAATGGCGAGAACAGTCAAGGACAATCCACAGACCACCTCCAAAGGCCTGCAGCATCATCTTGCTGCAGATGGTATCACTGTGCATCGGTCAACAATACAGCGCACTTTGCACAAGGAGAAGCTGTATGGGAGAGTGATGCGAAAGAAGCCATTTCTGCAAGCACGCCACAAACAGAGTCGCCTGAGGTATGCAAAAGCACATTTGGACAAGCCAGTTACATTTTGGAAGAAGGTCCTGTGGACTGATGAAACAAAGATTGAGTTGTTTGGTCATACAAAAAGGCGTTATGCATGGAGGCTAAAAAACACAGCATTCCAAGAAAAACACTTGCTACCCACAGTAAAATTTGGTGGAGATTCCATCATGCTTTGGGGCTGTGTGGCCAATGCCGACACCGGGAATCTTGTTAAAGTTGAGGGTCACATGGATTCAACTCAGTATCAGCAGATTCTTGACAATAATGTGCAAGAATCAGTGACGAAGTTGAAGTTACACAGGGGATGGATATTTCAGCAAGACAATGATCCAAAACACAGCTCCAAATCTACTCAGGCATTCATGCAGAGGAACAATTACAATGTTCTGGAATGGTCATCCCAGTATCCAGACCTGAATATCATTGAACATCTGTGCGATGATTTGAAGGGGGCTGTCCATGCTCGGCGACCATCAAACTTAACTGAACTGGAATTGTTTTGTAAACAGGAATGGTCACAAATACCTTCATCCAGGATCCAGGAACTCATTAATAGCTACAGGAAGCGACTAGAGGCTGTTATTTTTGCAAAAGGAAGATCTACGAAATATTAATGTCACTTTTATGTTGAGGTGCCCATACTTTTGCACTGGTCAAATTTTGTTTAAATGCAGATTGCACATTTTCTGATAGTACAATAAACCTCATTTGAATCCAGAAATATAACTGAGTCCATCAGTTATTAGATATATGAAACTGAAATAGCTGTTGCAAAAACCAAAATTGTTAGAAAGAAAAAAGGGTTAACATTAATAGGGGTGCCCAAACTTTAACATATGACTGTATTCTCCTATACTGGCCATAGGGGATGTTCGTGATCCATTTGGGATAGTACCACAACAGAAATAAAGATAACTGTTTACAACAACATTTTTGAAAAAACGAGGAGAAGCAAGTGCCATCATGATTAGAGATGATATAACCATTCAAGGTTTGGTTCGATCTAATTTGCTGAACGTTTAGCCGTTTGCTGAACAGTTCGATGAACATACCAAACCCCATTAAATTCAGTGGGACCAACCAAACCAAATGTATACACAGCACCTTAAAGGGGTGACAAAAAGCTTCCCAAACAGCTAAAATTAGGGGCAGACACCATAAAAAATGGCATCAATTGACCCACAGTAGAAATTTGGAAATGGCACAGCATCAGTCAGCAATGGGCCATGCATGAAGTATCATGGCCAGCATTTACAGCTTGAAATTGAAGTTTCAATGAGGACATGATGGTTAAGGGAGCAGTGTAAACCTTCTTAGCTGGAAGCCCTAATACCTCATGCAACACCTCCAAATTTTTTTTCCTGCCACACTCAGTTGGCATAAACATCAGTTTCATACAGTAATATTGATAGGAAAAATATACTGTAAGGAATGTAACACAGGTAGTTGACTGAAAGCAAGTGCAGGGCTGCCTGTCTGGGAGCCCTACTCACACAGGCAACCCACTAGATGTAGAAACAGTATAATAGGCCTCTGATACACCTTCCACTACAGACAACCCACCAGAGGGAAGCATAACTTGGAGTCTCCACATTTCAAAAAATAATTATCACACACCACTAAAGTGGAATCAATTGCCACAGAGCAGAAATAGTATAATAGGACTCTTTCACACCTTCTACCACAGGCAACCCTCCAGATGGAGACCAAACTTAGAGTCTCCATGTTTCAAAAAATTGTTTGTAACATCAGCAGCAATTGCAACAGAAGGCACAGAAGACACCACAAAGATGGCACAGGCTGCAATAATGCAAAATCAATGCATGATATTATAAACTATACCGATACCAAAAAACGAAAAGTTAAACCGCAGCTTATAAGCGTCAAAGTCTTTAAGACAAATTTGTAAAGGTGCACGTCAAAACCAGGGAGTCCATCCTGGAGCAAGTTCCATAGCAATAGATAAAAAAGACAGCGCCTCAGACAGTGCTTGAAAAAGGTCTTCGGACCGAAAAGACGCCACAGGAGGCAGAATAAAATGTAAGGCTTTTTTTTTTTTCACCACTGTCTGAGGCGCTGTCTTTTTTATCTACGATAAACTATACCATCGCCTAGTCTGGCCTGTCTGCGACGGGGGTGCAAGGGTTATTGGAGATTCATCATAGCTAATTCATTTTGATGAAAATTACAGTTGTGGCCAAAAGTATTGACACCCCTGCAATTCTGTCAGATAATACTCAGTTTCTTCCTGAAAATGATTGCAAACACAAATTCTTTGGTATTATTATCTTCATTTAATTTGTCTTAAATGAAAAAACACAAAAGAGAATGAAGCAAAAAGCAAAACATTTATCATTTCACACAAAACTCCAAAAATAGGCCAGACAAAAGTATTGGGACCCTCAGCCTAATACTTAGTTGCATAACATTTAGCCAAAATAACTGCGACCAACCGCTTCCGGTAACCATCAATGAGTTTCTTACAATGCTCTGCTGGAATTTTAGACCATTCTTCTTTGGCAAACTGCTCCAGGTCCCTGATATTTGAAGGGTGCCTTCTCCAAACTGCCATTTTTAGATCTCTCCACAGGTGTTCTATGGAATTCAGATCTGGACTCATTGCTGGCCTCCTTAGAAGTCTCCAGTGCTTTCTCTCAAACCATTTTCTAGTGCTTTTTGAAGTGTGTTTTGGGTCATTGTCCTGCTGGAAGACCCATGACCTCTGAGGGAGACCCAGCTTTCTCACACTCGGCCCTATATTATGCTGCAAAATTTGTTGGTAGTCTTCAGACTTCATAATGCCATGCACACGGTCAAGCAGTCCAGTGCCAGAGGCAGCAAAGTAACCCCAAAACATCAGGGAACCTCCGCCATGTTTGACTGTAGGGACCGTGTTTTTTTCTTTGAATGCCTCTATTTTTCTCCTGTAAACTCTATGTTGATGCCTTTGCCCAAAAAGCTCCACTTTTGTCTCATCTGACCAGAGAACATTCTTCCAAAATGTTTTAGGCTTTTTCAGGTAAGTTTTGGCAAACTCCAGCCTGGCTTTTTTATGTCTCGGGGTAAGAAGTGGGGTCTTCCTGGGTCTCCTACCATACAGTCCCTTTTCATTCAGACGCCGACGGATAGTACGGCTTGACACTGTTGTACCCTCGGACTGCAGGGCAGCGTGAACTTGTTTGGATGTTAGTCGAGGTTCTTTATCCAACATCCGCACAATCTTGCGTTGAAATCTCTTGTCAATTTTTCTTTTCCGTCCACATCTAGGGAGGTTAGCCACAGTGCCATGGGCTTTAAACTTCTTGATGACACTGCGCACGGTAGACACAGGAACATTCAGGTCTTTGGAGATGGACTTGTAGCCTTGAGATTGCTCATGCTTCCTCAAAATTTGGTTTCTCAAGTCCTCAGACAGTTCTTTGGTCTTCTTTCTTTTCTCCATGCTCAATGTGGTACACACAAGGACACAGGACAGAGGTTGAGTCAACTTTAATCCATGTCAACTGGCTGCAAGTGTGATTTAGTTATTGCCAACACCTGTTAGGTGCCACAGGTAAGTTACAGGTGCTGTTAATTACACAAATTAGAGAAGCATCACATGATTTTTCGAACAGTGCCAATACATTTGTCCACCCTATTTTTTATGTTTGGTGTGGAATTATATCCAATTTGTCTTTAGGACAATTCTTTTTGTGTTTTTTCATTTAAGACAAAGTGAATGAAGATAATAATACCAAAGAATTTGTGTTTGCAATCATTTTCTGGAAGAAACTGAGTATTATCTGACAAAATTGCAGGGGTGTCAATACTTTTGGCCACAACTGTAGGTGGTCTAGACTTTCAGGGGACAGCTTGATGCACTTATCTGTTCTGAAGACATGTACTGAGAGAATGCTAACATGACAAAACTTCCAAGATGTGACAGGCGAGCTCAGGACACTATTCCATTTTTGAAATCAAAAATGCAAAAAGGTCCAGAATACCCCTGATGGCATTGATTTTGATCTCCAAATATTCCTGAACCATCCTCTTCAGTCATTCACAAAGTGTCAGACTTGTACTCTGTTCTGCTGGTGGAAAGTCTGCTCTAAAAAATGTGTTAAACGACTCACAAAAATTGCTTATGCCACTGACACTGCTGCTGCTTATGTTTTTGTGATGACTCTTTGATATTCCCAGGGTTGGATGACTAGAACAGCAATGAAGAATATTTAGAATTGAGAGTCCTCAGTGGTTGTGCACACTGTGTGCCTCACTGCTGTCTTCTGGAATACCACTCTTAAGATTGTCTACAAGTGTGTTTCAATACTCCAGCATGCACGCGTCCCCTTCTGGGGGTGGAAAATAGGGCTAAATTTACTCTTGCACCGTGGATCTAACAAAGTGGAAATCCAGTAGTCAGCATTATTTCTAACCCTAAGAATATGGGCATCATGTTGAAGAAGCAGCAAGAAGGCGCTCATGTGTGGGGCACTTTCATGAGGTTTGACGTCCAAGTCCATATTGTGCTGGTGGCAAAGTAACACTTAAGGTTGCTTCCTCTATCCCCTCCCACCATCCATGGACAACAGAGCGGGAATCATTATCCTCTTCATCTCCTGACTGTTGCAACTCCATCACCTGATTCTCCTCCTTTGGTTCCTCGGTTACTGCACCTGCACTAACAGGTTGTTTGGTACCATGAGCCCCCAACAATTGCTGTAAGCCACAGTCCCATATCATCCGCCCGTGCAATGACAGTCCGTAAATTTGAGATATTGTTATCCCTTCTGCATTCTCCTTTTCTTCCACCTTCTTCATCTGGGACCACCACCTCCTCATGCAAAATATTCAAAGCGTGCTCCAGCATGTTTATGAGCGGAATAGTGATGCTGATGATGGCATCGTCAGCATTAACCATCTTAGTAAACATTTCAAAACTATTCGGAAGGGTGCAGAGGTCCTGCCATAGTCCCAGCAACATGTGCAGAGTGGAATTCCAGCATTTCGGAACATCGAAAATCAAACGGTTAACCGGTAAGCCATAAAACCTCTGTAGCGATGCAAGTCAATGACCTGCTGGTTGCGATTGGCAGAAGTGAGCACACAGTGACTGTGCTTTCTGCAGCAGCACATCCAAGCCAGCATAGTGGCAGAGAAATCGCTGTCTCAACAGGTTGATGACTTGAGCCTTGCAAGACCCATTTGTTAGGTTGTCCCAGTGTAGGCTCACCACTAGGTTTTCACTGTTATCGCACACATCATTCCCTACCTCCAGGTTTATAGGAGAAAGCCATATCTCTAAATCAGCCTGGATAAGTGTCCACAATTTTTGAGCTGTATGACTCTGATCTCCAAGTCATATTAATTTAAACACTGCCTGATTGCGATGAGGCATGGCTGTGTAATATAGAGGTGTGGGTGATTCTATCTGTACTGTTGATTAAGGGAGAGGTTGAGGGCACAGTTGGAGGCCCTAGAGGAGGAACTGTTAGATGCAGAGTCTTGTCCTGCAAGCCTTGAGGATTCAAAGACATGTGGAGCAACCCCTTGACCATCTGCCCCCACAGCCACCAGTCACCCAGTGCCCAGTCAGTGAAGTATAACACCTCTGCCCATGTTTGCTCATCCAGGTGTCAATGGTGAAATACACCCTGGCAGACATAAAAAAATTTTAAGGATTGGGTGATGTTTTCTGTGACATGCTGATGTAGTGCAGGCACAGCTTTCTTAGGGAAGTAATGGTGACTGGGCAACTGGTATTGGGGGACTGCAATTGCCATCAACTTTCTGAAACTGTATGTTTCCACCAGGCATAAAGGCAGTATTTGCATGGCCAGCAAATTGGAGATGATGGAGTTCAAGCTCTTAGCTTTGGCAAGTGTAGGACGAAACATTATTTTACATGACTACAACTGCAGGACCGAGGGCTGGCTGCTGTGCTGAGAGAGGATGTAGTATGTAGAACAGGACAAACTGCTGCACTGTGAGTGAGCTGAAGGCGGAGATGTTATTGTGGATTGAGAAAGATGTGTTGTGCTAGGTGACATAAAAACAGCAGTCATACGTTCCCTTCTGTAACAGCTGATGGGCTCTCACTCACCCCAACTGTTGGGGGTAAAAAAGTGAAGTTTCTGTGGCCGGAGACCTATGTGAGAACTCTTGGCATGGTGACGAAGGAGGGAGAAGTGGTTGATGGGATAGACTATAGTTGGCGAGGCATGCTGTTCCGCATTTTAGCACAGTGAAATTCCTACACTAAGGCATCTTGATCATGCATGTGCTGGTTCATGCATGTAGTTGTCAAGTTATTGCGATTTTTGCCTCTACTGAGGTTTTCTTGCAAATTTGTCAGATAATGTGTGTTGAGTCTTCCTTTGTGGTCTCAATAAAGTCTCATGCTAGGCAACTCTTGCTGCCCCTGCGAACTGCACACTCTGGCTACAGCCAGAGTTGGGGCTGAGGATGCAGCTTTTGTCATAGTTTCATCACTTTGTGTTTGTGTGGGAAGCCGCAATGTAAACTCCTCGTCTTCCTACACCTCCACCTCCTCTGCTGAGCTACTCAGCTGCATTTCTCTGGGTCCATGCCAAGTGGGATCTACAGCCCCATTGTCAACCTCTCTGTTCTCACATTTCTCACCCTGAAAGTCACCCACTCCCCGCCATGACACCACAGTACAGTCCTCATGCGCCTCTGGTCTGAGTCTCATCAGGATCACCTTCACCTCTAGTGGTTAACGTCTGGTGATGAAGGTCTGGATTCTGCTCGGACTCTACTTCATCCGGCCCAGGATCCAACATAAAAATATTTTGGGCATCAGTGCAGATGCTTTTCTCCCCTGGATTTTGGGAATCTTTGGACCAGACCTCTGGTGCCATGGAATAGTATGTGTGAACAGCTCTGCAGAATGGCCCATCTGGGGATCCTCACAGTCAGTTTTGCATTTGGAAATTTGTGGCGCGAGTGGAAACAAGGGTGATTGGGATTCCACCTCAGAGGATTGTACTGTGTGTGACGTTGAGGTGAAGGAAGAGGAGGAGAGGCCACTTGATGCAGCGCTTGCCATCAACTGGAGCGCATGCTCTTTCTGGCCTTCATCTACAAGTCGTACCATAGTGCTGCTGCCAGAGAAAGAGAGTGGAGTAGCCTGTCCAGTAACAGAAGTTGTCAGTGGTCTTTGGATAGGATGAGGTGTTCATTTGAGCTTTCGCTAACATTAGGACCTAACCCACGTACACGTTGAACACCAAGCCTATTCCCCCTTCCACCACGATCTCGCTTTTTCCAACTCTGTTCTATGTTCTATGTATCCTTCTCCTCTTGTAACCTGCTGTTTCACAACTTTAGGCCCACAGCCATCAGTCACCTGCCACTAAATGAACAATCACTATTTATTTTCTTAGATAGTGTGCCTGAACAACACTGTTATACCTAACGATTTTTAAGTGGAAACCCGGCCTTCTGATTTGTCACTGAAACACAGATTTAGCAGAAATGATTTGGATTAGTTAATTGGGCCTCCTCGCTGCACCCCAATATTAAGCTTAACGATTTTTAAGTGGAAATTTGGCCTTATGATTTCTCACGGAAACACAGTTTTATCACAAACAATTTGTATTAGCAAATGGGTCCTCCTGAGACTCCCTCACAGTTTTTACACAGGTGCTGGAAGATCGATTTCACACAGGACAGTTTCCTATCTAGCTAACTGACAAGTTCCTGTGCAGCACTATCAGGAGCGGCTTCTCTGCACTGTGACTCTGAGAAAATGGCGCCAGCAAAACAAGATGTCCTCTTTTTATATGGCCTGGGACATATGACTTCGATAGTCAAACACAGAAGACCTTGTGTCATGACGTTGAGGACGGTTTCTGTGCCCTGATTGGCTGCCGGAATCAACACACATAAAGTTAAGGGGAAAAAAAAAGAATGCACAGCTCCTCTAATCTATATACACCCCTTCCTCTCATCAAGCACGCCCCCACCCACCCCACATTCATCATACATCATTACAATCCCAGCCAAAGTAAAAACAAAAGCATTAGTGGAAACGTGATGATTTTCCGAACTGTGACCGAATTTTTGCCGACTTTGAGGAAAAATGCTCCTGAAACACAAATCCGAATGTACTATGTTCATGCTGAATTTGAGATTGGCGAACATTGGCTCATCTCTAATCATGATCATCTTTACATGTGTTCAAATCAAATATTGGATGAGGAAGATGAGGAATTAAGTACACTTGAATTGAATTGAATGTTTGTCTCTAATAGATAGCTAATTGAAATAATCGCTTAAATGAGAAAGAAAAATTTTTTAAAATTCTACCCACCTCATGTCTGAATTAAAGCAACTGAGGTCTCCGAGTCATTATTCTTTTATGACTTTAGACGTCCAAGCATTGTTCTCCAACATTCTGTATGAGTTGGGTATAAGAGCCGATCAACATTACTTCAGCCAAAACAAATCCATGTCTGATATCCAGTCTACCTTCTTGCTAGAGGGTATTAGGTATGTGCTGGAGCACAAAGTGTTCTCTTTTAAGGGTGTAGCCAATTGGCAGCAGAGGGTCTGTGAGTTTGGGACGCGTTTCACACCCAGTTACGTCATCCTTTTCATGGGACTATATTGCTCAGTCTCATTTCAGACTAATAGCACCACTTAGTTTAGTAAAAAAACAAGATAATTAGACATGTAAATTTCATCAATTTTAAACAATAATTTTTATTAAATTAATCAAACAGTGAAAGACAACAGTTAAAAATTAGCCTCTAAAAACCCTTAAAATCTGTTAGGGCAGTGTTTTGTTCATGCACATGTGAAGCAACAGGCATGTATAGCATATATTATATATTATTTATATATTATGAGACAGCATTGCATAGTAGCAGTTATACAGGTGTTTCTTACAAAATTAGAACATCATCAAAAAGTTAATTTATTTTAGTTATTCAATACAAAAAGTGAATCTCATATATTACAAGTTATATAGTGTCATTACAAACACAGTGATCTATTTCAAGTGTTTATTTCTGTTATTGCTGATTATGGCTTACAGCCAATGAAAACCCAAAAGTCATTACCTCAGTAAATTAGAATAATTAACAAAAAACACCTGAAAAGGCTTTCTAAATGTTTAAAAAGGTACCTTAGTCTGTTTAAGTAGGCTCCACAATCATGGGGAAGACTGCTGACATGCCAGATGTCCAGAAGGCAGTCATTGACACACTCCACAAGGAGGGTGAGCCACAAAAGGTCATTGCTAAAAAAGCTGCCTGTTCACGCAGTGCTATATCCAAGCATATTTATGGAAAGTTGAGTGGAATGAAAAAGTTTAGTAGAAAAAGATGCACAAACAACTGGGATAACCGCAGCCTTGAAAGGATTTTTAAGAAAAGGCCATTCAAAAATTTGGGGGAGATTGACAAGGAGTGGACTGCTGTTTGAGTCATTGCTTCAAGAGCCACCACACACAGACGTATCCAGGACATGGGCTACAAGTGTCGCATTCCTTGTGTAAAGCCACTGATGACCAATAGACAATGCCAGAAGCGTCTTACTTGGGCCAAGTAGAAAAAGAACTGGACTGCTTCTCAGCAGTCCAAGGTGTTGTTTTCAGATTAAAGTAAATAATGAAATTTAATTTGGAAATCAAGGTCCCAGAGTCTGGAGGAAGAGTGGAGAGGAACACAATCCAAGCTGCTTGTCTAATGTGAAGTTTCCACAATCAGTGATGGTTTGGCGTGCCATGTCATATGCGTCTTATCAAGACCAAAGTCAGCACAGACGTCAACCAGAAAATTTTGGAGCACTTCAGGCTTTCCTCTGCCGATAAGCTTTTTGGAGATGGAAATTTCATTCTCCATCAGGACTTGGCACCTGTCCACACTGCCAAAAGTACCAATACCTGGCTTACAAACAACAGTATCACTGTGCTTGATTGGCCATAAAACTCACCTGACCTTATTCCCATAGAGAATCTATGGGGTTTTGTCAAGAGGAAGATGAGAGACACTAGAACCAACAATGCAGATGAGCTGAAGACTGCTATCAAAGCAACCTGGGCTTCCATAACACATCAGCAGTGCCACAGGCTGATCACCTCCATGCCATGCCACATTGATGCAGTAATTGATGCCAAAGGAGCCCCGACCAAGTATTGAGTGCATTTATTGAACATACATTTCAGTAGGCCAACATTTCAGAATTTAAAATCATTTTTCAAGCTGGTGTTATAAAGTATTCTATTTTACTGAGATAATGACTTTTAAGTTTCCATTGTCTGTAAGCCATAATCATCAACATTAACAGAAATAAACACATGAAATAGATCACTCTGTTACTAATGACTCTATGTAATATATGAGTTTCACTTTTTGGATTTAAGAACTGAAATGAATTAACTTTTTGATGATATTCTAATTTTGTGAGAAGCACCTGTATATACATGACTAAACATAGCAAAAAACCATGATGAATGATTGAAAAAACACTGATGTGCTGCTGTGATCAGGTTTCTGCTCAGTTAGCAGTAGCCCACTATGCATAGAATTAGCACATAATGTTCATGAATTAATGAATTATACATGTCTGATTATCTTTTTCTACTAAACTAATTGGTGGTATTAGTCTGAAATCTTACTATACCAATGGGTCTAAAAATACTTTCCATTGTACTACATATTGCTCAGTCTCCCCTGCCAGTGGGCCGCATCCATTATCACTAGAGATTCATAGATGACCTGTACATCAAATGCACATGTGCATCAAAATAATTAATATTTTGTAATGGAACTTAATAAAAACTCATTGGACCTTAAGTTTTCTCACAATTTTTCATCATCCAACATTGAATTTTAGGATTTGAGCATATATAAAGGTAATCATGATGGCATTTGCACCTCCACTTTTTTCAAAAGTGTAGATGTAAACAGTTATCTTAATTTCTGTAGTGGCCACTATCACAAATGGATCACGAACATCCCCTGTGTCCAGTACAGGAGAATACAAAGAGATTGCACCATGAACACAGAATTCCTTAAAGAAGCCCTCATTTTAAGGAAAAGGTTTAGAGCAAAACAGTAGCCCATTAGACTCTTGAATGATGCTTGCCAAAGAACATCACTGTTATGTTAGAATGATTGCTTGGGGCAACCCAGCAAACCCACTAGTCCAGTAGGGAAAAAGAGAGAACTAGATGATAAAATCAAATATAGTTTCATCACGACCTATAATCAGAAAAAGATTAGACAGATCTTGTCCAAATACTGGATGCTTTTGTTGAACAATCTGATATTATCAGGGAACATCATCACCCAATCCAACATAATTTTTTGCAAAAATATGAATTTAAAAAGCCATATAGCTCTTAAGATCCATGCAATCACTTTCTTTTTTCCCTCTAGTTCTCTAAAGACGCCAAGGTGTTATAGGTGCAATACAAAGAACTGTGGCATGATCACACATGGAGAAAAATCTTTTTCCTCCAATTCCATGGGAGAAACATTTCCTATCAAACATTACATTGACTGCAATTCTGATTTGCAATTTACCTAATTGAGTGCATTTGTAAATTACAATATATAGGACGCACGACACAAGAAACGCACAACAGGATGAACGGGCTTAGGAATATCATTAAAACAGGCAATGTATCTCATAGCCTATCCAGACATTTCCTTATGGAGCACAACAAGGACCCCACCAATCTTAAATTAATTATTCTGGAACAGATACCCCAAAACATCCCTAATAGATTACAAAAATTGATCAATAAAGTGCCCTATATTGGATCTTCAAATTGGCGACACTCAAACCCGGGGATTTGAATGAATGTATTGACAATACGGGTTAGATAAGATCAAGCCTAGAACATAAACTGTACAGCAATACAAATAAAATGAAGCAAAAAAAATAAAAAGATAACAGCAAGAAGAAAACATTAAGCTTTTGTACCCCTTTACAGAGATTATTTCCACATATGTTCTTTACAGTTTTTTTAAATTTGTGTGTGGTTTTTTTCTATTTTCTGCTACTGCCAAGGTGCAGCATAGCACTGGTGACAACCTATCAAGAGTCAAATTCAATTGACAATATTCTCTATAAGTGCATAAAATCATGGGTAATCATTGTGTATGTACATCCGCCTGATGAAGGAGCTAGACCACGTAAAATTGAATAAAAGTTTATTAATCAAGTACTTCAGTGGTATATTAACTTCCTTTCCGTGGCAGCGCTGAATCAAACCACCATTTATTTTTCCTTCCTTGGATTACTATCTGGAACTCACATGGAATCCAGCGGGTGGAGCAGCAGCTTTTTGGATTAATTCCATTTTTCTTCAGTGTTGTGCCTGCCTCGGTACAAGCTCAGGTGAGTAACTTCAACACTCCTAGTATGATTTCTTTCTTTTATCTTACATCATAAGAGAAGTATCTGTTGGGACTCTTTCACATTGCATTTTTTTACGCCGTTGCCTGGCTGGAGAGATAGATTGTCATAGAAGAACTTGGCACTCTGTTCATAGTAATTTAAAGGAATTTATTTGAGATTGCAATCCACAGTTAAAACATGACTTTTCAGTCTGTTCATAGACATAGTAGCTTCCGAGGGCGCCACACCTACAGAAAATTTCCACTATTCTTTAGCGCAGTATACCTCTGGAGTCTTTCACAGTCACATTCTATGCATTTCTCTGGTGGCAATCCATGCATCTGAGGAAGGTCTATTAACAGACTGAAACATTATGTTTTCACAATGGATTACAATCTCAAATACCGTATATTTCCTTGAATTCCTATGATTAGAGTGTAAAGTTTTTTTAATCACAGATTACTACACATTGCGCTCCTACTTGTGCACCCCTGTACAGGACTGCTGGGTTCCTCTGCCACATGGATGTATACATTGTAAGGAAGCGCTGTCATTCGGGTAGGGGATACTCGCTTGGCAGCCAAATAACCACATCCGGCACGGGTTTTCCTTAAAATAATAACAGTCAATGCAGTTTATTCATGCATCAAAACCATAAAAAAAAATAGAAAACAGCATCGCGTCCATGACAGAGCTTCACTCTGTTAGCCTGTGGTCACACAGGTTATGCCATACGCAGGCTCTCTTAGCCTTACACTTATATCCCCTCTCCGGGTTTACCTCATGACTGCTTCACCACGCTGCAGATGTCCATTCCCTCCAGGAAGCTATCAGGCATGTGCAGCCATTAACACAGCGTTCACTTGCTGTCAGGAAGACAGCCCCATCTCTCTCAGACAGGACCTTCCAAAACGGACCAACCAGGTCCCAGCATTCACTCCATGTGACCTACCCTGGTCACCTTATATGCTCCGTAGCCACGCCTATCGGGTCACATGGCTATGACATCATCACAGGTCCTTCAACCACTCATAAACACTTTACATTAGCATTCTCAAACACACCCCCTGGGTGGGTTTGTAGGTAACTGGTTCCGCCCATCTCACCAGCTACCTGGAGACTTCTTCCTGACACATTGGAACGAAAGATCAGCTCTGCTGATCAGCACATAAGCAAGCCTCCATCTTAAGGCCAGCCACCTTGAGATACATAACGATCCTTTAGCACCCTGCTCCTGTTACCACTCTGGACAAGGCTATCCGTTCGTCCTGGGACACCCACACAGCACCCCCTAGTGGACACAGTGGTCACTACACCACTTACCTCCCCCCTCTGTTCAAACTTGTGGGGTTGAACACACAACATTACACCAGGATCTCGAGACCGGGCACTCATTATACCCTGCCCCACAGGTTGAGAGAGCCGTCTCCATCTGTCACACGGCCTCATCCCTGCGTTAGGCCTCCCCCGCCACCAGCGGTCAGAATATCGATCATTGTCTTTGACCCTCCAGTCATGGTCTGTCTGCGTCGTCACCATCCTTTCTCTATCTAAGCGTCTTGTAACAAATGGTACCCCACCACGTCTAAGTTTGCTTTTCAGTGCATTAACCTCACGGTTCATTGCACCTGATGTCTCTGTAACATCCTCCAGTTCACACTGTAATCTATAGTGCCACGTATTGGCACGTTGAGCCTCTTTCTCTGCTTCTTACACCTGGCGTTTCAGCTGTTTCAAACGCGCATCATTTCCCTCCGCCAGGTCTTTGTACTGCTCAGAACCTCGCCTTTCATCATCCATTTGCCTTAGTACAACCTTCAATTTTTTTTTTCTCCGTACGATGTACTTATTTGCTTGCAGATTGTCGCGCTTTAATTTCCGCATCAGGCTGTTCCTCCAGTAGTGCAACCTTTGCTTCTAACTTCTTATTCTGGCGAACTAATTGCTGTCGGGCACTCTCATTCTTCTGAGCATTACTACGTTCTGTCTTCAGATCAGCATTCATCTGGTCAACCTGAAGTGTGGCCTTTCTCAGCCTGCCATTGGCTAATTCAACGTTGCCGTGTTCTTCCTCCACTTCTTCCTCAAACTGAGCAATGCGAGACTCTAACCGTCTCTTTTCTTCCAAAGCCAGAGCATCTTTACCACTGTTGTTGGCAATCACATCAGCCAGATCATCTCTTTCCTGCTGTGCTTGCCTTTTAGCATGCTCTGCAGCAGCAAGCTTCTCTTGCATATGGATCATCTCTGCTTCCATACTCTCCAGTTTCTTCTTGACTTCACTCTGTTCATCACTCAGGCCTTGCTGCTGTAAGTCTTCCTCCCACTTCTTCTCCCGCAGTAGACCTCTTACAGTTTCTGTGAGTACTCCTACCTCTTCTCTGAGGGACTTATTCAGACCATGCCACAATGCCAGGTGACCTTTGTGCTCGAAGACTTCTTTCTCTAGCTCATCTAGTCTGTGCTCCCTCTCTCTCTCAGAGCCATAGTCACCGCTAGAGTCTGAGTCACGCCGATCATTCAAGAGAACCATCCAGTTACCCTGTGACGGTGTGTCCACTCCAGTCGTCTCATCTCCCAGCCCACCATCCATAATGTCATGAGACGTCAGGTCCGTAAGTTGGGCAGATGTACCCCTTCTTCCGGTCACTTCTACCACTGACCTGTCCAGTTTAGCAGGCATCACCGTCACCATGTCTGCTAACCCAACAGTAGGAACGTCTCCATCCTCCTGCCATATATCATCAAACAAGACAAAGTCCCAACCCCTCTCAAAGGTATGCCCTAAGTTGGGTGGCATACTCCCACCTTGGCACTCCCCTGTTATGATTGGGTCACCGAGGAGGAAAGCAAGACCAAGCTAAGCCACAGAAAACCAGACTGGTTGGTAACTAAGCAGATTGCTGACCCCTGATCCTATCCACACAACTAGCAGTAGCCGTGGAGCGCACCTACGTTGATTCTAGATGCCTCGACACAGCCTGAGAACTAAATAAGCCTAAAGCAAGAAAGGGGAAATCTAAACTGCCCCAGAGCAGACCCCAAAGGAATAGATAGCCCCCAAACATATATTGTCGGTGAGACAAGATAAAAACATAAACGCAGGCAGGAAAATAGACTGAGCAAACGATGGGGCCCACACTAACTAGACAGGACAGGAAAGGAAAGACACTGTCTGCAATCACGCAAAAAACCCTGCAAAAAATGCCCAACACGTCTGATAGAAAAATACAGAAGTCACTAGACTTCGCCCACTATATCAGCACTCTGGTATATTCTGAAAGCAGAGCAAAAAGAGGCCAATCTAATAAGGGACAAAAACAAACTGGCACAAGTAGTAACATAAAGATGGAAATTCAGCACAGCCCCAGCCAGAGCTGGCTGAACACACAAAGCTGAAATAGACAAAACCAGATCAAATGTGAACAATAGCAAAAGAACACTTAGCTGAGCATGCAGGGACAGAGCTGGAAACTAAGACCTCAGGAGGCAGGAAAAATCACCAGCAGGGATAGAGGGAGTTGGCTGCCTTAAATCCAGCCAGAAACTCCAGATCAGTCATCCTACTCATTATCAGGTGCAGGCCTCTGTTAATTAGATCAGCTCCATTACCTCCAGTTACCACCAGAGGGAGCCCGGAAAGAGAACTTGCGACCCCTCTGTCAATATAACCAGCTCCACTACCTTCACTAGTAACCAGAGGTAGGCCAGGAAGTGAATTCACAACACTCCCCGTTTGTCATCTCAATCAGGACTTTGTCCACCGTATAATTCACAATGACCGCGTGGTCGCAGCGAACCCTGGCGTTTGTCTCGGTCAGAGATAAAACGAACGGAGTTCCTGTCAGAGTCACATGACTCTTTGAGTCCAGCCTACCAGAGACTCCTTCCCAGTGCAGCATCACGGTACACACCTGTGGCCTGTCGTTATCTGGAAAATATATGCCACACTCCTCAAAAGACATACACACACTGCGGTTCCCAAGACATGTCCACTGAGGTACCCAGTACTGCCTCTTTTGCAAACTCGGCCCCTTTCTGGACCACCATCCCAATTTGGGCCACCGCCTCCCTCTGGGACTCCACCCTTTTTGGGTTACCACCCCTTCCATGCTCAATCCGGCCCCTTTCTGGACCACCCCGATTTGGGTCATCGCCCCCTGCTGGGACTCTACCCCCTTTGTGCTACCACCCTGATTTGGGCCACCGCCCCCTTTCGGGATTTCCCCATGTCCGTTTTACCGGTCTCCTTAGACCGCAGTTCACACAACACAGTTTATGTCTCTTACGATACCACACAAGTCCTTGCTGGCACCACCACAGCTCCTGCTGTTACCGATCTCCGACACCTCCGGCTGCCATTTACACACAGCTGCTGGAGTTACCTTCGTAACCCCGCTGAGTTACAGGAAGTCGCTTGTCCCCTTCGTAACCCCGCCGAGTTACAGCAAGCCGCTTGTCACCTTCTTGATTCCCCTAGGCCACCACCGGCTGAGTTGAGAAAAGAGAAAAAAAAACACCCCACACAATACTCGCGTGTCCTGTTTGTGTGCTATTCAGGATGTTCCGTCTCCGCCTGAGACCGTCCAAAACACTGGGCGCACCGGGTGCTATTCAGGGAGCTGACCCTCCTCCCAGGGTTTCCCAACACACCAACCTCACCAGGTCCAGGGGCTCAGCGGGTGCTCTTCAGGACATTCATCCCCTCCTGAGACTGCCCAACACTCACGCCTCACCAGGTCCAAGGTCATACCACGTGCTCCAGGCATCCGATTCTTCTCCCAGAACCTCCCAACACTGACCCTCCAGGATCTTGCTCACTGAACCCTCCAGGTCAGTACAATGCGAACACCTGTCCGTTACCTGTGTCAGCCACACAGGTTCTCGGGTACCTCTTATCCGCAGAGGCACCCTAGCAATCACCAGTCTCTTTCTCTGACCCCGGTCAGTACAACACGGCTTTTATGACTGTCACCTGCTGGCCGCGCAGGTTCTCAGATCCCTCTTCCGCAGAGGTGTCCTATAAGTCTCTTCCACTGACCTGCTGTCAGTATATCACACGGCTTTCACAACCGTCAGCCCTCCTGGCTCAGTGTTGCCAGCACTACACCATGTTCTTTGGAAACCGTTGCCCTTAGCAACAGAATTTTGCAGTCCTCTTCCGTTGCTCCTAGCAACAAGGCTACAACACTGCCCATAGCATTCTCCACCAATTGTAAGGTAGCGCTGTCATTCGGGTAGGGGATACTCGCTTGGCAGCCAAATAACCACATCTGGCACGGGTTTTCCATAAAATAATAACAGTCAATGCGGTTTATTCATGCATCAAAACCATCAAAAAAAATAGAAAACAGCATAGCGTCCATGACAGAGCTTCACTCTGTTAGCCTGTGGTCACACAGGTTATGCCATACGCAGGCTCTCTTAGGTTTACCTCATGACCGCTTCACCATGCTGCAGACGTCCATTCCCTCCAGGAAGCTATCAGGCACGTGCAGCCATTAACACAGCGCTCACTTGCTGTCAGGAAGACAGCACCATCTCTCTCAGATGGGACCTTCCAAAACGGACCAACCAGGTCCCAGCATTCACTCCATGTGACCTACCCTGGCCATCTTATATGGTCCGTAGCCACGCCCACCGGGTCACATGGCTATGACCTCATCACAGGTCCTTCAACCACTCATACACACTTTACAATAGCGTTCTTAAACACACCCCCTGGGTGGGTTTGTAGGTAACTGGTTTTGCCCGTCTCACCAGCTATCTGGAGATTTCTCCCTGACACATTGGAACAAAAGATCAGCTCTGCTGATCAGCACATAAGCAAGCCTCCATCCCAAGGCCACTCACCTTGAGACACATAACGATCCTTTTGCACCCTGCTCCTGTTACCACTCTGGACAAGGCTATCCGTTCATCCTGGGACGCCCACACAGCGCCCCCTAACGGACACAGTGGTCACTACACCACAACATTGACAGGATTTCCAAGGTACAGGTATAGTGACAGCAACCATCTATTGGCCATTTTAATAAGCATATTCTGTGTGATCATTCCTTTCTCCCCTGCCAGAGGGCCACATCCATTATCACAAGAGATTCATAGATGACCTATTCATATTCTGTGTGATCATTATTTTCTCAAGACTCGATATCTTTATGTGGAATTGCGTTGTTTGTGATGCAATTCCATGCAGCAGAAAAAGACTTACCAGCCAATGAAGGTCAAGTGGACATTTTTTGGTCTCTGTTAATGTTGGTCAGTGGATAAGTTTGACATATGGGCTGGATGCTTTTTCATCATATATGACAATCAGGTTACTGTAATGAAAAAGTGCCCTTAACAGCGAGTCTGGCTTTCTTCTTCTGACAGGAAGTCACATCTGTACAGGGATATCTGACTCTGTTTTCAGGCGCTACCATATTCATGCTGAAGGAGGCCCAGGTTATAGAGGAGATGCTCTATATGGCCAATATTGCTGAGTAGTACAGACTTTGTGCTTTCAGCCAGATATACTTGTATTGCTGGGAACTTTGATGCTGGCTTGTCAGGCAGAATGAATATGTGTGCTATCCAACAGTTCAGGTGTAATCCTTTCTGTGGCCAATAGGGCAGTGCAACACCATACTTAAACTACCACATTACTGCTTTGAGTTGCCAGTTATTGCTAGGATATCTCCTGGCTTCCTGGTGAAAGGCTTGATGCTTCAATCCTGTTACTGACTTGGCTTGTTACCCTGAGCATGTTTGTTCTATAATCCCGCCTTACTTTGTTTTAACTGATCCCAGCTAGACTAATTTTGCTTTGATTGAACACATGGTTTGTGACCCAGGCTGTTACCCTGTCTTTGATTTTATCTCCTTATCCTGGTTCTATCCCTCCAGCTGATAACCTAGTTAGCTATGTATACCATATATACTCGAGTATAAGCTGACCCAAGTATAAGCCGACCCCCCTAATTTTGCCACAAAAAACTGGGAAAACTTATTGACTCGAGTATAAGCCTAGGGTGGAAAATGCAGCAGCTACTGGTGAAGTTAAAAGATAAAAATAGATACCAATAAAAGTAAAATCAATTGCGACATCAGTACGTTAAATGTTTTTGAATATCCATATTGAATCAGGAGCCCCACATAATGCTCCATACAGTTCATGAAGGCCCCAAAATATGCTCCATACAAAATATGCCCCATATAATGCTGCACAAAGGTTAATAATGGCCCCATAAGATGCTCCATAGAATAATATGCCCCATATGCTGTTTCATAAAGGTTATGGCCCCATAAGATGTTTCATAGATTATGCCCCCATAAGATGCTCCATAGATTATGCCCCCATATGCTGCCCCCATAAGATGCTCCATAGATTATGCCCCCATATGCTGCCCCCATAAGATGCTCCATAGATTATTCCCCCATATGCTGCCCCCATAAGATACTCTATAGATTATGCCCCCATGTGCTGCCACTGCTGCTGCATTTAAAAATAAAAAAATGACATACTCACCTCTCCGTCACTGGGGGCCAGGTGCTGATGTCACTGCTGGCACCTGAGATATTCACCTGTCCTGCGTCCATGGCTGCTTGCTGCTGTCTGGCATGGTATCTGTCAGTGACGTTCAGACTGCAGGGGGCGCGGCGTGCACTAACCACGTTACCGCACCCTCTGCTGTCTGAACGTCACTAACAGATGACGTGCCAGACAGCAACAAGCAGCCATGGATGCAGGGCAGGTGAGTATCGCTATACTTACCAGTCCTGGCACTGTCTCTTCAGCCCCCAGCTTCTCCGCGATCTCCCTTCCTGCCTTCAGCGGTCACGTGGTGCCGCTCATTAAAACTCATGAATATGCGCATATTCATGAGTTTAATGAGCGATACCATGTGACCGCTGAAGTAAGGAAGGGATATCGCGGAGAAGTTGGGGGCTGAAGAGACAGCGCCAGGATGGGTAAGTATGACCTGACATCCCCGCCCCCCCTCCCCCTCTGACCCCCTGGTGTATATGACTCGAATATAAGCTGAGAGGGGGACTTTCAGCCCCAAAAAATGGGCTGAAAATCTCGGCTTATATTCGAGTATATACGGTACTTAAAACATGGAGTACATAGTCATAGTCATAGTACATAGTGATTTTGTAAGTTTGCCCACTGACAAAGACATGAACAGTCTATAACTTTAAGGGTAAGTTAATTTTAACATTGAGAGATATAGAATATCAAAAATAAAATCCAGGAAATCACATTGTATAAATTATATAAATGTATTTGCATTTTGAAGTTAGAAATAAGTAGTTGATCCCCTACCAACCATTAAGAGTTCTGGCTCCTACAGACCAGTTAGGTGCTCCTAATCAAGTCTTTACCTGCATTAAAGACAGCTGTCTTACATAGTCAACTTTATAAAAGATTCCTGTCCATAGACTCAATCAGTCAGATTCCAGCCTCTACAACATGGGCAAGACCAAATACCTTTCTAAGGATGTCAGGGACAAGACCACAGACCTGCACAAAGCTGGAATGAGCTACAAAACCATACATAAGATACTGGGTGAGAAGGAGACAACTGTTGCTGCTATAGTATGAAAATGGAAGAAATACAAAATGACTGTCAATTGACATCGTTCTGAGACACCATGCAAAATCTCACCTCGTGGGGTATCCTTGATCATGTTGATGGTTTTCTTGGTGGCTGTGGTCCCAGCTGCCTTGAGATCATTAACAAGTTCACCCCGTGTAGTTTTAGGCTGATCTCTCACCTTCAACCTCATCATCAACTTTCCCCTGGCTCACTCTCCACATTCGATCCCATCACAGAAGAAGAAGTCTCCAGGCTCCTCTCCTCTTCTCGTCCGACTACATGCACAACCGACCCCATTCCCTCACATCTCCTCCAGTCTCTCTCCCCAGTCGTCACAACTCACCTAACTACAATCTTTAATCTCTCCCTCTCCTCTGGCATTTTCCCCTCCTCCTTCAAACACTCTATCATTACTCCATTACTAAAGAAACCCACCCTCGACCCATCCTGCACAAACAACTACAGACCAGTCTCCAATCTCCCCTTCATCTCTAAACTCTTGGAGCGCCTGATATACTCACGCCTTACCCGTTACCTCTCCACTCACTCCCTCCTAGACCCTTCACAGTCCGGTTTCCGCCCCCTACATTCGACAGAAACTACACTCATCAAAGTGACCAATGACCTTCTGACAGCAAAACGTAATGGTGACCACTCTCTGCTCATTCTTCTCGACCTTTCTGCAGCTTTCGACACTGTTGACCATCCTCTCCTACTCTCTAGGCTCCAGTCACTAGGCATTAAGGACACTGCTCTTTCCTGGTTCTCCTCCTATCTTTCCGACCGCTCCTTCAGTGTTCTGTTTTCTGGCTCCACTTCATCTCCTCTTCCTCTCACTGTTGGGGTACCTCAGGGCTCAGTCCTTGGCCCCCTTCTCTTCTCTCTCTATACGGCCCCAATTGGACAGACCATCAGCAGATTTGGCTTTCAGTACCATCTTTATGCTGATGACACACAACTGTACACATCATCCCCTGACCTTACCTCCGCTGTACTACAGAACGCCACTGACTGTCTGTCTGCAGTCTCCAACATCATGTCTGCTCTCTATCTGAAACTCAACCTCTCCAAAACTGAACTTCTTCTGCTCCCACATCTACTAACCTCCCTAAATCTGACATTTCCCTCTCTGTGGGTGGCACCATAATAACACTCCGACAGCAGGCACGCTGTCTGGGTGTTATGTTCGACTCCGATCTCTCCTTCACCTCCCATATACAATCTCTTGCCCGCTCATGCCGCTTACACCTAAAGAACATCTCTAGAATCCGCCCTTTTCTCACCATGGAAACAACAAAAACTCTCACTGTCGCCCTGATCCACTCCCGCCTGGACTACTGTAATGCTCTATTAATTGGCCTCCCTCTCACTCGACTCTCCCCTCTCCAGTCTATCCTTAATGCAGCAGCCAGGGTTGTCCATCTGGCTAATCGTTACTCAGACGCGTCCGCTCTTCGCCAGTCGTTACACTGGCTGCCAATTCATTACAGGGTACAATTCAAAGTACTTGTTCTCACCCACAAAGCTCTCCACAGTGCGGCACCCCCTTACATCTCCTCCCTCATTTCTGTCTATCGGCCTAACCGACCGCAAATGACTTTCGAATAACCTCTGCCCTAATCCGTACTTCCCACTCCCGACTCCAAGACTTCTCCCGTGCTGCGCCAATCCTCTGGAATGCTCTACCCCAAGATATTAGGATCATCCACAATTTGCATAGTTTTAGGCGCTCGCTCAAAACACATTTGTTCAGAGCGGCCTATCACATTCAGTAATCAAAGTCATGTTATGTTTGTGTGTGTGTAGCCCATTCACTATCTCCATCTAACCCCCACCCCCTGAAGATGGCTGGACCATCATTGTAAATACATCATTGTAAATACAAACCTATGCTTTGTATCTCCCCCACACCATTGTAGATTGTAAGCTCCACAAGCAGGGTCGTCTTATTTCGCTTTAATTATTGTATTGTTAACGTTGTTACTTATGACTGTTGTGTTTGAAACTGTTCAACTGTAAAGCGCTGCGGAATATGTTGGCGCTATATAAATAAAGATTATTATTATTATTATTATTATCAACTACAAAAAATGTCTGATGGCTGTGCTTGCCAACAAGGGTTTTGCTGCCAAGTATTAAGTCTTGTTTGCCAGAGGGATCAAATACTTATTTCTCACTGCAAAATGCAAATAAATTTATATAATGTATACAATGTGATTTTCTGGATTTTATTTTTGATATTCTATCTCTCAATGTTAAAATTAAGCTACCCTTAAAATTATAGACTGTTCATGTCTTTGTCAGTGGGCAAAGTGTACCAAACACTTGATATTTCAGTTTTTCTTTTTTAATAAATTTGCAAAAATTTCTACATTTCTGTTTTTTTCAGTTAAGATGGGGTGCAGAGTGTATCAAATGGCTGCAATGAAACAAAGAGTGAAAAATTTAAAGAAGTAGTCTGAATACCTTCCGCACCACTGTATACACAGTATATATATATATACTGTGTATACAGTGATGCGGAAAGTGTTCAGACTACTTCTTTAAATTTTTCACTCTTTGTTTCATTGCAGCCATTTGGTACACTCTGCACCCCATCTTAACTGAAAAAACAGAAATGTAGACATTTTTGCAAATTTATTAAAAAAGAAAAACTGAAATATCACATGGTCATAAGAATTCAGACCCTTTGCTCAGACAGTCATATTTAAGTCACATATGCAAAATATGTGAAAGCCTGCTTAGAGTTTGCTAAAAAATACATGAAGGACTCCCAGACTATGAGCAATAAGATTCTTTGGTCTGATGAGATGAAGATAGGACTTTTTGGTGATAATTCTAAGTGGGATCAGCTGCTACAGCCAGATACCGCCCAGGAGTAGAACCTGGCAGCTACCTGTCGCACAAGTCTAACCTCATCATCAGAGGCTCTAGTGAACACCAAGGTAGCTGCTTTGTCATGTCCCTCCAGGGTAGTCTGGTTTGTGGCACAGTGGGGCCACAATCTGCGCTTGCGCCATCCAGTCAAGGCATGAGCATTACAGGACTTCAGACGTGGCCGAAGGTTCACCTTCCAACAAGACAATGACACTAAGCACACAGCTAATATAACAAATGAGTGGCTTCAGAACAACTCTGTGACCGTTTTTGACTTGGCCCAGCCAGAGCCCTGACCTAAACCCAATTAAGCATCTCCGGAGAGATTTGAAAATGGCAGTCCACCAATGTTCACCTTCCAGCCAGATGGAACTGGAGAGGATCTGCAAGGAAGAATGGCAGAGGATCCCCAAATCCAGGTGTAAAAAATTTGTTGCATCATTCCCAAGAAGACTCATGGCTGTACCAACTCAAAAGGATCCAATAGCAAGAAAAAAATGGAGTTGCATACAAAAAATATATATTAAAAATGATTACTTTTATTACACAAAATAATGTACATATGTAACAACCAAGTAATGGTAAACCCTAATATTTAATACATGGGTCCAGGGCATACAATAAAATAATATTATATATCCAAGCACATAAGCTTAAGTACCATATCACATATAGGGCAGTTTTTCCCATTAGGCACTCGCGGGCATGTGCCTAGGGTGGGACTCTGCGGAGGGGCGGCACCTCAGCAATGTTTTTTTTTCCTCCAGTTGGTCCAGGAAGCATAGCGGCGCCGCTGGAGGTAAAAACATGCACGTGCAGAGACCGCACGACTCGTAGGACTTAGGTGAGTCCGCTGGGGGGGAAAAGGGGGAGGATGAGCCAAGAGAGCCATGCATACAGGGGGGGAAAGGATGATCCTGGAGCCATGCATACAGGGTAGGGAGAGGATGATCCCAGAGCCATGCATACGGGGGGGGGAGGATGAGTCCGGAGCCATGCTTACAGGGGGGGAGAGGATGAGCCTGGAGCCATGCATACAGGGGGAGGAGAGGATTATCCTGGAGCCATGCATACAGGTGGGGGGGAAAGGATGAGCCCGGAGCCATGCATACCGGGGGGGAGAGGATGAGCCCGGAGCCATGCATACCGGGGGGGAGAGGATGAGCCTCGAGTCATGCATACAGGAGGGGAGAGGATGATCCCAGAGCCATGCATACAGGGGGAGAGGATGAGCCTCGAGTCATGCATACAGGAGGGGAGAGGATGATCCCAGAGCCATGCATACGGGGGGGGAGAGGATGAGCTCGGAGCCATGCATTCAGGGGGGAGAGGATGAGCCCGGAGCCATGCATACAGAGGGGGACAGGAGTGTGCGGCTGCATGAATTTCTATGTAGCTGACCGCTCTGGTCCCGATTGCCGGCGGCAGTGCCGTGTATTGAGGTGCGAGACTCGTGCGAGTTTATCGCAAGTGTGACCCCGGTCTAACGCAGATTTTATGTGTGTGTTTCTTTATTTAACTCTCTATGTACCATTTTATTATAAATATTACTAAACATCGGGCTTGGTATTGGTATTATCTTGGTATTAGATATATACAGTGCCTTGCGAAAGTATTCGGCCCCTTGAACTTTTCAACCTTTTTGCCACATATCATGCTTCAAACATAAAGATACCAAATGTAAATTTTTGGTGAAGAATCAACAACAAGTGGGACACAATTGTGAAGTTGAACGAAATTTATTGGTAATTTTAAATTTTTGTGGAAATTCAAAAACTGAAGAGTGGGGCATGCAATATTATTCGGCCCCTTTAACTTAATACTTTGTTTCGCCACCTTTTGCTGTGATTACAGATGCAAGTCGCTTGAGGTATGTCTATATCAGTTTTGTACATCAAGAGACTGAAATTCTTGCCCATTCTTCCTTGGCAAACAGCTCGAGCTCAGTGAGGTTTGATGGAGATCGTTTGTGAACAGCAGTTTTCAGCTCTTTCCACAGATTCTCGATTGGATTCAGGTCTGGACTTTGACTTGGCCATTCTAATACCTGGATACATTTATTTGTGAACCATTCCATTGTAGATTTTGCTTTATGTTTGGGATCGTTGTCTTGTTGGAAGACAAATCTCCGCCCCAGTCTCAGGTCTTTTGCAGACTCCAACAGGTTTCATTCAAGAATGGTCCTGTATTTGGCTCCATCCATCTTCCCATCAATTTTAACCACCTTCCCTGTCCCGGCTGAAGAAAAGCAGGTCCAAACCATGATGCTGCCACCACCATGTTTGACAGTGGGGATGGTGTGTTCAGGGTGATGAGCTGTGTTGCCTTTACGCCAAACATATCGTTTGGCATTGTTGCCAAAAAGTTTGATTTTGGTTTCATTTGACCAGAGCACCTTCTTCCACATGTCTCTTGTGTCTCCCAGGTGGCTTGTTGCAAACTTTAAACAACACTTTTTATGGATATCTTTGAGAAATGGCTTTCTTCTTGCCACTCTTCCATAAAGGCCAGATTTGTGCAGTGTATGAATGATTGTTGTTCTATGGACAGACTGTCCCACCTCAGCTGTAGATCTCTGCAGTTCATCCAGAGTGATCATGGGCTTCTTGGCTGCATCTATGATCAGTCTTCTCCTTGTTTGAGATGAAAGTTTAGAGGGATGGCCGGGTCTTGGTAGATTTGCAGTGGTATGATACTCCTTCCATTTCAATATGATTGCTTGCACAGTGCTCCTTGGGATGTTTAAAGTTTTGGAAATCATTTTGTATCCAAATCCGGCTTTAAACTTCTCCACAACAGTATCACGGACCTGCCTGTTGTGTTCCTCGGTCTTCATGATGCTCTGTGTGCTTCAAACAGAACCCTGAAACTATGACAGAGCAGGTGCATTTATACAGAGACTTGATTACACACAGGTGGATTATATTTATCATCATTAGTCATTTAGGACAACATCATTGAGAGGTCCACAATGAACTTCTGGAGTGAGTTTGCTGCACTGAAAGTAAAGGGGCCGAATAATATTGCACGTCCCACTTTTCAGTTTTTGACTTTCCACAAAAATTTAAAATAACCAATAAATTTCAACCAACTTCACAATTGTGTCCCACTTCTTGATTCTTCACCAAAAATTTACATTTGGTATCTTTATGTTTGAAGCATGATATGTGGGAAAAGTTTGAAAAGTTCCAGGGGGCCGAATACTTTCGCAACACACTGTATAGATAGATCTATCATCTATCGATATATCTATCATCTATCTATTATCTATCTGTGTGTGTAAACATTATTCTTCAATGGAGTATGTAAATGAAGAGGTTGAACAAGAAATGGCATCACAATTCTTTTTTCTTGGTAAATAATAGATTGCTATTTAGCCTACAAAAATGCATACAAATCCGCATGAAAGAACGCTTGAAAATCTGCATAAAAAGTGCACGGATTTTTACCTGCATTTTCTGCTAAGAGATGCAGATTTTGTGCATAAATTTCTGCAGACAAATCTGAACTGTGTGCACATACCCTAAGTTTATGTTTCCACGTTCAGGAAACACTGCAGACAGGATGCAGCTCCGTCCAAAGCTTTGGCGGCTTTTGTACGCTCGGTGACTCTGCATGTTATCATTGAACCATGTGGAATCACCGCATCCTATTCATAGAACTGGGTTATTTATCTTGCGTAGACTGAGCATCTCCGCGAGATAAACAGACATGCTGCAGTCTAGAGAGATGCGCCACATGTGCGTATATTCAGGTCTGCTACCTGCGTGTTTGAACACATAGTGGTAATGGAATTTCATAAAATCCCCTCCACTATGCTGTAACATCTGGACGTATTGGACATATGAATAAGGCCTTAGTCAGAGACTGTGAAGTAATAGAAGAATAAAATGCATCTAGTAATCCTCCAATGTCTGCTGGACATGGTATGGGGAGAGTTTCTAGTTCAGTTAGTACACAGACACCATACTTCTTGTTGATAACCAGTTAATGCTCTCTTGTCCACCACACTGCAGTGTCAAAAGAGGAAGACAGCGAGACAGGCAGCGACATCGCATCAGACAGCTCGTGACCTCGAAACAGAAGTTCCTCAGATCCTGGTATTGTGACATAATATTAAGAATATTTATCCATTGATATTGCGCTATTAAGGCCAGGTTCAGATTGCGTTTTGCAGCCCGTTTAGCGGATAGCGATCGCGTTATGCTATACGCGTTAGTGCAGATAATTCATCTGCGCTAGGGGTGATGGAGCCTCAGATGCTGTAGCCCGTGTCCGAGACTCCGTCACAGAATGACGGCACATCGCGAGTGCATGCCGCTTTATGGCATGCGTTGCGATGCGCCACATAATGGGGGTCAATGGCAGCATTAACAGACTGCGTTACACCGTGTTATACCATGGTGTAGCGCAGTCCGTCTAACGGACTGCCTAAACGCAATGTGACCCCGCCTAGCCCCGCAACAGTTTACATACATCATCAGCACTGTCCCCATTGGGGCTCACAATTTAAACATCCTATTAGTAGGTCTTTTGAGTGTGGTAGGAAACCCACACAAACACGGGGAGAACATATAAACTCTTTTCAGATGTCATCCTTGTTGGGATTTGAACCCCAGACCCCAGTGCTACAAAGCTGTGGCGCTGACTACTGAGCCACTATATACACTATTAAGCCACCATATACAGTGCTAACCACTGAGCCACCGCATACAGTGCTAACCACTGAGCCACCGTGCTGCCATAATAGCTATGCAAGAATATTTTTGCTGGCAGCATTGTATATTAGCTTCATTTCACCCCTTCAAACTTTTTATATGTGCATGTAGCTCTTTCCAAGACAAACTCCATAAATACCTTTATATGGTCATTCCCTTTCTCCCATATACAGAAATCAGCATTTCAATTGCTATATGACTATGGTGGATCTTATCCCTCTGTCACTCCAGCTCTATTTCCCACAGAGTGCCACTTCCTTCACTGACAGCCTCTATGATGTGTTTCCTTCTGGAAAAAAGGGCTGTAAGTCAATCAGGAAGATGTGGCACCGAGCGGGTATAGAGCTGGAGCAACAGATCTACTCCCTCATCTGAATATGTATGCAAACCGATTTCAGATGAATGGACTGAACATGTAAAAATATTGCTGGAATTGTCTTTGAAAGAGCTACATGGGAATGCACATGGATTCAGACCCCTTACTCATTCCCTATGGGACTTGCGAACGTGTGCAGCACTTGCGGTTTTGCACTTGCGGTGAGACAAATAAAACACAGCTAGCAGCGTTTTTTTCCGTTGCTGCAAGTACCGCATTTGCGGGATCGTGGCAAAACCGCAAGTGCCGCACATGTCCGCAAGTCCCATAGGGAATGAATGAGGCCGAATGCAGCATTGCCATAAGTGATCTGTTACGTGACAGATGTGTAAAAACTGCCGGATCTGCCGAGAATGGCGAAAATCGCTCATGTGAAAGTAGCCTAAGTCACTGCCGACAGTGTCTGCATTAGTCATGCTCGCTAATGCGGGGGAGGCATCACGAAAAGTGCCTAGGGCAGCATAAACTCTAAATACGGCCCCGATCACATATAACATGAATTATAATCCCACTTGTTAAAAGCATAATCCCTCAAAAAGACACAAACATGAATCTCAGAATCTGGGGAAAAACCCTCAGTGTGTGTATCATCAAAGAGTTAATTGAAGGAAACAGTTAAGTGCCATAAAAAAGTGCTTTTAGTGCTTACCCATAGGATGTATTGCTGTAGTGCCCGGGAGCCATGTGCCACCCCTGATGCGCGTTTCGCAATTGCTTTATCAAAAACAAAAAATCTCTTTTGAAAAAGCAAGCGCGAACTTTGATTTAGATATAAAATTATTTATTAACACAAGCATAACATTGGCAATTAAATTTTATTCTGAACAATAATTCAAAAGCCCTTAAATTTTATCAACACAGGCGCTCAAACTATTTTCCATCACAATTTGCACTGCTTTGAAATCTGCCCTACGCTTCGACAAACATTTTTGCACAAGTCTCTTTGGGTATTAATTTCTTGAAATGCATCTCTTATGTAATTTTTCAAATCACTGACACTTTTTGGTTTTCGACTATAAACTTTGTCCTTGAGTACTCCCCAAAAGAAAAAATCCATTGGGGTCAAGTCTGGTGAACGTGCCGGCCAATCAAGTGCGCCTCTTCGACCAATCCATTTATTACAAAATGTTTCATCAAGATACTCGCGGACTACTCTTGAATAATGTGGAGGGACCCCATCTTGTTGGAAATAAAGGTCATTTGAATTAGGCTGTTGCTGTAACTGAGGAACAACTTGATTCATTAGAATTTCAGAATACTTATCTCCTGTGACTGTTCCAAAAAATCAAAATGTTCCAAAAACACCAAAACTTGAAATACCACCCCAAACATTGACACCAGGCTCATTTAGTTGTTGCTCTAATGTTAAATGCATGTTCTCATTATTCCAGTAAATACCAGTAAAAACAGTTAGAAACTGACTCCATGAGGATGGACTCAGTGCCCAACATCCACAGATGGGTGTTGAGCTCACAGCCCAACACCATGCAGCCCTCCAAAGAAGTGCCACCCTGCACCATTACTGACCCACTGCCAAACCGGTCATGCTGAAGGATGTTGCAGGCAATAGATCGGTCTCCATGGTGTCTCCAGACTCTGTCACATCTGTCACATTTGCTCAGTGTGAACCTGCTTTCATCTGTGAAGAGCACAGGGCACCAGTGGCGAGTTTGCCAATCCTGGTGTTCTGTGACAAATGCCAAGCGTCCTGATGAGTCTAATTTTCAGCTTTGCCCAACACCTGGTTGTTCAGTGGATAGACGGAGACCTGGAGAGGCGTACAATTCACATTGTCTTGCACCCACAGTGAAATTTAGTGGAGGATCGGTGATAATCTGAGGATGCTTCAGCAAGGCTGGAATTGGGCAGGTTAATCTTTGTGAAGGGCATATGAATCTAGCCGCATGCAAGGTTATCCTGGAAAAACAGTTGATTCCTTCAGCTCAGGCAATGTTCCCTAACTCTGAGGGCTGTTTTTTCCAGCAGGACAATGCGCTATGCCACACAGCTAGGTCAATCAATGTTTGGATGAAGGACCACCACATCAAATCCCTGTCATGACCAGCCCAATTTCCAGACCTGGAACCCATTGAAAAAATCTGGAGTGTAATCAAGAGGAAGATGGATAGTTACTAGTGATCAAACAAAGAAGAACTATTTAAATTTTTATACCAGGAGTGGAATAAGGTCACCTAAAAGCAGTGTGACAGACTGGTGGAAAGCAGCCAAGATGCATGAAAGCTGTGATTAAAAATTATGGTTATTCCACAAAATATTGATTTCTGAAGTCTTCCTGAGTTAAAACATTAGTATTGTTATTTCAAAATGATTATGAACTTGTTTTCTTAGCATTATTTGAGGTCTGCAAGAACTGCATTTTTTTTTACCATTTCTCATTTTCTTTCTGAAAATAAATACAACATTTAGTGCTTGGAAATTCAAACACATGTTGTCAGTAGTTAATAGAATAAAAGAGCAATTTACATTTTACTCAAAAGTATACCTATAAAGAGAAACATTAGACAAACTGAAAATTTTGCAGTGGTCTCTTAATTTTTGTCAGAGCTGAATATATTTATACAGTTGTGCTCAAAAGTTTACCAAGGTATGTGAACTTTTGATCAGGGTCATCTGGATGTTTTGGGCTGTCATTATGATTTAACCCTAGTATGCGTGACATCAGAAATCTTTATATTAACGTATTGGGGGCCTTTAAGGCCCCCATGCAAATCATATGGAAAAACACACTTATGTAACTTTTACAAGTTTATTTTAAAACTACTAAATAAAATATGATTTCCAGGACTTATTTTTTGCAGAAGCGATACGTCTTCCTTCTAGGTTTGAACATAAAAGGACCTCTTCTGCAATATTGTCAGAAAAAAAGTACAGAATACGTCTTTAGGGGAAAAGTAACTGGGACTTCCACAGCTCCTTGAGCCTGTCTCACAATATTATGAATTGCAGTACGTCCGACTAATGTAGGATTACTGTCCCAAAAAACATTCGTTTGGATGTTCTACTTATCACTTCTTGAGGATCCACTATATTCACTTCTTCATTATCAGAAGAAGAATCCGTTGAGGATGTTTGATTCTCTGGTGGCAGGTACTCGTCATCGGACAAAGATAGTTCACTTTCATCATCACTTTGAAACACAGTTGCTTCAATCTCTTGGTCACTCAGATGCTTGGAGGAAGACTGTGCCATTGCTGACTAGATGTTAGAATCAGAGAAACTGAAACTGAATCAGACTTCCTCTCAATATCTTATCTTATCTCAGGTCCTTCACAATTAGCTCACAGTGTATACTGTCCTCTAGAGATGA